>NW_027466215.1:322500-520000 GCF_046127955.1 Nelusetta ayraudi
ACTCGGACGTGTAAAATTATAATCGCTAGCGCCGATGTGCACGCATCGCTTTGTGCAGATACTTATATATAAGTATATATATACATATATATATATATGTATATATATATATATATATATATATGTATATATAAAAATCGCAGTGCGAGCAGCTACCACCTGTTACTTTCTGCGTCATGATTTAAACGTCTGTATTTTTTTTTTATTAAGGTTAACGGACGTTCACCTATGCATGCGACGGGGTTAACAGGTTTGTTAACTTGTCGCCCGCCGTCCTCCGCAGCACTTCAGCGCAACGGCGTCGGCGTCGCTCGGATCCCATTTCAGCCGAGCGCAACGCAATCAGCCGCCGCTGGAATTAATTACAGCCGCAGACGCCTGCAGTTTATTCATCAGAGCCTCATTGCTATTCACACCAGGGCCTCTTAAGACGTAGTCAGATCAGTCCCGGCTCGTCTTATTGATGCGAGCGATATTGTGGGGGGAAATAAATAAAGAAATAAAGAAATAAAGAAATAAAGCGAGTTTAATAGCCTCATCCCACATCCTCGTAAATGGCGTCTGCCAAGTGGAGAGCTGTGTTGTGTAACCGCGATGTGACCCATCGCACAATAGTGCGAGTTCTTGTGGAAATATTTTTTACATTCTTATCCGGCTGCTTCGAACCAAAGCCGATGTGCCAGTGATGTGGAGGCAGGCTGCCATGTGGCGCGGGTGCAATGAGACGGCGAGTCTTTGCTCAGCGGCCGCCTCGTTATTGAAATGTAGACATTTAGATAATAAACTGATTTGAAAAAGGACAAAAAAAAACATTTGTCTGACAATAATAAAACTGGCTAGATGTCTGTTTGAGGATGTTTGCCATCAGTCAGCGAGTCCGTTCAATCTATATTTACATAATGTCAAATCATCAGAAAAGGCCTGGGGTGAGGAGACTGTGTGTGTGTGTGTGTGTGTGTGTGTGTGTGTGTGTGTGTGTGTGTGTGTGTGTGTAAGGAATCAAACAGTCCTGTTCTCAACTTGGTTTGAAGTCCTGCGCGTCTCCTCCGCTTGACTTTTTCTGTTTGAAAAGCTTAAAAATAGACTTGGAGCCGACAATCGGCCCAGAAATCAGGCAGCTATGAATAGACCAGAGAGAATCAGCTATTAATAAATCATGTCAGCGGCACAGTGGAAAATACACATATCAGTGGACTTTTGTCTCTTTGAGTGGCGAGACAAAGTGTTGGCTGCAGGTCCGGACACTTTGACACTTTGGCAAAACGGTTCCGTGTTTTGCCTAATTTCAGATTTTTAGTTTTCATCCTGTGAAGCAGCCTCACTCGGTTGATTAAGCAACAGCTGAACATGTTGCTATCCACATATTTATATTTGTCTTTCTGTTTCCAGAGAAAACTGATTTTTTCAAACCGTTTTAGAGTCCTGCTAACTGTTTGGCTTCGTGCTAACTGTTTAACGTCCTGCTAACTGTTTAGCGTCCTGCTAACTGTCCGGCGTCCTGCTCACTGTTTGGCTTCATGCTAACTGTTTAACGTCCTGCTAACTGTTTAGCGTCCTGCTAACTGTCCGGCGTCCTGTTAACTGTTCAGAGTCCTGCTAACTGTTTGGCTTCGTGCTAACTGTTCAGCGTCCTGCTAACTGTTCAGCGTCCTACTAACTGTTCACAACCTGCTAACTGTTTGGCTTCCTGCTAAATGTTTAGCTTCCGGCTAACTTCCAGCAACCGACCATCCACCTGCTTCCCGAGGCTCCGTGAAGCCAACCTGCTACATACGCTGCACGGCTCCCTTAATGACATCACAACAGGCTACTCGCCCAAACCATGGACTTTAGCCGTTTGTCGTGTGAAAGGTGGCGCAAGCAGGAAGGCTCTTTGAAGACAGCGACAGCAAAATCAGTTTTCTTCCTCGTGTCCAAAAAAAGATGAATTCCTACAGCAGCTCCTCTAATAGAGAGAGTTCCCCACCAGTAAGTACTTTGGCGTTGTTTTTACAATGGCAACATTTCAAAGCGGTTGTCAGGCACCATTTTGCAACAAGGCCCATTAGCCGAATTAAAAGCGGCGAGGCCTGGAAGGCGTTACGTCTCCTTTAAAAAGATATATGTGCTGCAAAACCAGCAACGTGCAGACTATTTATTCGCTAAAGATTCACTTTAGCAGCTTCTTAAAAAAAATTAAACACTCGTTGGAGGAAGGAAAAAAAAAAATCCCCAATTTGCCAAAGTGCCAAAGTGAAAGACGTTTTTTTTTTTTTTTTTTTTTTTACTTTTTGAGAACCGCAGTTTATTCCCCGCCACATGCTCTCCGCCGCAGAGTGGGAGCAACAAAAAAAGAAAAGAAAATCAGTATATGGAAATGTAGCACCGCCTGCCAGACAATGTTCATGCGTTCCATTTCCTAGTCAGGATATAAAGCCTAAAGGAAGAGCTGGCAGAGACAATACCCTCCCGAGGCCCGGCCACATTATTGAGCCTCTCTTGCCAATGCAATATATCTGCTTAGCTGATATTTATTGCGGCCATAACTAAAAGGAAGAACGGCAGCCAATAAGCTTCATTTCTCCCCTTTGTCCTGCAAAAAGGACCTATTAGCTATTCCCCTCAGCGCCGCACCGCGCCGGCCCCACCGCCCTTGTCCAATTGCCGCTTGTTTATTTGGTGGCGTTAAAGGAAGCGCCGGCTTCAGGACTAATAACCGCCGGCGCTAACTCGGTTTTCCGCCTTGATTTTCACGGCCAAGTAAACGTCGTCCGTTTGCAACGTGACGCGCCGTGCCTGTAAACAACTGGGCCGGGGTGCGCTCCGTTGTCTACGTGCTGCCATGGAGGGGGGGGTCTCAGTGTGTGTTACCGAGCTACTTCACCTCGCGGCACCTAAGGGGAGTTTTTTTTTAGCATGCGGAAAACACGGCGGGGTAAAAAAGAAAAAAAAAAGAAGAAGAAAACAGAGTTTGGGTTTAATAGAGGCGTGCGCTGCAGGAGTTCTTAGATGCTGGCAGATTTTGTTATAAGGGTGCAACACACACACACACACACACACACACACACACACACACACACACACACACACACACACACACACACACACACACACACACACACAGAGAGATTGAGAAGCAGATTTTCATCTCCCTTATTTCGAACGCGCTCACACAACAAAGACGCCGCCGCTGCTGCCGGCACACTGAAGGGTATTTACTGCGCTCGTCGAAGGGGGAGAGTGGGGGGGGCAAACACAGTCTTGCATCATCGCTCTCACCTCGTCGTCTCTCGGGGAAGATGACGTCAACACAACAAGCACCTCGTCAGCCACTCCGGCCTTTCTGCGGCCAAGGGAAAGTGAAAGCGGGCAGTCTCACAAACTGCTGCTGATCTCGTAGCAGCGCTTGCAACACAGGTAAGAATTTAGCAAAGGCATGGCCAAACTATGGTTCAGGGGCCATATGCGGCCCATTAAGCTTTTTAATCCGGCCCGCCGAACTTGAAGAAATGATATTAACAGTAAGTAAATAATAAAATAGTTGTATTTCATCAATTGTTTCAGCATTTAACGAGTAATTTCAATAAAGAGCGAAATAATTTGCTTTTGTTCATTTTTAATCGACGTTAAACCAACGTGTTTTTTTCCTTGTCCCATGACATATTTTTTTTGTCTCCTATGAGGTGGCTCACTAAAACACTCCCTCCATCTGCACTTAGTGACACAACAGAGGAAGTGCGGCGCGCAAAAGTGGCTGAGCTGAACGTAAAATGCACATGATGAAAAAAACAAAGGAGAACAAGTGTCAAGAGACAGGAAGTGACAGAAATCACTGGTTGTTTTCCCGAGTGTGAAAGGAGAAAAGTGTGGGCGTAGGGAACAATTACAGCTGCCGTGCACGTGTGAAGTGCTGCTTTGTTAAATTATGCCTCCTAGGGAAAAAAAAAAAAAAAAAAACTCAACCAAACAAACAAGCTGGATGAAGCTGTCTTTATTCGCAATGAGAGAAAGAAAAATGAATAATAGAAAAAGAAAAACATCCCAACACGTCGGACGTGTTTAACAGCCGGCAGCTCGGGCCTCCTCGGAGAAGTGGATTTGCGGATAATCTGGGATGGAGCGCCGACGGCGCTGGAAGATCCCGGAGCAGATTTGTCACGGGGTCGTCAAGGAGGGGGCGACGCCGAGGTTAAACAGGCCTCGAACTCCTGCAGCCTGAGCCAGACTTTGGCTGAGCTGAGCCGCTAATGGGACGAGCCGGCGTTTATCCGAGCCGGTCGAGCAGCACAAACCAGACTGAGTGAATGGCTCAGATAGCATCCGACTGCGTGTGCTGGGCTATTATCATTTTAATAATTAGGGATGCACTGATACCGATACCAGTGTCAGGTATCGGCACCGATACCGGGGTTTATCACTGCGCTAGTATTCATAGAATACATGCGACATTTCTGGTGCTGAAGGAGCCACACAGTGAAAGCACTCGCACAGCAGCGAGTCCCTCAAGGTCTCCCTGGAGTCACAGCAGCCGGTGTGTGTGAAGGTAAAAAAAAACAAAAAAAAAACAGTGCAGGCAGATGCAAGAGTAGGTGTGCAGTGATGGTTTGTCCTCTTCCTTCCTTGTCATCGCTGGCTGAGCGCTGCCCTCACCTCACCCCCGCCCCCTCACCACCGCCTCGGACCCTCTGAGTTGATGCTTTGAATTCCAGGGTCAGACAGTCGCAGCTCATCTCCACCGAGACAGAAGTGTTTATGTGCCCCAGCGCTCCTCTGTCGGTGTGTGTGTGTGTGTGTGTGTGTGTGTGTGTGTGTGCGTGTGTGTGCATGCATACATAGGAAGCACTATGTGCATGCATCAGTGAGCTTATGTGCAAAACAACACACAGAGTGTGTGTGCGTGTGTCACGCCAACAGTCACCTAATGGACACACACACACTCTATTATTCACACATGTTGGTGCACGCGGGCGCCGGCGCCGCCATCCCTGCTGGAATTGCACCATTGCTGTGGCCGCTCGCTGCGTTGCATTGTGTTGCGTTGCGTTGACGCCAACGTCGGAAATATGATGTGCGGCCGATGAGCCAGCCTTCCGTCTTTGTGCACTTTTAGATTGGCTCCCTTTGTGTTTGAACAAAAAACCGTTTTGGGAAGAAAGACGAACTTGTAACTACAAAGCCGTGCGTGCGTGCGTGCGTGCGCGCGCGTGCGTGCGTGCGTGTGTGTGTGTGGCACACTGCACAGTATACATTTAGGTTTGAAGGTGCACAATGGAAAGGCAGAGACAAACTATGGTTGTTTTTTGTTTGTTTGGATGACTTTTTTTTTTTTAGTCGCGCAGCAACGACTTGGTGGAATTCTCTGCGAGCACCCTGTTGATTGGTTGTCCGCATCAAAGAATTAAATATAATAAAAAAAAAAGCAGCCTTGACGGCGGATGTACACTGCAACGACGCACAGGACCGCCGCTGAGCGGTTCGTCATGAGGGGATTGTGGGTAACTCACAACTACACATCTCACCGCTGGATATCTGGGAATTAACAGCAGGGCGGCGCCGTTCGCAGGGACCGGCGGCAGAGAACAAACTGGAAGCGGCTGCAAGTTGAGGGCGAGAGTTTGACGTTGGAAACGTTTCAGGAAGCCAAGAAATTTATTTTGGTATCCGAAACTGCAGCAGCGCCGTCTCGTCGTTTCTCTTTTTTTGACAGCGAGGTCCAGTCGCAAAAACACGCAAATTCATACACAGCCAGTGCAGAAAATTAATGGGAGCCGTCACATTTGCTGTGTGTGTGTGTGTGTGTGTGTGTGTGTGTGTGTGTGTGTGTGTGTGTGTGTGTGTGTGTGTGTGTGTGTGCGCGCGGAATAAGAACGAACCTAAAAATACATCACGCATCAACGAAAGGATCACAGAATTCTTTCACATTCAGCCCTCCTTTCATCTACCGGCTGCCGCGGCTCCGTTAGCGTAGCTGCTATTGTCTGCAGCCAGGTGAGCGTCCGCCGGCCGCGTCCACTCTGTGATGTGGGAGAAAAGGCGGCATGGTGATTTTACAACGATGGACTGGCTCATCAGGAACCGCGCACCAAATTCCTGTAACTAACTACGAGCGCGTTTAATCCACAACGATGTGTCCTCCGGCTGTTTATGGATAATATCTGCTGCGGTTGGAGGATCATTAGTTTGCTAGCCTGAGGTTTTGTGTGATTGTCCCCCCCACCCCAAAAAAAGCTTCTTTAAAATCAAACATTTATTCCATCTTCTCATTTCGTTAACCCTCGGAAAATATTGAAGTATCACAACGGGGGGGGGGGGCAGGGGGGAACAGGGTTGAGCGCATCAATTTTTCAGACACAGCGTATGTTTGCGATGAAGCGCCCGTGACAGCCTGCCGTCCATGTATAATGCAGCGGGTTCATATAGCAAAGCGCGTGTGAAGCGATCGCACGTGTCGGGGGAGGAACGCAAAGCGTTTCAGTCGGAAAAGTCGCTCGACCGGTGAGAAGCTTCACTTCCTGTCCCGGGGTGATGTTCTGGGTGTTAGGTGGTGACAACGCACTCACGAGACGATGCACGATGTTGGGCTCACGACAACGAGACGAGACGAGAGAAGGTTTTCACATGACTATTGAGAAAACTAAAACGACAAAATATGACTGGACAGAAAGACAGACAGACAGTTTTGTGTATTACTATTTGTCGTCGTCTTTCAGGAATTGCACAACTTTGGTTTTCGACTCTGTTTGGGTAAAAAGCGTGCCGGACGGATTGGTGTACTTTGGTTCCAGTGGGTTGAGGAGTGGCCAAAATCCCTCATTTTCTACCAGAGAAAATCATCTTATATGAGCCGAGATGAAAACGCGGATTCCTCTGCTTATTGCCGAGGCTCCGGTGCTCGACTCTGGAAGTTTTGGTGCAAAGGCGCCCGTCAGTGTTGTCTTGACCTTTAGCGGTTCTCATCACAGGTGCAGTCGATTTTGATAGCGAGCTGTTGTGGTTCTGCAGGTGTGTTTGCATCGTGCTCGTGTTAGCCGTGGTTTCTAACAATGTTCACGGATTGGCGCCTTGTGCTGTCTGTCACTCGTTTGCCATTCTTCTTCTTCTTCTTTTTCGGAAGACGAGACATAGCAAAGGTGCATTACTGCCCCCATAGGCCACAAATAGATGTGCGACTGCAAGACAGCTTTTAATTTAAACGAGAAATATCGCCATGATTTAGTCTTAGGAGATCTGGTCGCACCATTAATTACTGTATTCACTTCATACTTGTGGTTTATTTGTGTCATCTTTTTACTTCTTCTCATTTGCTAATTTTCCTTCATTTCCTCCCTTGTTCTGTTCCTGTTCTGTACAGCCTGATGTAAAGAGCCTGGCTCTTGTAATCCAATATAAATAGATGTTTAAGTTGGTTGAACTATTTTCAGTATTTGCATCTTGTTGCGTTTAATTGTTGGTGCATCTCTGTTCGATAGCTGACGAGAAAAACACTATTCCCTATTGCGAAAGGTTCAATCAACAAAGTTGGACAGTTAAAAGTCAAATCAAGTTAAATCGACTTAAACCTTCGACATTTGCGTTTTTTCGACCTCGGTTGCAAAGTTCGACTCCCGTCGGTCGTTAAGCCCATTTTGTCGCCTGTCTTCTCCGATGTGCCGATGTGCCGCCGAGCTCCCGATGGCAAGAGGAGGAGGGGGGGGGGGGGGGGGGGAGCACAAAGGAAAAGAGAAGAAAAGAGAGGGAGCGTCTCTCCGTTCAGAGTTACGATGATAGTGTGCAGCGTCATCATCATCATCATCATCATCATCACCATCACCATCATCTTCGAACCCAAAGGACAAATATCTTGAGTGGATGGAACAGAGGTGCACACACGCACGCACAAAAGTGTGTGTGTGTGTGTGTGTGTGTGTGTACGTGTAGGTCTTTGAGGTGTTGCGTTGATGCCTCTGACGGCGCTCCTCGCTCCCACACGCCGGCAGGCAACGTAAAGGCATCACAGGAAGTGCGACCGCCCGCCAACTGACCTTGTCTCTGAAGGCGCCTCGTTGTGTTTTTCCTCTCCTAGTTGAAGCCTTACTGCTCGTTTCTCCACCCAGCGGCACGCTCACACGTTCCCGCCAAAGCACGGCAGGGGGTGGGGGGGCAGAAAGCAAGGGAGGAGAACAAGAGAGCAGATCTATTGGAAAGCGAAAGTGCAACGTTCCAACATTCAAAAGATCTGATATTTTATCGAGATAAAATGTCTGTAAAAGGAAACACACAACAGCTGATGTTTTTTTTTTAATCTGGTGTCCTGTGCGTCGACCCTGACTGTTAAGAGACAGAGATTTTTTTTCCCCGACCGGAGCTCCCAGAGCCAGATTTACAAAAAAACAGATTACTCCCAACACCTGGGGTTGAAAGAGTCCCAAGGCCTCCAAACAGCGTCTTGTTCAATATCTCTGCTTAAATTCTGAAAAAAGCCTCCGAGGACACAGATGGCAAAGGGGGAAGCAAAACAAAACAAAAAAAAAAAAAAAAAAGCCAGTGGAAAAAAAGCAGTGCAATTCATCTTGAGCATTTGGTGCAGATAAATCACCAAACTATGCAGGTAAACAAACCAGATGAAGCAAAAATGGCAGAGAATTGGTGAACGGTGGCCTTCAGCCGTCGAACGTCCCGAGGAATGAAAACCTGGCCGACCGACAACCAGTCAGACCAATCGATTCTGTCGAAAAATACCCAAAAAAATCTTAATAGAAGAAGTTGGAGGTCAGAATGTTTATTTTCTCCAACACACACCGCGCTGATAATCTCTGTGAAAAGTGACAGCAAACTAAATGAAGATTTAAAAATAAATAAATAAATAAATAAATAAATTAAAAAAATTGAATCGTAAAATGGGTTATTTGGGGCTTTTTGTTCTTTTGGGGTGGGCGGAGGGGGATTTTGGCATTTTAACTTGAAACAAAACAAAACAAGTACCACAAGTGCCGTCAGCCCTCCAGATTTCCGGCGAGATGGAATCAGCGTCCGTCTGTCTCCACGACTGGAGCTGCTGAAATGTTCCGTTTCTTGTTTTTGTTTTTTTCCCGAAACGGGTCTATTTCTCAGAGCGAACTAATGCAAGAAACAGTTTGCTGGTGCTGTAACTGTGAATTAGACCAGGGGAAAGTTTAGGAAGGAAAAAAAAAAAGACCCAGTGGAACATGCAAGACCTCAGAAAGCTCAAAGAGAGGTGGCAACTGCACCGAGCTGATGGCAAAAAAAAAATGGAAGAGCAGGACCTCCTGCAGGAGTCACAACACAGTTGTAGAGATGCACCAATGACATTGCGTCCTTTTTGTCAGACCTGGAACCTGGAACCTGGAACCTGAACGCAGCGGAGGACACGTCCCGCTGTCGCACGGCGCTAATGAAGTGAGAAGGTCCCGCTGCGCAGCTCCGCCAGGAGCCCCGCTGTTCATTATGTAGGCCAAAAGGAATTCTACAAAAGCGCAAGCAGACGCACTGGAAACTGAAGCGGTACCTTACGACAACGGGAAAAAAAAAATAATGAATAATAAATAAATGAAAAGAAAACAGAAAAAGTTTTGCGGCACTTCCATATTTATACAGTTGAAAATGTGCCAGGAATCAATGAAAAGCTAATTCCTTCACGCCGGGGCTTTAATTTTCTCAGGCCTCGGAGGTCGCAGGGAATATCCACTCCTCGGCATCAGAGGGAAACGTGTGAGGGGAGAGGAGGGGGGATGGAAAGGCAGGAGATGAACCTCCTTCGCAGCTCACACACACACACACACACACACACACACACACACACACACACACACACACACACACACACACACACACACACTTAACAAATGAAGAGAGAAGGTGAGAGGAGAATCCAACACGTCTTCCTCCTCCTCCTCCTCCGTCCCACTTCCCTCCTTTCTTTCCCGCTCTGTCAAACGACACTGGAGTTCGAGCTGCCAAGTTATATTTAGTCCTGCCGCGCTCCACCGTTCTATCAGCGCTTCTCTTCCTCCCCGCGAGCTTGTTAACACAGCCCGCTGGAGGAGCCTCCCTGCCCGCCCGCCCGCCCGCCGATGGCTCCCTCCATCCAGTCGGAGCCCCTCTCACCTCATCTTCCCTCGGCTGCTGCGTCTTCACGGCTCTTCATTTGCGCTCCAATTCTCTTCACTGGCCCCCCCCTCCCCAACCCTCCTAGCCTTCCTGTCTGTCTGTCTGTCCGTCTGCGTCAGCCTCGAGGCCGACTACAACAGGATGGACTGATTATTCCTCCAACCAGGGATCGAAACACATGATGACAACGAGTTTGCGTACTTGCATTGTGTTCCTTACCGATACCAAGTACTTGATAAGGCCATTACACATTATGGAATTACTTTGATTTTTTTTTTTGGTTTATTTGTTTTCCACAGATGCTCTGTTATTTGAACATTCCTCAGCATGTTTTTCTAGAACAAGTTCCACTGCAGAATAAACAGAAATTTAACAAAATTGTCATACACACAGATATTGAACTGGTATCGGTGTTGTGTTATTGTGCCGATACCACAACACTATACAAGTGCTATTACAGTACTCAAGCCAAATATCGGTACCGATACACAATACTGAATCACTCACTCACTGAACTCACGGGAAGCTTAGTTGTTTGTTTTTTTTCCAATCTGCTGCTCATTTCTTTCACTTTCTGTCTACGGCCTCCGTTTGGAACGTTGGAACATTTGGCGGAACGCTGATCAAACTGGACTTCATTACCCAATCGTTTACAACCGCCTCTTCAAAAGGAAGCGGAAACGCGAGCAGTCATATTCCATTTGACTTTGTTTGTGATGAGATGGTGCTCTTTTTGATTCCATCCATCCAGCCGAGCGAAGAAGTTTTTCCGCTCTCGCGTGTTATCCCCACGTGGGGTCTGCGCAGGTGATTCGCGGCTGGACCCAGTCCAGGTCGTCCCGGCAGGCGCCACATCTTTCAGGAATCAACAATATCACCGACCTCCAGGAACAACGATTAAAAAGAAAAAACAGCACCAACAACGGTTTTAAAGGACGCATCTCTCCGGCCAATTGTGTTGGTCACTGCGCAGCCGACGGCTATCCGTCATCCTTTGGGCTTGCTTGTGAGTAATAGAACAAAAGTGGTGGAAACTACTAGCGCTACAGCGACAAAAAGAAGAACCGAGAGCGACAAATCTCATTTTCATGAGTTCCGGATCAAACGCAGCGGAAGGAAGCGTCATTTTTTTTTGTTGTTGTTGTTTTGTTTTGTTTTCAACCGAAGTCAGGAAATGAGAGCTGAGAAAAGGTGACGTGCAATAAACAACAAGCGCTATAAGTAGAACACACCTGGGGCGGTGCGAGCGTGGAACTCAGCGTGTGACATTGTTTCTCCCTAATAGTTGGAACTGAGGTCGGAAGAGGAAGAGAAGCGAAACAAGATAGTAGCATTGTATGACAACATAACAGCAATACGTAACATGGTATGACGTAGACATAGCGAGAGCTATAGCGCAGTTATGGTTTGGTAATATAGTGTATAGTAGAGTATACAGACAGGCAATATTGCAGTAATTGCTGTGCACTGTCAGATATCGACTTTATTGAATTATCTTGTGTATATACATCCACCGATTCCACTGCGAGCACGTGTGAGCACTGCTACTGCGGTTAACGCTGCCGCTGTTACTGCTGCTGCTACTTACGAAAGAGGATTAGGGCCACAACAAGAGAGAAAAAATATTACAGGACGGAGATTTTCATTGAAGTTTTGATTTCGAGTTTGAAGTTAAAATTTCGTGAATTATGCCAAAAATTTGTGGGGGGAAAAAAGTAGAAATTTCATGAACAAAGTTGACACGAATAAAGTTTGTGTATTTTACATTTTAAAAGAAGCAGCACATTCATATGTGATGACACGCTGTGTTTTTATTTTTCAAATAATCAATTTTTTTTGCTCATCTTTTCCGAGTGAGCTTGCCGTCTGCAGGCTTTGCGGGCCTTTTAAAAAAATATATATATTCCTTCTCTCCCTCAACAGACCATTTCGGACCAAATTGATATTATGCAGATCCGAGGCTGCAAATGAGCACGAGGGATGAGAGTTGTACTACAGGGACGGTCCAAGGCTGCCAGCGCCGGGAATTAATTGTGTCCTGGCATGTGAGGCCGGAGGAAGAGCGAGAGCTGGAGCGAGGGAAGGAGGGTGGGGGCGGGGCTTGGTCCCTCTCACTGTGGCCCTGGAGCTCTGCTGGAGCTTCAGATCTGGTGATTAGGCTGTGAGGTCGAGCTGCTCCGCGGAAATCTCCTCTGAATTCCGAGGAAGCGCTGAGGGCATGTTCTTCACCGCATCGGAATAAAAAGGGAGGAAGTGGAAGCCGGGAGTGAGTGGTGGTGGTGGGGGGGGGGTCTTTTTTTTTTCCTTATTCCTCCCCACAAAATTTAGGCTGGGACACGATTGGTTGAGGCGCAACAAAAAACAGCGGGGTGAACTCTGGGATCCTTCACAGCCAAAACCCTTCAGGAATAATAATACTAATAAATCATGCAGATTACTCTATCATTCAACCACTTTGCATCTCGGCTTTGCCATTTGCAATCTGTACTTGTGCAAAAAGTCATTTAGGTATCGTTAAAAATAGCAAAGGAGGAGGAAAAGCCTTAAAAAAAAAACACATCTTAGTAGACGAAGGCGAGGGCTGGTAGGAGCACTGTGGTTCGTAGTTTGGCTCGTAATTCGCATGATCCGAGCGGCTCAAAGTCAAATTCTTCAGAGATTCAGGCTGCGAGCGAGAGGAAGAAAAAAAAAAGAAAAAAAAACTGAAAAAAAAACCCCGCCGAAGGCTGTGCTGCTACCTCAGGTGCTGCATTATTCACCAAACCGTCTGCAGTGGGTTTTCGTGAACAGCGTGAAAACACACTCACACACAGGCGCACACACACACGCACACACACCCTGAGATGCGATCTATAAATGCGACATGATAGACTGGCCCGCCCGTCCCTCAGGTCCGGCTGCCCTTTCCATAATGCAAACGCTGTTTATTCTGTGTTTCACCGTTTGCCTGTGTTTCACTGGCGCGTGCAAGCGAGCGCTCGCCCGGCGCATTAACAACACCGAGACGCCACGATCAATAATTGCGGCTCAAAGCGGCGAGCAGCCGAGCGTCTCGTGTTGGGAATAGCGATCCCGCCGGGATGGCAGACATTTCCATCTGGAGGAGGGGCGGGGAAGGTAACGGCAGGCCGTTTGGACTAATTACACTTCTCTCCCCCCCCCCATCATTTGGCTGCGCTTCACTGGCACGGCGGCGTTTCGTAGAGTTACGACAGTTTTGTAGCTCATTCCTTAATCTGCAACTCGGGAGCAAAAGAATTTCATTTCAGCAAAAAACAATTGAAACCAATCAGGTTTGTTTTGTGTACTTGTTCTCACACACACACACACACACACACACACACACACACACACACACACACACACACACACACACACACACACACACACACACACACAGACACCTTTGAAGGTCCAGTGTGTAAAATTCTCAAGGTGGTTTGGTATTTAGATAACTGTCAGACGGTTTCTTTAAAAAACTTTGGTGCAATATGGCAGCTAACTCGGAGCAAGAGCCTTATTGCTCTATGTATATTCTCATATACATGAGAATTCTAATGGGATTCTAATTGTATTGAAAACCAAATGACTTTTACTGTACTTCCAGCATAGACTTTCATTAATGTATTCATGGGCTGTATTTTAGGCCTTTACCAGTATAAAAATCATAAATCAAGGCAAACTTTACTTTAACCAGTTGTCACTCCAAGGATGGCAGTGATTGGAAACCACACACGCACACGCACACACACACACACACACACACAATTTGTAATCAGATGAGGGTCCCCTTGCCGTCACTCACTTCAGATAGGGGGCGACAGTGTGCAAACACATGGGTCTCGAGGGAGTCATTAAAAAAAAAAAAAAAGGCGATGAGGTCCGACCCTCATCCCCAAGCGTCCGTCTCTGGTTGCCATGGCGGCGATTTCTAGCCGAGAACCGACAATCCGACGTGACGCTTCGCCGGAATGAATCCCGCTAAGACCGACAGGAAACGTGTGTTTCCGTCAGCGAGAACCGCTGACGGACAGGAAGTCGGCCATCAGCTCTGACAGCTCCCGGAGGAAAACGGCGTGAAATACGCCTTCGTACCCAGCTACACCGCTACTCCACACTGGGTTTTGGCAGGAGTGCCGATTCCGAGGAAAAGCCACCATCCCGTCCACATGTACCAATAATGCATGAGAAGAACTGGATACCGGGCTGGCAATATGGTGGCGTGGCGATTTTTTCCCAGTGTCCACTCAAGGTATGGCAGCAAAAAAACTGCCATGGGCCCAAAAAGCATTTTTCCTAGAGCTCTTTTCCCATAGCTTTATTCCCAGTGTGACGTCACAACGTCGTACATGCTGTGTCTCAGCTCATTCTGATTGGCTGCGTCCTGATGTGTCTGTAAGTGACGTTCTCCAGGATCGTTCTGATTGGCCAAATAGATCATATGAGTTTCAGCGACATGATGGGAAGTGACACTACTGAGCATGCTGTAAGGCAGTGGTTCTCAAACTTTCACTGTCACGCCCCACCTTGGAGGAAGAAGATTTTTCATGCCCCCCCTCCCCCTCCCCACCCAAATTTGGGGCCCCCCCAGAAGCCCCAAATTTGACATGGCTGTGTCTTGAGGGATCCCGATGAACCTGCAAGTGGCCCCATGTCTCTAGGACAAACTTGACTTTTGACCCCATAGACTTCCATGGCATTAGGGTTAGCGATAAGGCTGGAATTAGGGTTAGGGTTAGGGTTACTGCTGGAATTAGGGTTAGGGTTTCGGGGTTCCTCATGGGCTAGAAGCCCCAAATTTGACGTGGCTGTGTCTTGAGGCATCCCGATGAACCTGCAAGTGGGCCCATGTCTCCAGGACAAAGTTGACTTTTGACCCCATAGACTTGCATGGCATTAGGGTTAGCGATAAGGCTGGAATTAGGGTTAGGGTTAGGGTTACTGCTGCAATTAGGGTTAGGGTTTCGGGGTTCCTCATGGGCTAGAAGCCCCAAATTTGACGTGGCTGTGTCTTGAGGGATCCCGATGAACCTGCAAGTGGTCCCATGTCTCTCGGACACACTTGACTTTTCACCCCATAGACTTGCATGGCATTAGGGCAGTGGTTCTCACTGGGAACCGGCCGCGGAGGTGCACCCCGCTTCAAGTCTGGCGTGGACAACACCATCGTTCCGCAGCTACTCGCGGAACGATTCTGGAGCCAAAAGTGGCCAACAACAAAGAACACTGGCCACTGCCAGAACTCCTGAATTCTTCTTTTCGTCCCTGTCAAATATTTGTCCATGCTGTGTACCTGAGCAGCGTTTTTCTTAGCTACAACCTACTGAACACTCTTTGTTAATTGTTCCACCGTGGAAACATTAGTTCCCCCAGGCGCCCCGTCTCCCTCCCGCCCAGTGTTTCGCGCCACCCACTTTGAGAAACACTGCTCTAAGGGTCCATTAATGTTCAAGTGGAAAACCTTTTTTGGCATATGCGCTGGGAGAGCAACTTCACTGAAATGAACGGGCCGCCATCTTGGAGTCTGGGGGTGTGACAACTACGTGTTGTTGCACCGACATGGAAACAAGTTGAGTCGCGTTCTGCTGAAAAGTGTTAAGCAGCCAAACAACAGCAGCAGCTTCCAGCGGCTCTCGAAACCAGTGGGAGAAATCGAGTTCAACACGAGGGTCAGTGAAGTGGTCCAAACAGACTGCTGGCGAACTGCTAATGGAATAATTGCAGACCACGCCGCCGCTTTTTGAAATATTTAATTTGCTTTTCCCTCCTTTCATTGCAGTCGCTTCACGCGAGAAAAGAAAAAACAACCTTCATGGTAGCATGAAATTTTTTCAGAATGCTTTCGTGCCGCATACCTGCTTTACTATGTCAACCGCAACAGAAACAAATCATATCAACACCATTTACAGGTCTTTGCTCTGCTTTTCCGCTGACTTTTCTCATTTCTGCCAAGTTCAGTGATGAACGAGTGTGATAGTATTGTTAAATATTGGTATTGACCACTGTTAAGAAGTAACTTTGTATAACAAAGAACCTTAAGTGCTGTAACAGTCGAGCGGAAGAATTAATCTAAGGTTTATCGAAGACGCTTTCCTTCTTCACGTCTTCTCTTTCCAGGAAGGACAGGTGCGGCGCAGGACCTGCAACTCACACTGTGGCTCTGATCCATCAGCTCCTTTGAGGAGCTACAGCCTCCAGCACAGGTGAAGCCTTAAACTGGGAATTGGGTTAATTGAATCGTTCGACGCTCCCAGCCGCGCTCCGGTTCCCTTCTTGGAGACGAGTGGTTGTTGGATTTTTTTTCTTGCTTTTTTTTTTTTCTCCATTCGTGTCAATCATCTGTGCTGAGCTTAACCTTTGTCACCTGTCACTCATGTGATTAAACGCCGCGAGACGTGACAGCCTGTGCCAGTCTGGCTGAGCGCCAACGGGCCTCGCTAATGATTTTCAATATTTTGCTGGGCGTTTTTCACCGGCATGTTTTGCGGCTGCACCAGCAAACAAACCACTTGGACCGCTGGATGCTGCCTTATTTACTCAGGCAGCGTCGAGACCATTTTCATATTTTTCATCCGGTGTGAGTGGAGCCTTCGCCCAATGTTTGTGTTTTTCCGTTGGCTTGGCCCAATCCAACCCTGGTCTGTTTAGCTGGTCTGTTTATTTCTCAAAGCGACTGGCCAAGAGTTCAAACTGCTGCAACTAACAATTACTTTTGTTGTCGGTTAATCTATCGATTGTTTTTTTCGATTAGTCACGATTAAGCTGCAGCCTTCGCACCTACGGAGCACCACCGTCAGGCCACCCCGTGGCAGACAACCTCTGCTGAGAAGGACCGGACGTGACCATCACTCTCCATCACGGTGCTCAGGGAGCTCACAGGAAGTGAAGTGTCCTCAGAGGGACACGCTGCTCCAGGAGCTCGTGGATCAGCGAGTGATCCCAAACATGCCGTCGTCCAGCAGGCTGCTCGGTGCGCAGAGCTGGCAAAGAGGAGGTGAAATCAGTCTGGAGCGGCTGCTTGGCAGAATGTCAAGGACCTTTGACCTTTGGACACCGCCAGGTTGGGGAGAAACAAAACGGCATCCGAGAGCACCTCCAGGTCTGTTGGTCTTCATCCTCTGCCCGGCCAGTCCGTGAGGCAGGAGGCGAAGGTGCGCTTGTTTTGTTCGCCTCACACTTCAACTGATGTCGCAGGTCTATAATTTTATTCACTACTTTGACCCTGAAGCACCGGAGCAGCAGCAGCAGCAGCACGGCGCCGCACTGTTGGAGTAGCATGACCAGTGAGGGCACAGCAGCGATCCAGTCAAACCGGTGAGGATGCTGGGAGTAGAGACAGATGCACAAACCTGAAGAGATTGTGTTGTTTCCAACCAGGAACCAGGAGATGAAAGACAGGAGTTGTAGAGATTTCTAATCACTTGGAACTACATTATATGAGATTATTATCATTATTATCATTATCATTATGTACCGGGTCATTTTGTGGAATCACTTCTGCTACCACTCCATGTGACTCTCCTTCCTGAGATGAGCTGCTATTTTATTGTCCTCCTGCTTTTCTCTGGTTTTGCCGTTTAATTTCCACTCCATCGCGTTCCGAGTTCGAACTGAAGGAAGCCAACAATGGATGAAACGTCGCACTCCCCCCCCCCTTGTTAAAATTACACTTTTTTTGTGCAATTGCTCAGAGTGAGTAGCAGAATGTACCGACTGATGACTTTATAAAGGAGGTTTTCACAGGTACAACCCAATCAAAAAAAGAAGGGAAAGAAAAATACTACAGACAATTGTCTGTTTCTCAAGGACCGACGCATGAGCTGCTCAGTCTCTTTGTGGCTCCATCTGACGAACAGACAAAAGAAACACTTTATGTTGATGAAACTTAAAATTAAAATAAAAAGTCCACTGGCATACAATATACAATATAAAATAAAATGCAAATCAGGTAATACAGGAGAATAATCCAACACCACTGCTTCCTTAGGAGGCCAAAAGAAATCATAAATAAACCAAAAACGATATTTAGAGTTGTTTCTGCCCAAATAAATATTCATTTGACAAAAAAAAAAGACAAAAAAAATACATATAAAAAAAAATACAAATCTGCATTGCTGAAGAAGGACATTGGCTCTTTCTTATCTTTTTTTTTTTTTTTTCAAATGCAACACAGGGGCCCCGATACGGGTCAAAAATGTGGTGATGTGAAAAATTAAAAAGTCTACAATGCCTAATAAATAGATGTTGGCGTGAAAACTAAGGTTTCCAGGGAAAGAAGTCAGAAGTTGTGCCACGCAAAAACATGTTTTGATAAAAATGCAAAGTTATGCGTCCATGCCAAACAGAATAGGATAGATGTACTTTATTAATGCCGGATAGGGAAAATTCACTGTGGCAGCACTAAAAACAACACAAAAAATAAACTATACATTAACGACAGGAATTACAAGAAACATTCAGCAGAGACAGCAGATGTGCAAAAGACAGTCAGTTGTGCAGAGGCAGCGATAAGCAAGTTTTTATAACCCATTAGTGTAATATTTGCCGTTGAATCAAGAGAAATAGGACCTGTCACACAGTGGCGAAGAGTTCTGGAGGGTAAAAAGTTGGGTTTAAAAAGTAAAATTCTAAAACCACAACATGGGCCCTCGCCTTGAAGTTCAACACGTTCCTCCGGCTGAAAGCGATGGCCAGTCCGGGAAGTCGCTTTAAAACAGGAAGCACCTTCTCCGCGCTTGAAAGTAGCTGCTCTCCACTGACTGCCTTCCTCCCCCGCCGCTCTCAAATCTCAAATTCAGAAGAAAAAAAAAACTCCGGCATCTGTCTTCTCCCACTTGAGGCGGCTGTTGCCTGGCGACGGTTCACGCCCGCGTGTGCATATTAGGTTTAGTGGCGAAACAATATTGGGTGCGCAATGAGTCGACTATTAAATTAAGCGCCGCGGAGAGCTTCCGCCGGAATTCTCGGAGACAAGTTCCTCAAGTCACGAGTCAGCCGCTTAAAAAAAAAAAATAGAATAGAATAAAAGCAAATATAAACTCTTGTGCTGCCGTATTAGCAGGGAAAGCATAATAGTTACTCTAATGTGCGAGTGAATAATCAATTAGCTACAGTCTCCCGACCCGTAACTTTTCGCCTCACACAACCCAGAAACCCGTGACTGAACCGCTCCCAGCCAATAAACACGCTGCTCTGTGAGGGAAGAAGAAAAGCCTGCAGGGGATTTTCTAATGAGGTAAGGAAAGAAGGAGGAAACAATTCGGCATGTGGAGGACAGGATAAGAGGGAGGGGAAGTCAGCAGCAGTAGTAGTAGCAGCAGCCACAGCAGCAGCAGCAGCAGTAGAGAGGTGGCGGAAGAGGGCGAAAGACCTTATCGACTAATTAAGACGCAGCAGAAATAGAAGCAGAAGCTGCAGCAGTAACAGCAGCAGAACAGGACATGAGACCATATTTGTTAATTAAGATGCAGCAATAGTAGCAGCAGCAGCAGCAGCAGCAGAGTATGAAGACCTCATCAATTTATTAAGATGCTGTAGCAGTAACAGTAACAGTAGCAGCAGCAGCAGCAGCAGCAGCAGAGTACGTGAGACCTTACCAATTAATTAGACACAGCAGCGGTCCGAGAGACACAGAGGTGCGGCAAGCATGCAGACGAGGGCTCACAGGTCGAGGACTCGGGACGCATCAGAGGCGTCGCGGAGCTCACCTGGAGGAGGCGTCAAGGCAGCAGCAGCATTAGCAGCAGCAGCAGCAGCAGTAGAAGTAGCCTTCCTGAACACCTGCCGTGATCGTCGCCCCAAACTGCACCCTGTTGTCCTGTGAGCGACGGCTAACGCCACGGGTCGCACTTCATGGATACTTATAACTTGACATGAATGGGACGAGTGCTGTCAAGTAATAAAGAATGTTCACACACACACACACACACACACACACACACACACACACACACACACACACACACACACACACACACACACACACACACACACACACACACACACACACACACACACCGCCTGGGGCCAGATGTAGCTGGGAGCCTACAAGTTAACTGGTGCATAATTGCATTCACTAGGGCACCAACGTTACCAAATCAATTCAGACCCAACAAACGTGACTGACAGCATCTGCCTGACAACATTTGCCTGACAACAGCGTACAACCAAAAAAAAAAAATGGCCGGTTGCCAGGTTTCTAGTTTGCCAACACGTAGCTTGAGGCTATAAAGGTGAAAATCATTTCAAAATCGTTTTTTGGCCCGTTTTGATGTGCAAAGGAGACGCTGACTCGCACCGTCAACGCCCATGGCCCCTCGGTCACATTTTAGAACCTGACGTAGACTACACCACTGTCCTGGACTCTGGTTCCAAAAAAAACTCCGGTATCGGGAACCTCCAACTGCGGTGACGTGTGGATGAAAGGCCAAACATTGCAAGAGCAGCACACGCTTTCCAAAAAATACCAGTGTTGGTGCAGTCAGCCGGCGACGCAGCCGCTAATACGTGCCTAGACTTTACCGCAAAAACCCTCTCCGCGCCTCGGGTTGGCGAGCTTCTCCACCCCAAGAGCCCAGTGGGATGCTCTGGTGGAGATGAGAAGCAGAACAAACACGAGGTTTCAGCGGCGGACACGTCCGGCCCCTGATGCGCGTGTGCTCGCTCAGCATCGGCGCCGACGGCGCACCTGAGCAACAGGCAGGGCTTTTTTTGTATTCTATTTTTTTTTCCCCCTCCTGTTCGTACTCATTTGCAATACGCGCAAGGCGGCGTTAGCGTCGGCAACATCATACTTGCAAATGATGAACGGTTGCAGCGGTAAGTGGGTTCACAGGGATGCTGGGAGGTGAGAGGGAAGCCACCGAGAAAACACAAAATCAGCCTTTCAGGAAATTCCCCCCTTCTGGAAAAGGCAGCGGGTTGAGATGAATCAGCCAGATAAGATCCTCCCTTGATGCCCAGAAACTCCAGTCGCGCTGCAAAAGACAACACATTTTTTATTTTGTTGTCTTTGGAAAGACTGACTCTCAGTTGACCCTGTGCAGGGAGTCCCGCATGGACCATGAAGCTTCTGGCCCAATTCAGCTCTAAGGGCCGGGACAAAAAAAATAAAAAGCTGAGTAACAGCAGATATTAGTGGTTTGTTTTCTCTATCAGACCTAAAAAAAATAATAATAATAAAATAAAAAAAAATCCAGGCTCGGTTAATTGAGCTATAATCACACTGAGCTATCAACACACAATATAATAAAGAAAGACTGGAACTCTGTGCGCAAATTCTAATTCGACTGAAACCTTTCAGGGGGGAAATGAGACTCATTTGCAATTCAGAATCTTATTGTTAGAGAGAATGAAAAGTCTCGTGCAGAAGACGCCACAGCCTTGTTATAACTTAGCACTAATGGGAGTCAAGCAACAAGTCAAACCCACCATGATGCAGCTCGCTGTTAAATAAGATGGAAAGCCTTTAGTTTATTTTTCTGTCTGAGAGACCCAAACAGGACAACAACCAGATGCTGACAGGAATCCAGTATAATCCCTCATTTCCCAAAAGCTTTGCCACACGGACGACTTCTCGCGGGTGGTTACGGTTGCCAACGTAGGATTGGACTGTGACCGTTTGTGGGAGG
Organism: Nelusetta ayraudi; assembly: GCF_046127955.1. Lineage (NCBI taxonomy): Eukaryota > Metazoa > Chordata > Actinopteri > Tetraodontiformes > Monacanthidae > Nelusetta > Nelusetta ayraudi. The sequence continues at coordinate 344,217 of NW_027466215.1, forward strand.
GGCCTAGCGAAGAGTCATTAAAATAATAATAATGATAATAATGCACTTTAGTGAAAGGGCCAAACACATGAGCACAGCCTGATTCCTGGCAACCCACTCATCCCAAAAACTTTGAGATAAAGTTGAGGAAGGAACAGCATCTTTCCCTCACTCACACACTCACACACTCAAACCGAGGTCCTCGCCAAACAAAGCAAAACAAACAAACAAACAAACAAAGGAATGAAAATAATAACGACTGCTGGTTACGTTACTTGAAGTGGAGCAGACATACTGAAGGTACACAAACTTGAGCGCTGACGAAACTGAATTACTTCTTCATCCTTTTGTGTCCTGGCAGTGGCTCTGAAGGTCTTGTCGTCCTTCAGATTTCCACACACGCACTCCAGAACATGCAGCTGAATTCGGCGGCCGCGTTTCCCCTAAAACTTGGCCTCTCAGGTCCACATCCACGGATGTTTTGAGAGTTTTCGGATGGAGGTCGGTCTCGTCGGTTGCGACGGATTCGAGGGGGAAAAAGGCTGATGACTAAAACTGGATGCAGATACTTTAAGCTTTGTTAGCTAGAACATACATAAAGGTCCAGCGTGCAAAATTTGACTTAATTTATGATTTTTCTATTGGTAGAAGGTCAAGGTACACTGCAAATAAATATATTAATAAAGGTGTATACTTAGTACAATGAAGTAATTTGGTTTTCCTACTGTTAGAATGGTTCTCATACATGCGCGCAGGCCACTGTATTTCACTGGCAAGCTCAGGAGGGGGAGGGGGAGAGAGCTGAGCCCTGCAATCTAAAATCTGACCACTTGATGGCAGAATTTTGAACACTAACTTTGACAAATACTAAGGGGTAGATCCTCAAAGCGATTGCGTGGCTTTTGCGCCTGAAAATCCGTGTAAATAGCGCCAGAAACGGTGATTCCGAGGCGCAAGTAGCGGCAGGGCTTCGCCACTCATTTGAATGTATTTAAATGAGTCATTGCGTGCAAAATGACAACCCCTTCTATGCAAATATGCCTAATTCAAACAGCGGCAGATCCGGAAAGAGTTTGCGCTCGTGTCCGCGCGCAGTTTGACAGACGCAAACACCGCAAGCCAAAACCAGGCGCAGCTTCTGTCTGTCAAAGTGTTTCCTGCTTCTGAGTGAAACTTTCCTCTCTGAAAAGCCTGAGATATGTATATGGCTCCCCAAATCTTATATATAGATCGGCATAGACTACAGTATATATGCCAATATTTTAGATAGGCTATGAAAAATACAAATGGTGCCCAGGTGTTGGTGACTAACGCGTCTTGACTTTCTTTCCATTATGGCAGCAGTCTTGGTAGACGGAGGAGGCATCGTAATGCCAGGCGCGCACAGGAGCACGTTTATCGTAGCAGAGTTTCACAAAAATTGCCAAATTGCCGGCGCAATCCCGCTGCATTTTAGCGCTGCGCGCCCTTTTTTGAGGATCTACCCCTAAGTTGCAAGTACCTGCGTTAAAGTGTAAGCGCTAAAAAAAAAAAAAAAAAAATACATGCGGCAGTAAAAAAAAAGTTTTTTTGTCCGTCTCTGGTCTCCACTCCGGGCCTCAGGTTTCATCATCACGGTTGTCGGTTTGCAGGAGATCATCAACATGTGAAACCTCAGAGAGAAAGTTTTTTTTTTTCTTTCTCTCTCTATTCACCGACTCGCTCCAACAACGAGGGCCTCAGAGATTCTCTCGGAGCCGGGTCGATTTTACAGCGCATTCGTCAGTTTGACCCAAAACACAGCGGTGCACGCACACCATTTTTTTTTTATCATTGCCTTAAAATCTCTAAAACTTGAATCCCTCACCAGGATTCTCTCTCTCTCTCTCTCTCTCCCCCCCTCCCCTTTCAATCAAAGCTCAGTTAACTGTGGGTTGGAATACATCAGCACTGCCTCGACAGGCAAGGGCGTCTCTCATCACAGAAAGAGGGCGGGAGGTGCAACGGGGTCGGAAACGATTTTTTTTTTTTTTGGCTACAGTGACAAACCCAGAGGACGGGACAGCAAATGAGAACAGGAGGGGAGGAAGACGAAATGGGCCGCTTCGAACGTCAACGCAAAACGTACGGGAGAACGGCTCAGAGGACGGAGGAAGAAATGAGGGGAACGCAACCGTTGTAATTCATCTCCATGAACAAACTGCGAGAATCCTGCAAGGGGTTCTGCCACAAAGACGGTGACTGTGAAACTAATTAGTGGCTTCAGAGGGACGACACACTGGCGCAGGGAAGAGAAAGAAACAGCGCACACACACACACACACACACACACACACACACACACACACACACACACACACACACACACACACACACAGCTGTAATGGTAACTGTAAATCAGCGATGCGTCTCCTCATAACTCAGCCTGACGCATTTGTTTATTTTAGATGAGGCAGCAAAAGAAATATATGAATAAATAAATAAATAATAAATAAATACATAAAATGTGTTATTTGCACTTCATAGGGAAGCGGTGATGTGCTAACCGTTCGGCGCCATTTAGCGGCTGATTCCAGAGCTAATTAAAAGCAATTAGCTCGTAAAACCGGTGGCGGCGTTGGGAAGATTTCAAACAACTTTATTAGCACGCGCTTTGAAAAGTGTTGCGTCGCTAATCACCGCGAGACAATGACACGGTTTTAAAAGAAAATAGGCTTTTTGTCGCTGCCGTTGCTGAGAATCATTCAGAGTCGTGTTGGGCTTTGTTGTCGTCATTGTTGTTGAATGAATACACTCATCAATATTCGCCTTGAGCAATCAGCAGCTCTAAGGAAACCATAGATCAAAAGCCGCCGTGTGGCGAGAGAGGGTCACTGCGGCGACGAACCCATAAATAAATATCACCCGGCTCTGCACTTCTCAGCCCTGTGGAGCATTTTATTGTCTTTCTGCTCATCGATTTGGATTAATGGGCCACTATTTTTACTGTTTTGCTTTAATCTCACCGCGGCTCCCTGCTCATCATTTATCTGCGACCAGCTGGCCGCCGCATCGGAGAAAATAACGGCGGCGGCGGCAGCACCAGCAGCCTTGTGATTTGTCGCACATTAAAAAACAAGCAATATTGTATTTGCAATAAAGTAACGGAGCAAGAAGTGAAGCGGAGAAGGACTGGATTCATTGAGGCGCCACAACCCAAGTCCAAAAAAAAAAAAGGAAGATAGAAAAAAAATTTGGTTTGGACTCTATTTGCAGCAGATATCAAAGGCGGCTCCTTATCACCTGGACAGCACATTGAGAATTGGAGGTGTTGAGGCTCAGCATGATCTGGAGGAACTTTCCACATCGCTAGCGCTGAGAAAGTGAACTGAGCGTCGGGGGAAAAAAAATTGTGTTGGCTTCCCGGTTTGTTTGTTTTTTATATATATCGAAGCATTGATTTTAAAATACTGCTGTTGGTTTATAAAGCCACTGGTTTTTTATGGCAAAAATATATTTCATATCCACTGCTGCCTTCTGCAGAGCCAAAGGGTCATCCGGTAAAGGTCTTCTTCTCGGTCCCCAGAATCCGGCCTGAACAAGTTCACTTTTTATGCTCCACAAAATCTCAAACTAAAGTCCCACACAGATGCAGGTCTGGTGTAACTTTGCCTACTAAAAAAGAAAAGAAAAGAAAAGAAAAAAAAAAACAGCTCAGGTGAGTTTTTCTGTATTCACACCAGCTCTACATAGAAGCAAATGATTTTATAACCATTATTATTATCATCATTATTATTATTATGATTACACTGTACGTCCAAGCTTTTAGCAAACAGCAACACTCAGTAGGTGGAGACTGCATCTGACAGTCTGATAATAATGGCATAGTGGCAGTAGGTTACTTGACTTCAGACCACCAAACATAAAAGTTCCTCTTAAGCCTCTAAAGCCTCTTAATTCACACAGATACTAAATGAATCTGCTCGGATGCCAGCAAATGACAAATTAGCTCAACAACAACCTGTACACACAGGCTAAACTCTTCCAAGTGACCCACTTCTTTAAGTGAAAGGTAAGAAAACTACAGCGACAGCCCTCTAGTGGTAGAGGGTTGTAGCAGCAACAGTAATTTAGTATAAATGAACCTTTCTTTGTGTCTTTGTGTTAACTTTGCAATGCCATAAACAATCTGTACATCTAAACATCGGCATTACTAGTAGTTGCCTCACCCATTTGTAAACTTCTAGCTCAGCTCGCTAGTGTGCACTGTGTGAAAACAACGTATCAAGCTAGCAATATCAAGTTAGCATGCTAGGCTAGTGTTTTGTCGCCATCCGAGACACACCATTAACGAATGGTTAACGCCGTGGTTCTCAAACTTTCCCTGTCACGCCCCACCTTGGAGGAATAAACATTTTAGCGGAATTTAACCAGGACCCATCCAAGTAAGTGAGATTAGCAACAGGTGCCCTGATACTTTCCTAAATTGTTGTGTCCTGCAGTGCGCGCGCGCGCACAAACACACACCGATTGTTACAACTCTGCAAAACTTTAGCTGAGTCGCAAAGAACGCAACAGGGGCATAGTTTCTCTTCCCCCCCTCCGAACAGCAGTTTTACACAAGCGTGGCAAGTGAACAGAAACAGCACGTCGCCACGTGACCGGCGGATGCACTCGCTCACCTGTCTGTCTGCATTGTCGGCCACAATGTTCCTCCTCCGACTCGCTTCGAGTTACGAACCCGTCCTGTCGTTTCTGCGTCCTCGGGGACAAAACTGAGCAGCACATCCAGTCCACTTTCCCTCCGCCACCGGTCCATTTTACTTCACTTTAGAGCCCCGTTCCATTAACAGGCTGCGCCGCCGAGTCTGCGTCCATTTAAACCCATTTAGCTGATTCGTGCCATTCAATGTGCAACGCGGGCGGCGCGTGATCTCTAAGTGGATGGACTCTCTTCTTCAGTGTCACCGTGCAAGTGAAAGGTGCACTTCCGGAGGTGCTTAAAAAAAAAAAAAAACACTGGAAATAAAAGAAATAAATAATAAATTGACACTTCAGTAAATCACGTGTTTTAAAAAATATATATACATATATATTTTAAAAAAGTTTCACAACTAAAACAAACAAACAAGCGTCAACAACTCTGCAAATTGACGCGTGATTTTAAGGTTGATGTGTGCGCGACTTTTTGTGTGGAAAAACTCTGAAGTTTTGTGAACTACTGTGGAGCAGTCCTCAAAACTTCCTGTTAAAATATTACTAGGGGCGCTGATTTGAACTATTTCACATCGTGTCTCGAAGCCTCCCCGTGTTTGTGGTTGGAGTGGAAGTGAATGAAAGAGCAGCTTCACAGGCACCGCTGCTCCTCTCCGAGATGTTTGTGCCTCCTGCTACATTAAGAATGTACAGAGGTCTATTGATCCGGTTTGGCCTCCACGGCGGCTCTAAGTGAAGCCTGCCAAGTGTTTGAAAACATCCATGCCCTACCTCCGCCTCCAGCTAATGCCAACAGTGACCGTGACGCTCCACATTCAGAAAATTAACCACTGTAAGGGCAACTTCGCACAATTTAGTGCGACATTCTCTGCCCTGCTGTGTTGTTAAACGCCAAATCAAATTTTATTTATCAGAAAAAATTATTATTATTATTATTATTTTTAAACCCAGGCTCTCCCTGAATCTGACAGCTGCGTCGAGGCAGAGAAGCGGTGCGTGACAACCCACCCAGGTGTTCGTCCCCCGTGTTTACAATCCAAATCAGTCTTTGCCCTTCACGTCCTAGCGGAGCCCAGTCCACAGCGTGCGCCTGTCCTTGTTGCTGTGTGTGTGTGTGTGTGTGTGTGTGTGTGTGTGTGTGTGTGTGCGTGTCCTCGCTAAGGCGCACAGCTCGACCAAAAAAATCACAATCGGCATCTCAACAGGAGGTCACACAGGGGTCCTCTGGCTGACGGGAAAAGACGACCAAGGAGGCCGTGGAGGAGGAGGAGGAGGACGAGATGGAGGAGGAGGATGTACATAGATAGACAGGAGGTAGTGACGGAGGTCTGGCTCTGAAGCAGGAACGTGTTACTTGATGTGTCGCTGAAAGACGTTCAACAGCAAAAAAAATAAAGGCTGCGGCGCCCGTCAAGAGGCCGCGTTTGCAGCTTGTCACCTCAACCTGGCAACCCGCTGTGTGCCACAGTGTTTAAACTGAAGGCAAAGCCTCAATGTCTGCTAGGGGCAGGGTCAATAGTAGTAGAAGAAGAAGTTTTTCTTTATTTTAAATATATATAAAAAAAAAAAAGGTGATATCTCGAGATAAAAGTAAAACAAGGTGCTTATTTTTTTTTTACATGCATAGAGATAAAACAAAATACACATATGCAATCGCACATGTATAGATGCAGAAGAAGGAAGGAGAAGAACAAAAGGAAACACTTTTGTTTTAATTAAGATCCTCAAAACAAGGACGTGACAAGAATGCAAACACACCCTGTGACGGGAGTGAAGTGCGAGTGTGTGTGTGTGTGTGTGTGTGTGTGTGTGTGTGTGTGTGTGTGTGTGTGCACGCGCACCGTTGCGTGCACTGGCAGGTGTCTTTGTTTAATATGTGACATGAGTTCTTGTGTCAGCCGCAGCCCATGGCGATCTCTCTCTGCTGCCATTCAGAGTGCCGGCAGACGGCCGACAGGAACAGAATACCTCCAAGAAAAAAAGAGAGCCGGAGAAAGAGGGCGAGAAGGGAGAAAGAAATTGGAAATGCAGCGGACGGCGTGATTGTATGAATGAATAAGAATGAGTGAGGGAATCAGAAACAGCAGGGCTGAGTGAGAGGGGAGAGCCGCGTCTGAAGGAAAATGAGCACTAGTCTATTTTTTTTTTTTATTATTATTTTTGGGACTTTTTGTTCAAGTGGAAGCCGGCCTGAAAAAGTGAGGATAATCAAAGCCGAGATGGAGAAAACTCTAAGTGAACTTGCAAAAAGTCTCGGTGGGCACGCGCAGGACAGCCGCGGAGGGAGGAGCACATTGTTGTTCCACATTTACCATTCAAATGTTTTTAGTCATGCACCACCAAAGCCACTTTCACACTCTCAACACTCTTACACAGGCAGCCTTTTCCCCTTTATCCCTAGCAGACCCTCCTCAGCTGGACACCCGAAGGACCACCGGGATGTCAGCAGGCGTTACCGTCACGCGGGCGATGGACACCTAGTGGTCTGACACAGTACTGCTGGAAAATCCCCGGGGCCAATAGGGAACGAGACAGACTGTCTTCAAAGAGCTCTGCTGGCCAAGGCTCTGCCGTCCGAAGACATTTGACGAAACTAATCAGGATCATAAACAAAGTCGGAAGGTGATTGGACAAACATGCATGCCTCACAGTTATGGGCAACCAATCAGATTTCTTACGCTGCCAGTTTGGCCAATGAGGTCGCTTCCTGCTTTTCTTCTTTGTCTCCCGCTGCTGCGCTCGCAAGCTGCCACCAGGAGCCACTTCCTGTTTTGCTCACCAACCTGCCGTAAAAACGTGCTCCACTGGAGCTCGGCAAGACGGATTTCACGACTGGACAACGGAACAGCTCTTCTTTTGCTCACCGACTGCAGACGATGACCATTCACCACACCTGGATGTATTTATATAGATACTGTACATCGCATTTTGTACATCACATCACAGGAAAACCTGGATTTATTTAAGGCACTTTTAGAATGTGGATGTCTTTTTTTTTACTGTGCAAATGTACCCAGTAAAATGTACAATAAAATGTAATTGTAAAAATGTATTCTTCTTCTTTTTCTTCTTCTTCTTCTTCTTCTTCTTCTTCTTCTTCTGAAAATAAAAGCAATTTATTTGCCTGAACACGTAGGACAAATGTGTCAAATTTAGGAATGTAGCTGCAGGAAACGACAGCAAACAGCCGTGACATCAGACAAAAAAAAAAAACAGGATCCAGAACAACCGTGATACGGTGGTGCATTTTTAAGACGATGAGGGGGGGGGGGGGATGAAGAGGGAGGAGGAGGCATGTTGTATTTTAATGCAGCATATCTTCTCAATTGCATCATGGTCTATTTAATCGCTGCTGCTGCTGCTGCTGCTGCAGGAGATTCAGGCGTCTCTGGGCGTCGGCGGTGATCTATTATAAACAGTGCGCTGTTGTGATAGATATCTCTCTGCATGGTTGTTAACTCCCAGTGATAAGTGTCGAGTCTGGAACGGAAAGCGCTGCTTAAACAGCCCTCAAACATTTGTTAGCTGAAGCAGAAGCTCAGAGTTCAGCGGCGATGGAGAGAGCGGGGGGTGAGGGGGGGGGGTAGAGACAGGGCTCAAGAGCTGCGGGGAAAAAAAGCAACAAAAACACATGGAGAGAATTTCCAACCCTTGAATTGTTTTCACTTGCGGCCGGGGCGAAGCCGACGCAAAATCGCAAAGCCGACGCAAAATCGCAAAGCCGCGATTTGAAACGTAAGAACGAGTGCTTGGTTAATTTCAGGGACTGAAGAAAATCGCAGACATCTTCAGCAGCTGTGTACTTCTACGCTTTATACAAACAAGGACTTGCATACTGTCTCCGATCTCTGCGCACACTGGGGGCTTAAAATACTGCAGCGTCAGCCCGCCGCTCGACAAATGAGTCAAACGCGCATATTTCAGCAAACGGCAGCTCAAACGCTTGTCTGCCGCCACAGAAGGCGGGAAGCAGTTTTCTGCTGAGGAAGCAATTCCGACAGCCGATCATCATTGTTATTATTCCCTTGTTTTGTGTTGTTCACAGTAGCGCCGATCAATCCCAGCCAGCGAACAGCAGGCTGGGTTTTTTTTTTTTTTGTTGCTGTTGTTGTTTGATTGTCTGCTAGCTGCGCTTGCACTATAAAGGCAGGTTAGACCAGCACAGGGGAGGGCAAACTATTTGACTGTCGGGGCCACAGTGAGTTCTAAAATTTGACAGAGGGGGCCGGAGCAGGAGCAGATGGATGGAGTGTCATGAGACATGTAGAAAATATGAGCTCTAATGCAGCGATGAGGAGTCGGAAACCGGCCGAGGCCGCGAGCGAAAGCGTCGCACTCGGGAGACACCGGCCTGCAAGTTTTGCCTCTCGCACTCAGCGGCTAACACTCTCCGAGGGATTTTAGCTGCTTGTGTGCAAATGCTATCAGCTTAAAGGAGGAAGATGAAGACGGGGGAGGAGATGGGCGGGGTGGAAGCGGCTTTCTAAAATTTAAGAGAGGAGATAAAATCCCCTGAATAAAAAGCTCTAAGCAGGTTAGTTCTGTTCTCCGTGTTGGAAAAAGAAAATCCTAAGCGGTCCGGCCACGGCGCGTCTTATTCATGCAAAAATAAAATGCAAAACACTTTTTCGCTGAGCACCAAAGGAGGTGAAACACTCCCTGGTCGATCCCTTTTTCTTTGTGAACAGCAGAAGCACAAACTTTTGTTCACCAGCCACCTCCTCCCCCCTCCCCTGGGGGGCTTCGCAGCAGTTCATCCCAAAAGTATGATATTTAAAAAAAATAATAATAAAGTTTTCACGGCTCATTTTCCTGCTCAGTTGACTTACTCCTCTTGACTTTTTGGAGCCAATAAGATGCCTCTCAGGAGTGCTGGCGTCCTTCACCACCCAGTAATCCATCTACTTAAGATTTCCATGCCGCGGTTCTCACACAGAACCCAGGTGTGATCCTGCATTTTCATCACTATTTCAACCGGGATCTATATATATATTTTTTTTCTACAAGGTGTTTCTGATCTGATTCCCAGATAAGCTCAGAGGTCACGGACAAGCGACGCATCCCCTTCCAATGGACTCCTGCGGATTCATTGGAGACTCAACGCCCCGTCAAATTAAAGGAGTGAGTTCTTTTGAATCCACTCTTTGCACTGTTTTTAATTTTTCTCTTTGCACTGTGTTTGCTGCCGTAACTACACAAATTTCCCCAAAGTGGGACGAATAAAGGCATTTTTATTCTTACTCTTATTCTGATGGGTTTCCACAAAACTGATTATAATCTCACACAGCCATCCACAGTAGGTTTGAACACAAAGGTCTCGGCATCCGTCCACACTTGATTTGTCGGGGCATGAGAAGAGCTGAAAATACTTCAATTTGGAAAATCAAACTCTCAGCTTGGAACAACAGCAGCAACAACAACAACAACAACACCGCCGATGGCCTGCTGAGGCCAAATTCGCAGGTTTTTTATTATTTATTTTTATTTTGCAGCGCCGCCTTCCTCTCTGCCCAGCAGCGGGGCAGCTTGTAAAGGTCTCGGCTCTCTGGACCCAGCAGCAACTTCACGCCGCGGAGGGTTGAAAGTATCGGCCTCGGCTGTCAGACACCCGCAGCTGAGGTGAAACAGTAGCCTCCGTTCCAGCTTCAGGAGCGAGCTTTGCTTTTTTTCTTTTTTTTTTTTTCTTACACGAACCCGGTTTAGAAGGTTGAAGGGGCCTGGAGAGTGAGGACGTGAGAACATGAAGGCAAGAGTCCAGAGCTTCCCGCTGACTCATCCTCTCCTCCTCGGGTCAGCAGCCTCAACGGTGCATGCTGCTGCTGCTGATTGGTGTAAAACTGATAGAAAAAAACAACACATTTGAGCCTCTAATTGCTTCCTCTCAGTCCCGTCACACATCGACACTCTGAAATGATTTTTTTTTTTTTTTTTTTTGCAGGTTTAGTGAAAGTGCCACTTTGTGATTTCGGTGATGAGTGCCGCACGGAGCAGATGAGCCTCTCCAGCTCGCTGCTCAACCAGCAGGGCCGCTGAGATTTCAGGGTCTAAAATTCTCATGCATCCGTCTTGAGAAGCTCCGCTTTGAAACAGTTCCAGACAAAACGAGTAAAAGGCTTCCGCTGTGAGTCCTGCCAAACTGAGCTGAGCGTGCAACAATAAAAAAAAAAAAAAAAAAATGTTCTCCATTTCCAGCGACGTTCCTCTTGTAACGAGACAATGTTGCCTCCGTGGTTCTGTTTCAAGGCAGCCGGCTGGTATCGGAAGCAAGAGCCGTTTCTCAGAACTCCCGACTATCATCTCTGACAGCAGCCACCTGTCAGCATTCAAATCACTACTTAAAACTTCCTGTGCTGAATATTCCACATGAGCAGGATGCTGCTGTGTGTGTGTGTGTGTGTGTGTGTGTGTGTGTGTGTGTGTGTGTGTGTGTGTCCCTCCGGCGTTACAATCTTGCATCGTGGAAAGGATTAATATTCTTTTTTTCTTTTTTCAAAATTACTCAGAGATTCAATTATGCAAGATAATGCAAAAACCAAAGTCCTTCAGGTAAGGTTTTAATCCAAACTAGTCTTTCTCCCTCTCTCTCTCTCTCTCTCTCTCACACACACACACACACACACACACAACTAAAAAAGACAACACTACTCCAATTGGGTCAGTAGTGTCTGACGCAGCTGTTTTGTCTCGTCCCCACTGAGGAGCTTCCCTCAGAATTTGTCTCCGTGAGAGATCTCAGGCTTCAGGGCGCTGACATCTGGAAGACATTGTCACTGCTAATGAATAATACAACCCCGTGCCATCAAAGGCAGCTCGCCATGCTAAAAAGTCTTTCTCGCCCTGTCATCCGGCGTCGTGGCATTGACAGTCCCGTGGCCGGGGCTGAACGCCGGCCTCCAGGGGAGAATCAAAGGGGCCATTAGGCTCGGTTTTTCGATGCCCGAGCTGCCGTCTCACTCTGCTTCTCTGAGGCCGCGGGGGTTCTTTTTGTTCACAGGAGCCCGGCGATGCCCTCCAATGTCTCACACTGGCAACTAATCACTCAGATCTCTGGCTACAAAAGCCGGTCGGGCCAAGGAAAAAAAAGCAAGGAAGTAGTGCGAGTGTGTGTAGGAGCAGCGAGAGACTCCGTGGAGGAGGCCGTCAGTCGGCCAGGGAACGACTGGAAGAAGAAAGAGAAGAATAATAAGAAGAGGGGGGTGAGAACAGAGAGTAAGACCTGAGGAAATATTGCCATTTATTATTTTCCACCGACGCCTTGATGCGAGCAAGAAAACAACCATCACGTCGGAGGACAGTTACCCGGGAGACGGAGGGACAGATCGCTGCAAACAGCCTGCTATTACACACACACACACACACACACACACACACACACACACACACACACACACAGCAGAGAGGGGTGGATAAAAAAGTGACAGTGACATCCAGGCTGACGGCTTGTTTAGTGACAACCTGGAAATTGCGGCGGCCGAGTAAAAAGCAGAGCGTCCGTCCCCTGGCGCCGCCGCCACGCTGGAAGTAATGACTCAGTAATGACGACGGCAATGACCGCGACCTCCGCCAGGCAGGTGGGGAGTGGGGGGGCGGGCGGCACTCCGGGAGAATTTAAAAGGACAGTACAACCCCGAGTGAGATCTGAAACCAGGCGTGGGCAAACTACGGCCGGTGGGGCCAAACATGGCCCGTTAAGCTTTTTAATCTGACTGACCCAAACTTGAAAAAATGATATTAATAGTCAGTAAGTCATAAAATTGCTGTATTTCATCCATTTTTTCAGTGTTTTTTTTTTTTTTTTTCCATTTCAATAAAGAGCAAAATACGGTGGGGCTTCAAAGACACTGATTTTCTTGCTTTTGTTCGTTACATCATTCAACAACCGGACGGGATCTTCCCCGTTTACGGAGCTCTTGGATCTACAGGTCAGTAACACCAGAGTTTCGGCGGAGTCAATTTTTTTATCTCTCCTTTTTTTTTCATATAAATATCCTGCGACCAAATATTGCGTATATTGCTGAGGAAAAAAAGCGATAGCTGCAAGAACGTCTTCAGATAATCAGCAGCAGCAGCACCGGAGATAACCTGGGACTCGGCTGGGCCGCCTTATCTTCTGTCTGCAGTGGAAATAAATGTTTTTCATGTGTTTCACTAAAAAACAAAAAAAACAAAAAAAAAATCAACAAGGTGGGATAAATTTGAAGATTGTTCCAACACTGGAAGCGGCGCGTCGTCGAGACAATGAGGCCTGATTTAAGATCCTGCGTAAACGCGGCAATTTAAACCACGAAATATGGAAAAGACCTAACAGCCCCCCTGTCTGTAAATCTACAGAAAACACTTAACCCGCTGTTCACAGCTTCCCCACAAAAAGACGACCCCACCCATCGTCCAGTCCACTAGACTCTCTACTTATACCTTCACAGCAAAAAACACAAAGTCAAACACAGGGAAGGAAAGAGATTGAGAAAAAAGATTCAGATATAGATCTGGGCTCCCCGCTGCTGGGAGTCTGAGGGGAGCTGCCGCCGCCGCTTGATGTCTGAGGCATCAGAGGTGCTGATGTTGTTGTACGTGCGGGTGATTCATGTTGCACATGCACAACGAAACAATCAGTTGACCCGGGAGCTCCTACCGGGCGGCGCAATCACCGTCGACTCCCAACGAGCAAATGAGCAGGATCCGCTGAAAGATGCACACACACACACACACACACACACACACACGGGTGAGCAGACAGTGGCGCCTCCACCCCTCACACACACACACACACACACAGACAGACGACTGAGCCTGAGGGTGGGGATGGCTGAGCGGCAGCGGCAGCAGCAGCAGCAGCAGCGGCAGCAGCAGCGGCAGCAGCAGCAGCAGCAGCGGCAGCAGCAGCGGCAGCAGCAGCAGCACAAGGACTCTGCTCTGCTGAAGCTCGTGATGTGACGACTCGCCCGTGGACAGAAGCCCGGCCGCAGGTTTGGAGTGCAGGTCACGCAGCGGCAGGAACACAGACGGCCGAGGGAGTGAGTGAGTGAGGGAGTGAGTGAGGGAGTGAGAGGCCACGGCCACTCAATGATTTAAAGGGACGAGATTAAACAAGAGCAGCTCCCTGCACGCGTTGTTGCCGCCGCGCCGCCAGCACGTGCACGCGCACGCACTGGCTTCACCTCCGCGCCCCCTGCGTGTTCGCACATTTCCATGCGCCGCACGTGCAAACCACCACCACCACCACCGCTGTGGTTTTCTTATTCACTTATTTATTTATTTGGCGATCTGCTTGAAGGCCCCTGGATTCCCACCCCCAGACTGTACACCTGGGTGACTCTGTGTACGCTTACAAATGTGTGTGTGTGTGTGTGTGTGTGTGTGTAAACAAGCAAAGAAATCCATTCGGGGAGCTGCGCTGCGGCAGCAGAATGAAGCGGCGGCGGCGGACAAAGTGAATAAATCCCGGCAAAATGATGTGAGAGCCGCGAGTGTGGTCAAGAGTAAAGTTCCCCAATTCGCTTGTCAGTGTGACGCTGGCCGGGTCGGTGGGGTGGAGTTGGAGGGGGAGGCGGGCGGTGGAGGTGGAGGTGGTCTCTCCTGCAGCTCGCAGATAATGCGCTCCGTTCGGCTCCGAGTGTTTACCCTCTGACTTAATACGGCCGGACGTGCAAAGTGAAGAGTGGCCAGCCGAGGGGAGAGAGGAGGTGGAGGCGGAGGAGGAGGGGGAGGGGGCGGGGAGGAGGGGGGGGCAGTGGGAGGTAGGGGGGGCGCCTCGCAGCTGAGAGGAAGCAGCCGTCGAGGTGTTGCTGCGACGGGGTGGTGTGGGGGGGCCGCAAACAGCCCGCGAGGTCATTCGCTAAATCCTCTCGACGCGACACGAAGAGCTTCATCGATGTGGACAGCACCGCGGTGCGTGGATGTGAAAAGGTTCCAGTGACCAGTGGCAAACAGGAACTGGAAATGAAAATGCCCCAAAAATATTACCAGCAAACCACACTGAGGCAACAGTGTTGAGTGTGAACCTGCCGAGGTCGCTTGGAATTGTGAAGCCAGGTCTGCGAGAGAGACAGGGGGTCTCGACACTCAGAGGTTCCTTCTCCTCGGTGCCAGGATCAGGAACAACAGAATGGAACGTGGCCGGCGTCTCTATCGCTGCTGTATTTTAAAGGCGATGGGTGTAATAACCAACAGCAATCCAAAGAACAATCCAAGACGCAACTCTTTCACACAACCTGAACTCCCGCAACGCTTTGACTTCATCACCCGGCTGACGCAAGGCGAGCGCTCCATTTCCACCACTTCTATAAGGAAACGCGTCGCATCCGTCTTTAAAAAAAAAAAAAAAAAAAGGCCTCAAAGGGCTGAGCTCATCCTCTCATGTGTCCCCTCTGAGAGCCCACATGTGCCGCCACGCCGCCTTCAGCCCGCCCGCCACAGCAGAAACAAGGGACGAGCCGCCCCGCGTTTCACCCGCTGCTGAAGGCGGCGGGGTGCAATGTCTCAGCAAATGTCTGACATGTAAGAAGAGCTCGATTGAACCGAAGCGAATGAGGGTGTGGATGGCCTGCGGAGCGTCTATCGACTTCCCTGCAACACTCCTGCTGGCCGCCGCCGAGCCAGTCAGCGAGCGGTGAGCCGGTCCGACTCTGGGAAGAAGGCAGAGCTCAGAGCTGGAGGGGGAATCAGTGTGTGTGTACTTGCCAGTACACAGGAAAAAGAAACACATGTGGATGTGTGTGTGTGTGTGTGTGTGTCGGTCACGTGGAACCCTCAGGGCCGTGCTGTGGTCAGAAGCTGCGTGCTCACGCCACCTAGTGGCACAGGGGCCCTCAGCGAAGTGAAGGATGAAAGCCGAGAGGCGGCGGGTGGCTGCTGGCCCACCTGCCGACCGAGCGCCGCTTCCGTCCAATCAGCCGCAGCGTCTCCGCAGCAGAGCGGGGGAGGGGGGGGGGGACACAACCTCCTCATGGTGGCGCCACGTGGACTTCGGGCAGATGTTGACAGGTCGGTGGAGCCGGAGGAGCAACAGGTGGTGAAGAGAGAAGGAGGAGGAGGAGGAGGAGGCGGTGACGCAGCAGGGAAGGGGCGGGGTTTCTGCCTCATGGTCCGGGGTTGTGTTGCTGCACTACAGCCATCAACATTGTGAGGTTGGGGGTCCGTTCATCCAAACCAATCAGCTCATCAACACCTGTGGGCTGATCTCCAGTTCCTTTGCAGCATCTCCAGGTCTGACAGAGGTCAACAAAAAAAACAAACAACTGGACAAACTCTGGAGGCATCGTGGAACCTTCTGGAGACGGAAGGATGGAGAATTCAAGTCGTTGGCAGATGTTTTGACAGAAGTCTTCTGACTGTCAGTTGTGAAACATGACTCACTCTCTCTCTCTAAGACACGTCACCCTTCTGGGGTTCCACAGCACTTCCTCCACGGCACGAATTACGTATTTGCATGCGGCCACCGTGAGCACATATTTCTATACGTCTTTTTATTGTGGATGAGTTCTTGCCGCAGCATTCGACTTCAGACCAGCGGTGCTCGGCTGGTGGAGTTTCAGGACCCACATTATTTTCCTCATCACGGAGTCGCGACTCCAATTTATTCCACAAAAATAAAAGTGAAGTCATTAAATTATTGAAATTATTGAATTTTGTGTCCTACAAAATAAATACCCGACCTATTTTTTTTCTCTATCCCTCTCTCGCACTCTGTCTATAAATATCTATCACACACAGGTCCCATTTCTCGTTTCTCTTTTGGGTCGCAAGCCACCAGTTGAGAAACGTCACCTTAGACGGAAAGGCCGCAGTGAATTTCTTTCCTTTTTGTTGTGCGTGTTGTTCACTGACAATGTTGTATCGCAGCAGACGCAGCCGCCGCCCGTGTGAAATCACCGCTGCCAGACGCTTCTTCTCCAACGCGTTCCACCTTACGGCCATTTGGAAGTCTGTAACTCCCTCTCTCTCTCTCTCTCTCTCTCTCTCCCCCCCCCGCCCTCTCTTTTGTTCCCATAATGCAGCGGTCAATCAAAGCCGAGGGTGGCGCGTCCACAAAGTGTCAGCGCTGAGTGCAGCTAAGTATAGCGCGAGCTACGGACCGCCACTCCGCCCCTCCCCCTCACCCCCCGCCCCCACTGGCCTGCTTGTCAAGGCGCCACTCGCACGTCGGTGAATAACAAGACGGAAGCGCATCAAGTCGAGTTCCACCGAGCGCCGCTCGAGGGGAGATAAAAACACGTCCACGGCAGGCAAACACCGTTCAGGGAATCGTTCACTCGCGTGAGGAACTCTATGATTATTAATAATGACAAAAACGCCCCTCGGGAATCTATAGCGATGACAAGATCACATCGAACTAGAACAGAAACGTATCAGTCGAGGCCGTCGTTTTTGGGGAGCTCCAGATTTGACAACTTTGCCATTGACATCGCGGTATTTGAAATGGACACGTGAGGTATCACTGTAAAGCATGGGCGCTCTACTATCACAATCAGTTGATATATCGCTTCATCCCACCACCACGCCTAAGACCTGGACTTATCGGACTTATCTGTCCTATCGGCAGATTGTCCATCGAGCTAGGCTCTTGCCTTCCAAAGCATGGACACTTACACTCCACATGGACAGCAGCCTTGAATTATTTCCTATTCTTTGTGTTTATATCCGTTTTGCCTGGTTGGTGTATCTGTTTTTCACTCTGTCCTGTCTGCCACCCTGGCTCACTCTGCTCCTTTCTCTCTTTCTCTGTCTCTCCTCTATCTTTCTACTTCACCCCAACTACTCATAGGCAGATGATGGCCCTCTGGAGTCTGGTTCTGCCCTAGGTTTCTTCCCACAGGGGAGTTTTTCCCAGCCACTGTCGCATCTTGCTTGCTCCGGGGGCCCAGTTGGTTCTCTCTGATTGTATAAAGCGCTTTGAGACGCCTTTGGTTGTGATTTAGCGCTGTACAAATAAAAGTTTATTATTATTATTATTATTATTATTATGATATATTTCACGGTTAGCGTTAAGGCTGGAATTAGGGTTAGGGTTTTTGGGTTCCTCACGCGCTAGAAGCCCCAAATTTGGCGTGGGCGCTTCTTTAGGGATCCTGATGACAAAGCAAGTGGCCCCACGTCTCTAGGACAAAGTTGACTTTTGACCCCCATAGACTTGTATGGCATTAGGGTTTGTGTTGAGGCTGAAATTAGGGTTAGGTTTTCGGGGTTCCTCACGTGCTAGAAGCCCCAAATTTGCCGTGGGCGCTTCTTAGGGGATCCTGATGACAAAGCAAGTGGCCCCACGTCTCTAGGATAAAGTTGACTTTTGACCCACATAGACACATCTAGCGGTCAAATTGCAGAATTTTCTTTTTTTAAGGTGGAATTGAAACCTAAGAAGCACCGCGGCGAATGTGGTGCCAACTTCGGCGTCGTCTCAAGTATAAACGCTTGGAACTTTGTGTTAGCGACGATTTATTTCATTAGTTGAGGGTTTATACCAGTCGACACGTGCAAATATGAAACGATTTCTTACATGTAAAAAGTTCCTTACTAGTTACTTTCGATAGACAGCTCATTTTTAATGCAATAGACAATTTTCACGTTTTCGCAATTAAAATATGTATTTTTTATTTTCATTTTACTTATTCGAAATAAACTAAATTAATTTCATTTATTTATTAAATTATTTTTAGGTGAATCAAATGTGCCACAAAGGTCTTTATGAGCCAACCTAAAATGCCATATTGGTTGGACATGAGAATAGGTGAAACTTCCTGTTAGGCACTGAGGTATTGGCCCAACAAAAGTCTCTCAAATCCACCTGATCTGAATGAAGAGAGCTTTTCTGCGAATGAGCGAGCCGCAGCATTATGGCTCACCAGGAGGGACTCGGCTCGTGAGAATCAAGTGAGTCGGACCGACTACTTCCTGCAGCCACCGGAGTACGTCCATCAGCTTGTCCACCTGCTCCAGCTCGCTGGCTTTTCAATGGATTTCACACGTCCTGTGATTGGATAAGCACTGTGAGCCTTTAAGACTGAACTCAACCCGGAGTTCCAGTTGCCAGCACGATGAACCAACAACAGCTGAAGGAGAATATAAAGGTTTATCATCTGCAATCTATAATATGAATACCTTGGTGCAGCGACTGCAGCAACATGTTCATGTTGTCTCGTGGCTGTCTTGTATGAAACGGTGACGACGCTTGCAAGCAGCCTCCTCACCAACAATGACACGGAATCAATTAATGGATCAAATTGAGTGAAAACCTCCACAAGAGAACTTCCTATTGAAGACGTTTAAGGGAAAAAGGGAAAGGAAAGAAACAAAAGACACAAAGGAGCAAACTCAAAAGTATCAAGTTTTTGTTGTTTTTTTTTTTTGTTTTTTGGATACAACTATTTACATGTAACCAAAGACAATGTCCTTGAAACAGGTACAAACAGTATTGTTTTCCTCTTCTGGCAATTTTCAAAACAACTCAGAAATATTGTATAAAATTAAAATATCAGCTTCAGGGAGAAAAAAAAAACAAAACAAAACAAAACAAAAAAAAACAAAGTAGTCTAAGCATTTGTCCATTAATCGCTATGTACAGGTGTATTTACATTCTAAAATTCCATTCAGACCAGAAATTTGCAAAATAATTAACAGTAAACACAGTTGCGGCTGTGACGCCGCGGCCCTACAAACCAGATTAAGCTAATCTGCCTATACAGGTATGGCTGTCATTCAAATCAGTGATCACACATGAGCAGTAGGAGGCGGCGGCGGCGACGCATTCGTGTGCGCATCATTCCATCTAAAAACGACACCGAAGAATAAATAAAAGCGTGACTTTCGCCAAGAAAGGTCTAAAACGTGAAGCTTCGCGTGGTCGGACATGAGACACGTGACGTCGTGATGGGCAGGAGCGGGAAAATTCCAAGAATCAGACAGAATTGGTATTGTTTTTCAATAAAAAAAGATTTGAAATTAAATTCTTTTAATGTGCTTTATGTCCAGTCACTGAAGCGCCTCACATGGGATGTATTTTTTTGAAGAGATGTGAATGTTAGATGATGGGCGTCTCACTGTGTAAAATGTGCTGCAATTACAAAGCAGGAATTAAAAACGTTAAATTAAATACATTTAAAAACAATATTATCATTAAAAACTCCAGAGGGAAGCACGGCCATCAGTTGTCTTTTTGTACGCAATTATTCACACCCTTTATAACAATCCGGTTAAATGCATAATTCATTTGTCATGGTTGAATAATTGGAAATGTTTAAATTATCTAAGAAGAACAAAACGCAAAAGATAACGGGGGGCACATTGGAAGATTCAACAAAATCATTTCCAGGCATCTCCAAATAACCATTGTCACGCAGTCCTGAATTTTTAAGAAAAGAAAAGAAAAGAAAAAAAAAACAACAACAACAAAATTCATATTCAGATGTCATGTGTCAATAAAAAAATGCCCTCAAAGAAGAATTTAAATGGAAAAGAAAAACTAAGAACGCTTACACAGCTCCCTAACTCACACACAGTTTGCTAAATTAACGGGCACGATGAGAACATTAAAATCCCGGAAAAAAAAATAAAATAAAACAAAAATTCTAAAGTAACCCAACCTTTCCCTTGGACATTCAAGCCAACCGCAAACACATAAAGGGATATATGCAATAAACGATAAAATCATTCCACAACAAGTCTTACGGATGACTCACTGGGAGGGGGGAGGGGGGGTCGTTTCACATGCGAATCCACTTCACCCTCGCCGTCGATGGTTGGAGGAGGTCGGAGGGTAAAACGAGCCGTAAAATATCATTCGGAGGCGGGGGGTGTGGGGGTGGGATGGGGGAGGGAGTTGCAACTGAACAGATAAGAGGCTCAGCCTCATCTCTGTTGGAGAGGGGGAGGGACTTCCTGTATCAAGTGTCCTCGAACCGTGGGTTCCCCCTCCCCCACCACACACTTCTGTCTGCACCCGAGGAGGAAGCTCCACCCGCGCGTCTCGCCAGCTCCCAGGGCTTTGGTTCAGGCTGTGCTCCGGAGAGGAGAGGGAGTGGAACTCTTCTCATTCCTTCTGCTTTTTGCTGTTGTTTTTTTTTTTTCAATGTGTGTGTATTGCATCAACACACCTACACGCCTACGTACGCCTCGTCATGGGTGGGTGGGGGGGAATTCAGAGAGATCACAGCAGCGGAGAGGTCGAGGGAATGATGATGATGACGACGACGACGACGAGTCTTCTGGTGACTCCTCCTCCCCTTTTCGTGTGTGTGTGTGTGTGTGTGTGTGTGTGTGTGTGTGTGTGTGTGTGTGTGTGTGTGTGTGAGAGAGACAGAGAGAGAGAGAGTTCACCGCGTGGCCGTCCGCTAACAGCGCTCCAGGTACTCGATGACCCGGGTGATGGACTTCTGTCCCGTGGTGCCCATCGCACACTGAGAGCAGACAGGGACAAAGACAAAGAAGAGGAAGAGTGCGTGAGCACGGCTGAAAACGGGGGCCCGGGGCGAGCAGGTGCACAAAGCGAGCGCTCCCTCCCTCGCCGCAGACATGTGGCTGCTGACAGGATGAGTCACCTGCTGCGAAAACACTCACATCTGGGAGCAAATGAAGGTTCATTTGAGGGTTGTTTTCTTTTTTTTTATTGTTGCCCGTGTGTGTGTGTGTGTGTGTGTGTGTGTGTGTGTGTGTGTGTGCGCGCGCGCGCGCGTTTCTAAATTTTTCATTCACGATGGCAACACTAATTATAGCACTCGCATCCGCAAACGAGTCTGATCACCGCTTGATTAATGACGGCACGGAATTAATGAAATGCCAGCCAGGCTGTGCGAGTGATACCAGTCTGATTTGGTGGGTGGAGGACGGGGGGCAATTTCACATATTGATCTTTGCAACCTCCTCGCACACACACACACACACATTACGCTTCCTCGGCAAAAAGCGGCGCGTTAATTAGGTAAACAGAAGGAGAAAGTTTCAGTTTTTTCCCCGACAAAACGCAACGTAATCTCCGAGAGCAGCGGGGAGAGCGGGGCAGAGGGCGGCCAAAACTGCAATTACAAGCGAAAGCGGAGAGAAATCGGCCGCACAAGAATCACTGGGCTGCAAAATGGCCATTAAACACCGGGGCCGAACGCTGAACAAACATCGGTTACGCCAGCTTAGCTGTTTGTTTTTTTCTTCTTCCTCCCTT
Source organism: Nelusetta ayraudi (assembly GCF_046127955.1). Taxonomy (NCBI): domain Eukaryota; kingdom Metazoa; phylum Chordata; class Actinopteri; order Tetraodontiformes; family Monacanthidae; genus Nelusetta; species Nelusetta ayraudi. The sequence goes on from NW_027466215.1 coordinate 366,015, forward strand.
ATAAACTTCAAAACAAATTCCTTGAGCAAAAACCTCAAGCCGTGCAGACTGACGCCGACATTCACCGAGAAGCCTCCGGCCACGTTCACACAGTGACCCAACCTTAACGCGGAGAGACTACGTTTACACGGAGACAGATTTTTTTTAACACACATTAAAAAAAAAAAAAAAAACACGTTCGCCAGAAACGACTGAAAACAACGTAACACCTGAGCCTCGTGCGTTTTGTGCGTCGTCAATACTCACCGTGAGGTTCATGAAACTCAGGAACTTCTTCAGCATTTCCGTCATGATGGAGAAATCCCCCTTGGGTAGATGCTCCCGCACGCAGGTCACATTTACCTGCGGCGGACGGAGGGTCAGTGTGAGGGTGGCAGTGGGTTGGGTTGGGTTTGGGGGGTGGGGGGGTGGGGGGTGGAATTGTTGCACAAACGCGGTGCGACTCTCTCACCTGGCTGCCTTGGCAGAGGCATCCCAGCAGCAGAGCCGTGTAGGAGGCCACGATGCTGTCCTCCATGTGTTTCCCCGCGTGCTGCAGAGCTGCAGTACACACAAGGAGAGAACCACAAGTCCGTCAACTCTTTGATCTTCCCAGGCTGTTCTTGATTTTGGTGTAATTTCTTGCTTTATTCTAGAGCTGCGACCAACGACTATTATTGTTGTTGACTAAGCTATCCATTTTTTTTTTTTTTGATTAGTCACGATTATCGTCTTTATTTTCACTACCTGTTTTGGACTTCTGTTTGATTTCGGAATGTGGGCGTTGAACGCCAGTGCGTTTTGTGCGTCATTGTAACGCACGTCTGTGTAATTTGTACGTGGGACCTCTGAAGGGCCTATCCGAAATAAGTGGAGAAAATTCAGAGTCACAGCCGCACAGACACGTGCACGCTGGGGGGGATAAAAAAAAAAGAAAAAAAGGAAGCGTAGGGCAACTTCAGAACCGATAGAAACGTCGCTCCCACAACAGGCTGCTGCGCCGCGGATGAGCGCCGAGCCGAGTCGATGTTTTATCGTCTGAACAGAAAGAGCCGCGGGCGACGCGAGTTCCACTTTAAAAGGCTCAGCGTGGAAGATTAAGCAACATCTAATGATAAGATGGGGGAAAAAAACGCACGGCAAACAACGTTAATCCCCCCCCCCCCTTTTCAGACGCTCAACTTCTTGTACAATGAGCACAAAAGGCACTTAACGAGCAGACAAAACACACACAAACACAATGTCGGCGGCGGGCAGAATTTAAAGCCGGGCGACTTCCGCGGATTTAAAAATGAACGGAGAAATAAATAAATCGTTCTCCGTGGTACCGTTGAGCCGCTGAGCAGAAAAATAAGCAATTACATAAATTACTAATTATTTATGAATAATTTATTTGTTTCGAAAATTGAGAAAAAAAATATCAGCAAAGCGGTAAGTTAAATGAAATCATAAATATTACTTAAACTGTATATGTACATATATATATATATATATAAATGTGTAATTATTCATACATTTAATTATAATTAAACTTAATTAAAGTAAATTAAATAATTTTATTTTCCACTAAAATTGGGCTTTGTCTCTGCGTCACTGAGCCCCCCCCCCACTCCGGCCAATCACCTTTGTTGAGGTCCAGCTCTTCGTCCTCCTCCTCCTTCTTCTCGGCCTCCTTCGTCTCCGGCTGGCTGTCGTTGGGCTCAGCCGCCACCCACTGGATCTCGCCCGACGTCTCCTTCCACTCGCCGCTCTGGTCCAGCGCCGGCTTGGGCGCCTCGCTGATCAGGTCGTCCGTCTTGGCCTCGGCCAGGATGGCGGCGCGCTCCCTCTCCAGGAAGAGCTGGATCACGACGCACACGCAGAGTATATCAACACGCTGGGACTTTTACGAATACACAGTGAAGTCAATCATTAAGCGCCAGTTGAGGAGAAAGTGGTCGTGAATGACGAAGACGCTGCTGGCAGCGAGGTCGGAGTGCGTCTCCAAATTAATCTCCGACGCTTATTTTCAGACGTTCGGACAACTTTGCACCTCCGTCCTCCTCAACGCTTTGAGGAGGACGGAGGTCTCGCGGGACGAGGTTTTACGAGAATTACGCAATGAAAACTCAGCTAGTGATGGAGTCCTGGCAGGGCTCCCATCCTACCTGGACCAGTGCAGGCAGAGCTCCGCTGACTCTGGGCCTGTCAGACGCGTCTCCCTGAGTCTCAGCTGTGCTCGCCGCCGACTCCTCCGCCGCCGCTGCCGCTGGTGCTGCTGCTGCTGCTGCAGCGTCGGCCTGCGCCGGGTCAGCGGGCTGCATCAGGCTGTCCTCCAGACAACTGTTGTCCAGGATGTACTCCATGTCTACCAGACAGTGGCGGTTCCTGGCGCTGTACTCCACCAGGTTAATGAGCAGACCCAGACCCTGGTGAGCGAGGGGAAAGAAAAACAAGATGCAAGTCACAAAGGAGGAGGGAGGGGAGTTGGGGCGAGGGGGGGGGGGTCTATTTGACAGTGGAGCGGCGTCCTTTTGTTGTTGCACCGTGAGAGGAAAGGAGAGGAGCCTCACCAGCACTCGCACATCAAAGCGCTGCTCCTGGGGGATGTAGCGGGGAACTCGCAGGACGCAGTTTAGAGCCGTCGTGATGAGCTGGTCCTGCTCGCCCGTCTTTGTGCTCCCCCACTCTGCCGAGGAGAAACAACAACCGGCGTCGCCTCATTATCCAAGCAGCGCGACGCAAAACGCGGCAGAGCGTCGTGATTAGAGGGGGGTTGGGGGGGTGGATGAGAGCGGTAGATGGGGGAGGGGAGGCTGGGGATGAGAGCGGTAGAGGAGGGGGGGGGGGGTGGTGGTTACCGTTGTCGTGGGTCAGGTTGAGCAGCACCCCGATGACGGCCCGCATGCAGTCCTCCACCGCCTTGCCCACGTTGCTGAAGCTGCAGTGGGGCAGCAGCGCGCCCGACGACAGCACGGAGCTGTTGTTGAGCGCCCGGCTGTAGCGCTGGATCATGTCCTCACAGTGCCACAGGGCCCTGCGGAGCATCGGGGGGGGGAGAGAAAAACTGATGAGACACAACACACAACTGAATGAGGCTCAGTAGCCGCAGTTTCCATGACAGTTTATTGCAAAATAAAAGCGATTTTTCTAAAAATTTCCATTCCATTTTTTTCATTACCAGTTTTTTTATTATGATATTTAGGGTTTATGCAATTCTCTGGGTAATGGAAACGCAGCTAGTGTGTTTTCGTAAGATCCTAAAATTAAACATTTTTCTTCTGTGACGGTCAAATGAAATATTTCAGATGTTATCTTCGTACCTCGGCACGTTTGGAAGGAAGCTTGCGTCTTCCTCAGAAGCTCACCTGGGTGGTGTTGTGTGACTGCGTTTATATCAGCTGCTATCACGGAGGCGTAACGCACCTGTCAGATGTTGACAGCACTCTCACCGCATGCTTTTCACCGCCCTTCCCCATGATCCCCAGGACGGAGCTCGAGGTCTGGGAGAGCTTGTACGCCCCCCCGTCTCTCTTCATCGTCCTAATCCATCATCCTTCGCTTTCTGATCTCAATCGCCTCCCTGATCCAGCGGTGGTGTCTACCCGTCATACAAAACTACCCATGTGACCTTCTGAGGAAGATGGGAGCTACCACCGTCCGAAAACGTCAACGTACGAAGAGAACATCTCAAAAGAGTCATGTGTCTGTTCTAAAATAAAAATGCTTACGTTTGTGCACAAACACACACACACACCGAAAACAAAAATTGGTGTTTAAAAGTAAAGTTGTGAGAAGAGCGCTGGCTCTCCAGTCGATAGAGCACCGTGCTGCTGCTGCTGCTGCTGCTCACCTGGCACTGGAGATGATGAGCTGCGAGTCTTTGTAGGCGATCAGGTAACCCTGGTTTTCAGGGTTCTGCACCGTCACCTGTGGGAGGGGTGGGGGGGCGGATGAAAGCAGAGCGGAATCAATAAGACTCGACTCTTTTAACGAGTGATCTTTTTTTTTTTTTTTTTTTAAACTTCAGAAGAGGCGACGAGGTGTTTTCGAGCGCTTCCCGAGGACTTTGCCCACGAGGGGCTACTCACACTTTCGAGCACCCTCAGACACCTCTCGGCGCCCCATAAGGACGCCACCAGGTTCTCCTTGTCGTCTTCTTGACCCAGGTTCTGCACACACTCCTTCACTGGAACGTCACACACACACAGACACACAGGCAGCACAGCGCGTGACTTTCTGATGTCCTTGGAGCTGCGTCAAAGTCGACTGCTGCAGCTCCGGTCCCCTCGGGATAGCAGGTGCGTGTCCGCAAGCTGCTTCTCGTGCGCCTACCTTTGTCTACGATGTGGTCCAAACCCCCAAGCAGCCGCAGCTCTTCCTTGAACCAGTCGCCGGCCCTCTTGGAGGTGAGAGAGAGCAGCGTCTCCATGGCCAGGTGTCCCGTCTGCAGCGCACAAGTCGTGAAGGCACAATATTAAGCTCCCCAATCGATGAGTTGAATCGATTAATCGATTTTAAATCAAAATCAAATTTATTAATCAAGACAATGTTAAAAAAATAAAATAAAAGGAAAAACGTAAAATCGATCGGGAAATATGTTTGCTATTTTTCTTGAAAAATAAAGATCAAATATTTGAAATAATTTATTTGATATCTTTTGTAGTTTTACCAAAAAGAAAAAATCAAAATCGAAAATCAAGTTTTCAGAGAAAAAAAGGCAGGATTTTATTTTTGTCCAAAATCAACCAAAAAAAGTGACGGTTTAACATCAAGATACTTGGCATTGAGAAAATACTTTTGTATTACATCATTCAATGAGCTCCATTTCCAGACATATGCAGGGCTCCACTTCCTGATATGCACAATTTGTAATTGCATAGCAGTTTCCAGTTTGATTTTGGAATTCAGGCCCCTTTTTTTTGAAATTGTGAAACTATTCAAATTGTGAAGCGACAAGCAACAGCGACCTTCTTAAAGCCTCCTTTTTCCTTCACGCTGGTTCAAGTCATTTTAGTTTACTAAACACTGAGCAGTGCCTGCTACCGCAGTGGGCTACCAGGGAGGAGCTTATTACCTTTTGCGAGCCCTGAAACTGTTCAAATCCACATTTCTGTGGGGAAAGGTTCCATGTTCATTTTTGCGCACCACCCACCGTGATGTTCTCCAAGTCCAGGTGCTTGTTGTGCACGGTCGCACACAGCTTCCTGATTTTCTCCTTTTCCTTCTCCACCTCCTTCTCCGTGAGCTGATCCTGGTGAGCCAAGTGATCCTGGTCCAGCTCCAGCAGCTTGATCATCAGCTCCAGGCAGGCCCGGTCCAGGTCCATGTTGAGACGGTCCCGACTCAGGATGTACATGAGGGCGGCCGTGCACAGAGCCAGGTTCTGAGGGAGTGGGAGAGCGTGAGCGGGCGGCCGTTACTGGGAGGTGTACAGTGATGCCGAGCACGTCGTGCACGGCGAACGCGGTCGAGTCAGAAGACAGGAGGTGGAAAAAATACAAACTTCAGACTAAAAGTTTGAAAATCACGGTGGATTAGAGCTGCAGCGTAGCTGGGAGAAATACCAGATTATCAATCAAACCAGACATATGTTCAGGGACTTACATTCACATCATTAGAGGTTTTTTGATATGGCTTCAAAAATAAATATATAAACATTTTGCATCACAAAGTCCGTCCACTAGTCCCTGGATCATTGCTTTAAATGCTTTTTAGCACGAGCCTTGATGTGACCATTTGTGTGTGGGTGTGTGTTGTATTAGATGAATGAGCTTTTTCGTCTTTAGTTCACATATAAAGCAGTTAAGTTGTATCATGAAAGGCTGCAGCAGAAAACCCACTGTTGTTATCACCGGAGACAGAAGCTGCGTTTCCATGACAGTTTTTTTGCAAAATAAAAGCGATAATTCAAAAAAATTTGACAACGTACAATTGCGATTTGCAAGCGTTTCCATTGAATGGTTGGGCCAAGAATAGTTGTTACATTTCTTTTTTTTTTTTTTTTAAGCAATATTTGAGAGGTTTTCGACGTTTACCAGTTACCAGTTTTTTATTGCGATATTTAGGCTTTGCGCAAATCCAGGGTTAATGGAAACGCAACTTGAGACGGTTAGGGGTTGAAAAGCATTCAGTTGGCACCTTCATCTTCTCCAAAGGTCTGACCATCTATTGTTGCGGTTTGTTTTTGTCTTTTAAACTAAACAGAAATAGAAAAATGCTCAATTAAAGCCCAGGCTGCTGAAGATACTTGTGTGTGGATGTTCCAATGAGATATTTCTCCATCGGTTGAGGATGGGTCGCTGCTCACTGCAGACCTGCTGCTTCTAGCTCTCACTAAACAAACTTTCTAACAGCACTGTTCGATTTTTTTTATTTTTTATTTTTTTGCCTTGCTCCAGTGTCAGTTTCTACCTCAGGAGTGCCTTTCTGCTGTATTTCACCGCTGCAGGCTGTAAAGCCTTGGCGTCAAGCGGGCTAAACCATGAATAACCGGCACAGTGCTATTACAATAACGACTCTCGTTTGCACCCTGGTGCTGGTTCATGAATCTCCTGCGGCCTCCGCCGTCAGCCGATGTTTACACCTGAACCAGCGCCAGTTCCTACCGGACGCTTTTGATAAACGAGGGCCCTTCAAGCTGAACCTTGAGCGAACGCTTTGTCCTGAATGGGATCAAGCGCGACCAAACATAACAGGAACGGTCGACACGATGAGTTTGCGGTTACTGACCGGGTTTTGTGGAGCGTCGCTGAGTATTTTGAAGACTTGTGCCACCTTCCCTCTGGCTCTCAGGTGCATTCTGAAGCCTGGCATGGCGCAGCGTGTGGCCAGGCTGATTATGCTGCACAGCGAAGAAGCAAAATAGTCAAGTTTGCGTTTGCACCGGCGCCGCCAATCCTCTCCCGCCGGCTGCATTTTCCTCTCAATCTCAAGTTGTCTGTCTCGTTTGGACGCAACTTTTTAAAACATGTTTTATTAGAGGGCGGGGGGGGGGGAGAAAAAAAAAAGAATACACACACAGTTGGAAAATCAACCCAACAGATGGTGAAAATCTGAAGACGAGCAATCAGAAGAGGGACAGACGAGGAGAAAACTAAACAGAAGTTACAAACGCTCCCCCTAGAACCAATATGCTGATTTGTGTGATGGTTTAAACGCTAATAAAAGCATAAAGAGTATAAATCCAGATGCACGGACACCTTTTATCAAAGCCGAGAATGTTTGCGTTGCATTTGTAAGTGTAAGACAAACTGAAGGCATGTTTTCATTTCTGATCCCCCCCCCGCCATCTACTTACGCACACTGCAATCTGCTCGACTGCAAAAAAAAAAAGACTTGTTTTACTCTGCTGTGTTCAGCTTTATGTGCCTCCATTTAATCAAAGCACCTGTTTCTCTTGTTCCTTTAAAATAGACTCATTTGCCGTCTGACCAACTGTCTGACCACAGGCGTTTGTAAAACTGGATGAACTCGCTCTGTTAACCTGGTAAAAACCGTCGATAGCCGTCCACGCGCCGCCGTTCTGCTTACCTAAGGCACCGCGTGTTGAGCGGCTGGCTGCTCTTCAGCCCCGTCTCCAGGTACTCAAAGTCGTCGGTGAACTCCTGATTCTCGCCGAACTCCACCACGTCGTTGAAGTGCTTCACGTGCTGCACCACCGTGTAGAGCTGGCGGAGGCGGGGGGTGGAGGATGAGGGTTAATTTCACTAAAAATGTTCATTTTGTCTTCATTGATAGATTACTTTTATTTCCTTTGTTCAGACAAATAAATTGGGACGTAAAGATGTTTCGACTGTGACTCCAGTCTTCCTCAGCACAGTCGAAACTGTCAAGCAGGTAAAACCTTTACATCCGAATTTATTTGTCGTAACAAAATAAAATAAGGGGTTCATCGGGTTCATGGGGAAACGGGAGCACCCGACACCACCAGTAAAACCAAAAAACCTGCTGGCATTGTTACATTTCTCTGTGTAAAAATCCATTAGCGGCAATAGCTGACTGCGCTAATACGCTGGTCAATAAGAGCTCAGCGTGGGCAGCGGCTCCCCGATTGGGAGGCGACGCTGTGTGTTTGCTCCCATCGCCGGACGTGCTGTTTGTGCGCTCAGCGTGGCACAGGGAGGAGGGTCTGGCGGGTGACACCGACAGGCGTCGGGGGGGCCGGGGGGTGAGGGTGGCGTGGCTGCAGCTGAAACCACTTAACCTCGGGAGATCAGTGGCTGACTGGCTGAGCCGCGGTGCCCTCGCCAATCCGTAAATGCCAGGAGCCGCGGGGGAGCTTCGATGAGCGGCGCCGGGGCCTCGTTGCCGCTGACAAACCGCGTTGGCCATCAAATCAACAAACGGCGTGTTTGACAAGCATCAAATGAATTTAATCCCTCTGCTGTACGCGGTGGGGGTGAGAGCAGTCGCATGAATCGTAATGATTCTACCCCCCCCCCTCCCCCCCTCCTTGCAGGCGGCAAACCGATGAGGAAAGTGGACACAAACGGAATGAAGTTTTGCCTGCGTTTGCACAGATGCTGAAGGAGAGAATGAAACTGTTCCCGACTCACCTCCTTGTGCTCCTTCCTGCACTTGAGCGCCGTGACAATATCCTGGTTGAGCCGCGTGGGGATGGTCTCTGACTTGATGACTTTGGGCGGCGGCGGCGGAGCTTTGAACAAGCCGTCATCTTTATGGGAATTGCTGTCCTTGCTGCTTGATAAAATAGCCTGAGGACAAAGAGAGGCGGACCAAAAAAAAAAAAAAAAAAGAAAAGAAAAGAATGGGGCTCATACCGAGGCAACAAAATCTGCTTAATGACACGTCCACAAGATTCTACACAGCCCAATACCCTGCTAAACGCACAAGCCCCTATTAGGCTTTGTTAACAGATGTCAAATGAGGTAGTGCAAAGTCGAGAGCTACTTTAAAATCCCAGTTGCCGCACTCAGATGCGATCGTCTCCAAATCGTTAATCAAAAAATAAAATAAAATCTATAGATACGCTTCAAAATAAAATATCACAAACACAATCTTTTCACAAATACCGAATCGGCAATTTGCACCACTGGCATGCTAATAACCTTAACAGAGCTGAAACACAACCCAACCAGAAGCAAATATCCTACCGGAGCGGTTTGGGAGCGAGACAGCGTGGGCGTCGGAATCTCTTCAGGTTCGGGCTGGTTCCAGTGGCGAGCGTTGTACACGGCTTTAGCAGGCGACTGCAATCCAGGGCAAGAGCGTCAAGAGGAATCAGTTGCATAGAAAGCCTTTGGCATCGTAGCTAACAATGGTTGCTACCAATCGATGCATGAATGCCATACAGGCGTCAGGTTGAAGGTTGAATTTTTTTTTTTTAAATGACACCTAACAAAGAACGGCACCGAGGAAACACACTGTGTGCTGCAATCACAGTGACAGACTGAGAGAAAAGTGAAAACTTGGAGTCCCCCGAGCGGCACAATGAAAGGAGTCAAAACGACACGCGGCCCCTTGCGTGACTCCACGCTACAGAGACGCTGTGTCATGGATGTGGAAACGGTAAACACGGAGCATAAGGGAGACAGATCACGAACAAAGCCTGGAGCAAAGCCTGATTGTGAAAAGTAGAGAAAGTGTCTGCGTTACACAACAATAGCGAAATAGGTGTTTTTGTGGATCAAAATGAGCCTCCCTGCAGGGCAACACAACAACAACGGTGAGCCTTCACGCAAGGTGCACGCCACAGGCTGCGTCCTGCCTCACCCGCCTGCCATCACAAGTTGGAGGTCTGTAGAATCAATTTTGGGAAACCAAAGTGCAAAATATTTTCTCCTAAAATAAATCGGACATAAATTGTCACTTCAGTGCGTCGTGAACACAAAAGAACTTGACAAGATTGTCGTACCTTTTTGGGTCCGCTGAAAATCTTTTTGAATCCTGTGACCGGGTCCTTGGATTTGTCACCCACTTTGCTTCCCTTCTGGCCCTCGGTGCCACCAGGACTGCAGTCATCAGAGTAGTCAAAAGCATCTTGTGGAGGAAACGGATTGTTGATGGCAGGTGTTAAAAAAATAACAATAATAAAATCACTGTGTGTGGGTGCACCAAAAAAAATTCCTTGAGTGAATTAAACGACAGGATATTCACTCGATGCTGCAAGAGGTTTCGTTGAGGGTAAAAGTTTACACAAGCAAAGCAGACGGCATCACATTTTATATTCAACGTTTCACAAACACGTCCTGGATGATAAAGCCATGCAATATTGGGCAACTGAAATCAGGATCTCAAACAAATCCATTGTGTGGTTCGCAGGCCTGTGGCACTCACACCACTGATGGTGGCGGTGGGGCGTTGTTTTTTTTTTGTTTTTTTTCCCTTTCCCTTTCACTTGTTTCTGTTTCGATGCAGTTGGCATGAAGCTGTTTGCGCATTACTGCCACCCTCTGCTCCAGAGCACCGACTTAACAACGCAGTCAGATTAATCTTCCTGCAGTCACACAAGTGGTGCGGGATCTAAGGTGGTGGTGGGCAGGAGCAGTGGAGGGGAGACTGAACCAATTAGATTTTCTCTGCAGTCCCACAGTCTTCAGGTCCTTCCACACCGGGCAAAAGGCAAAGCGACTTGAAAATGCGAATTTTAGCAACGTTTTTTTTTTCTGTACACACCTAGCGCAACGGATACGTGTATAAAATTCGCCCAGCGACTAAAGTTTGGCGCTCTCTTTCGCGGTGAAGGAGAAACAATGGGTGTCGGTGTGGAAGATTCCATTGACTTGAAGAGGTTTTTAAAAAAAAAGAAAAAAAAAAAAAGAATTATTCGCCTTGCGAATTTGCATCCAGTGTGGGAGGACCTTTCCAGTTCCATCTCCACCTGGTGGTGAGAGAAGCCTATGAACAAGCATGTGGACTACATTAGGAGGAGGTTCTCACCAGTGTTGCTGCTGGCCTGGCTGTCCTGGGAGTCGCTGGTGTGGGGGCTGTCCACGCCGGAGCTCAGCGCCGCCAGCGCCGCCGCCGCCTTCTTGGCCTTCTTCTCCCGGGCCTGCGAGCTCTCATCGTCGCTGTCGCTCTCGCTCAAGTCGTCGAAGCCAAAGTATTTGATCTTGTAGCTGCTCTTGCCCGCCATGCCACTCTCAGGGCGTTCGTCGCCCTCCTGCTCCTCCTTGTCTTCGAAGCCAAAGAACTCCAGCTTGGTCTCGGCCTTGGACTTCTTGGACTTTGCCTGCGGGGCTCGGTACCTAGCGGGGAGGATTAAAGACGCTTGGTTCTCTGTTTGTTAGCAGCACTGAAATATGCAAAAGTAGGTGTTCAAATTTTCTGAACATCAGTAGATTTTTCTGAAGAAGCCAAGAGAGCAGAGGCTGCAAAGAGCCGTCCAGACATTCAAACTAGAATGATTTTTTTTTAAATATATCTTTCACAATTACAGTGAGTTATGGCAGAATGGCTGATGTCACACTGAGTTAGCAGAGATTGATTGTGATGCTGATGTAGATTTGGTAAGACGTGCCATCTCTGCACTCCGTCTTTTGTGTTTCAGAATTAAGTTTCACGTCCACGAGTTAATATTCCCCCCACTGTATCGCAGCCCTGCAGCTTTTAACCAATTTGTTCAGCCCGCAGTGCTGCGTTCCCAATCTGCAAATGGGTCTCTCTATTCCTGCAATATTTCACACTGATTTAAGAAGCAAAGTGCGCAGATCCCAAAACCAATTTCATTTCAAGTTATCATCAAGCAACGACTTGGACCTCCGCTGAAAGAGCACATCCAAATACAGTGGACTGGGTGAAACAAAAGCAAGCAGTTCTGTAAATATGATTACTTTTGGGCGCCAGGGGGCAACGGGGTGAGTGAAGTAATTAAATACTAGTTTTTACACTGGAGGTTATAAATGGTTGAGAGGGAGACTATAAATTTTACATCGAGCATATGAAAGAAAAATTTAGATTTAAAAGAAAGAATCTAACTTTTATTTAATTGTACCATTGCTTTTAATTAAGGAAAGACAATTTCTGCATGAGATTTTCCAGTCTTGCCCGTTTGTTTAAAATAGAAAAGAAGCCAGCAATAACTACCAAAGACATTTTTTTTTCACAACAAACTAAAAGTTAAACCAATTCCACAATTTCTTGGCAGGGAAGCGTTTCATCTCTAGAGGAAAGTGCTTTTGCATTACTGAGGACAAGAAAGGCCAATTACAAATTTTAATAAGCTGAATGGCCCTGTCAACAGTTTAGTGAAAAACAAAAACAGCAGTAATGTACATTTTATTTCATTCTATCCCTCTAGTATAAAGCTTGTGTCAAAATCAACTATTTTCTTCTCTGGAATATTTTGCACATTTCACCTTAAAGCAGGTTGACGCTATGCTCACGGTTACAGATCACGAGGAGAAAAACCCCTTACCTTGTAGGTTTGGGAGGAAGAGCGTCTGATTTCTTCTTCATCTGACCAGCATCTCCGATGTCGGCCGGGGCGGCCGCAGGGACCAGCTCGTCGATGCTCCGCTCTACGGAGTCGTGGATGGTGACGTTGCACACTGACACGCAGGACGGATGCAGAACCGTGTAGTCCCGCACCCTCCCGCCGCCTCTGCCAGCAGGCTTGGCCGCCGGCTTGGTCGCCGGCTTAGCAGCGGCTGCAGTATTACCCGCACCAGCAGGAAGGGCACTGTTGGGTTTATTGTGGGCACTCGCTTCAGCGGACTTGTTGCTGTTCTCAACGGGCTCAGGGGACATTTTGTCAGGCTTGCTGGGCCGCTGGTATTTTTTGCAGTTGGAGGCCCTGAGGGTAAATGGGGAAGGGGGGATGTTGTCAACCGGCTCAGGTGGAGCCTCTGACTCGGCGTTCTTTGCCTCCTCCGCTGATAGCAAGCCGTCAGAGGAAAACGCGTGAAAGTCTCTACTGCCGCTTGGTGAGTTGGAGGACAGTTTAATGTCTATGTTGGGAGTAACGGACGCCGTCCTGTGGGACGCTGAGGCGCTCTGGTTAACTGAAGGAAGTGTGTTTGATAAAGATGCACCATATTCAGGTTTCTGGTTGCTGTCTGATGAACTCTTGAACCAGGACCGATTATCTTTAGCATCCTTAACTTCCGATGTTTGCTTACCTATGAACGGGAAAGAAATTTTACATTAGATGGTAGGCAATAACTAGTATCACGGTTGGTGTTAGTAAATAATGGTAATTTTACTAATCTAAAGAGTAATTAGCACTTCAATGGCACCTTTAAATGAGAAAACCAAACAAAGCGGAAGAAACCAAACAGACTTGCTGCGAAAGGCCAGAATGGGTTAGAATAGAATAAAATAGCCTTTATTGTCATCGCACTACAAGTAGTTACAACAAAATTGCGGTTTTGAGCTATATTGCACCCTCGTTAAAAAAAAGATCACTGATCTCAAGGAGATATGAAAGGTATACAGTCAGTTAAAAACGATGTAATAAATATAAGGAAATGCTTAAAAAGTGACAGTGTGCCAGGTTTGTCCATCGTTTCTACTAAAGCGTCCATTTATAAGATAGATAGATAGATAGAGACTTTATTGATCCCTTTGGGATGACTCCTTCAGGGAAATTAGGATAAATTTTCTTTAAGGTACTGAGAGGTCAAAGGTGGTCAGAGGTAGACTGTTCTTCTGGCAGTTGATGGTGGTTTGGGGGGTGTTATGGCCTCACAAACACAATTTAACAAACAACGTGAACTCATTTCACCAGAATCAATTCAACCAGGCATAAATAAAAAAATGCCAACTTACTTGCAGGCTTGGCTGCTGAGCTTGCAGCACTCGGTGCAGGAGTCACTGCGGTAGCAGCTGTGGCTGTTGTCTTGCTTGCTTGCTGTGCACTTATTTGCGTCTTGTCACTCTCACCGACTTTCATCGGGGACGCGCTCTCTTCGTCGCTGTCAAAGCCAAAAGGGTCCTCCTCGCTGTCGCTGTCCTCCAGCCTCGGCCTCTTGGACAGCTCGGAGACGTCCGCTTTTACGAGAGACCTTTTGGTCCCCAGCTTAGCCTTGTACGTGGTCTCCCCCCATCTGGTGGTCAGGGTGGGCTTCCTATTGGAGAAGACCTCTTCGAATTTGGAGTTGGCCTCTCCCCCCTTGCGGTTGTACGTTTTACCGAATCTCGATGTCATGCCGGCTGCTGTGTGTTACACATTACCTGTCAAAACACACGCAGAGGACGTTCAACTTTGAAACGAGCCACGTCTACGTCTAATGAAATATGATGTGAACAGCAAGCGTGACGCGTCCCATTTGCATCATCTTAGTAGAAGGTTTCGGGTGTTGTTAGTGTTTGCTCTAGCGTGAGCGTTTGGTCTGGGTTGTGATCGGAGTGAACAGTTGGCTGGTGGCACCTCGAGTTAGCGCGGCTAGCCCGGTAGCTTCGGAAACCGCGCTTCTGGTGTCACCGATTGACTGTGCAATAACACAGATGGCTACAACGATATGGTTTGACTTCAGAAGCAACTGGTGTCAATTCTGTTTTTTGTAGCCAAACTGTCGGAGCAGTTCAGTCACTTATGCCGATTGGCTCTTGCCGGGCCTGCCCTGGCTTATAAAGTTACTGAGAAGTTAGCCATTAGCCGCTAAACTGTGCTAGCGGCAACTTAGTCCGCTGTTTACATTTCTTACTTGGCAATGCAAAATTGGGGGAAATGTCAGGTTTTAAACACGTGTGGGGAATTCGAGAATCACAAGTGACTGCGTCAATTTTGTTTTTATAGAAAACCCGCCGTGCGTAGTGGCATCGGTTACCTTTTAACTCTGACGACGGGCGAAACGTCCGCTTGTTTTCTTAGCCAGCCGGCTAGGCCTGCTCTTCCAAGTCGCTTACCAACCAAACGGCTAAAGTCCGGTCTGCTGGGGATAGAAACAACACTAGAAGCACACTTCCGGCCCGGATGTGTCCCCGAAGCAATGCTCGTTCCGGAGAGGAACCCGACAAAACCAGCCGCCTGTTATTTTCGTCTATATGCGGCAGATAAGCCAGACTTTTTGCATTCTGTAGCGCAACTGACGGCCATTAAAATATCCCCTCCCTTCGCGTTCCCTGGCAAAACTGCTATGCATTACACCGAGCAATTTCAAGCGACCAATCAGCTGTGAGCGTGGACTCGCGGTGCCCTCATATTCGGTCAGTAAACACGGCTCTGATTGGTTCAAAGCGGAAACCATAATACTCGATAGGGGGCGCCGGAGGACCATAGTAAAGTTGGTTCAAACTTGAGGAGTCGCCAAAGGCAGGGCAGCGCGAACGGTGTCCCCTCCTCCAAGTCACTGACTCGCATGTGCAATTTCTACGATAAAAAAAAAAATAAAATAAAAATTTAGGCTCAAGTCAGGGTCAGAACTCCCCTTTAGAATTTCAAATGGCCTCTTCGAATACAAATAATATGTTTTTTTTTCTTTGTTTTTTTTTTTTTCTCAAATTGGAGCTGTTTAATCAGTGACTGGTGAAGAAATGTCCCGTTATGTAAATATGAAAAAAAAAAAAAAAAAACTAGGCCTCACCATGTGTAAAGACACGCAGGTTGCAGAAATAAACACATCAGCAGCAGCAGCAGCAGCAGCAGCAGCAGCACTGTTGAAGACAGCCTGGATTTGCAGAGTCTTGTGGTCCTAACTATATCAACATTGAAAATATTATTAAAATGAATGACAGCAGCTTTGCATGAGAGATGTCAGCGGATAATTGTGTCTCATCCCCCGAGTGTAACTTTCGTGTTTTATTAGAGTGATATCAGAGTCATTGTTGACAACCATCTTGAATAAGCAAGTTAACACAGCTGTCCAGTCTTGTTTCTCGGTCAGGCAGGCAGGCACGCCGTGCATGCTTTCATTGCCACCACACTGGACTATTGTAACTCACGCTGCACGTTTGAACCAACTGCCTGTATATAAATTACAGCTTGTCCTGAAAATAGCAGGCAGACTATTCATCAAAACCCCAGAAAAGAAAAAAAGAAGACTGCATCGATCTAGTTTTAGCTTTTGCCCCCACAGCTTCTGGTAAATCTGACTCTGTGATCTTACTGATAAGTTTTAACAGTCAGGACTTGCATCCGTGTACACATCTGCTGATATCCAAGAAGATGTGAGATTAGGTCAGGTATTTAGATATATCTCCTGTTCTTTGGAGCAATATCCCTGAGGGGAAACTCTTCTTTTAAAGAAGAACCTCTCAGACTTAGCGGTGTGGATTTATACTTTTAATTAATTCATTTATTTCCAATTTTCACAAAAAAAAATAAAAATAAATAGTAATTGTATTTCTATTACTAACATTAAGTAGGTGCAGCACTAGCTTTGGACCATGAGATGGCAGCAACACTGTCTATCGTGCATCTGTCCCAGATGTTTATTGAAACGCACCAATGGTCTTTGATCAACATGCATTCGTCTGTGAATGACATATTTAAAAGAAAAAGAATTGTGTAATAAACAAAGTCACACTAGACTCATCACAATTGGCAAAAGCTGCATTTAGGTGGTTCATCAAAGAAGATGGTTATTATGTCTGCAAAGGATAAACACATGGGACTGAAAGATTTGGCATCCACAGAAATACTTTTTTTTTTCTTTTTTTTTTTAAGAGAAACATGTTTGTGTCTCTTGAATTTATTTGCAAAGCTCTGTGTCGTTCTGCAGCAAACAGTGGAATGCAGGAGACCGGTCATTTGAGCTGCAGTAGGTTAGATTACAGAGGGAAACGGCCTTTGTACTGCCCCTTTTTTTCTTTCTTCCACTGCCATATTTCACTTTCAGAAAACTAGTTTGGTCAGAGGCCTTCATGTTAATCTTGACGGTGTTTGTTTCTGCAGTTCTCATGAGGTCGAGCTCATCAAGGATCGCCACCAATCATTATGCAAGTCCATGTGAGCAAGCGGACTTGCGGTCGGAGCATCATGGGTCACATCTTTGTTTGGCTCACACATCTGCTTCTGAGGTCAGGCAGCAGAGCCGCGGGACCGACAATTGGCATCGAACCGCTATCGAGATCACATGAAAGCAATAAATTCAGACAGAAACCAGATCCTGATTCACCGTCCTGTTTTGTGTATGTTTATAAGCAAGGGGGCAACGGTTGGGACAACTACTACACACACCCCTCAACCCCCATACACACACACATACACACAAAACATAATCATGTAATTTTCCTCAGGCCATTTTTGTCTGCGTGTTGTTTCACGTGTGAGCCTGAGTCTGAGCTGATGTGACACGGAGAAAAAGAAGCAGAGGGAAAAGTGGCATGTGTTAAAAAAATCAAAAGGATGAAAAATCCTTTATTTTTTTCTCAGTATACATCACAAAATAAACATCAACATTCTACAGTACTTTTCTTTTCTTTCTTTTTTTTTTTTAAAAAAAAGGGAGTTTAGAAAACGCTAGAATACACAAATCCGATTTGCACAGTGAGACTCTAAGTCGCTGAGTACTGCAGTGGGAAGCCTGTCTGAGCAAAAGTCCATGTTAAAAAAAAAATCCTAAAATCAAAAAGTCTGTGTTAAAAAAATATCATAAAAAAAACAAAATACTGACTTGTTATGTTTGTCACGACACAGTAGTAGAATCGATCAAAGCATCAATGGCTACAGGTGAAAAACACGTTGGAAGCACGGGCTGGCTTCAGAGCTCCAGCAAAGTCTTTTTCTTTGAAGTCTTTGTTTTTCCTGGAAGTTTGCCTTCGCCGGCCCTTCGGCCACGAGGTCAGTTTCGGGGGCGTTGCTCAGAGCCCCAAGCTCCTCTTCCTCCTCCTCCTCCTCCTCCTCCTCTGGAAACAAGGTCCTGCCGGGTGGGGACGAGATAAAGGCAGCTCCAGAGCTCCGTGCCGGGAGGTCAAGGGTCAATCTCCATGGGGACGACGGTGAGGATCACGTCCTCGTTCCCCCGGCGAACCACTATGCTCAAGTTGCCCTCCTTCTTGATGGCGGCGCTGACGTCGGTCGCCGTGGCGATCCGCTGGCCGTTGATGGAGATGATGACGTCGTGCTCTTTGAGGCCGCCGCTGGACGGAGGAAGAGGAGAGAAGCGGATGTGAGGCCGCGTGTCAACTGTTGATACACGCTACACGGAAAAAAACCCCAGCTAAATCTGATTTCAAAAGCCTTGTTAAACGTTATATTTAATAACGTTATTATGGTGAATTACTCCGGCAACTCTGCCAAGATCTAAAAACATATTTAGTGGTTCGAAATAGTCGGTGAGTGAAGTGCGTGTAAGAAAAAAAGCGGAAATTGTTTATTTTTTAAGTTAGCCCACTCATTGTGCTCAAAATAGTTGCAAAAAAATGACAATATATGAAATAGTTTACCACTAAAAATAGCCCCCAACAAGGAAACTGCTTGCGACAAATGGAGTGATGTTGATGTAAAAAAAAAAAAAAAGGAAGTGGCTGAGAGACTTTTTTTCTTTCCGTTTTAAATAAACACACGTGTGTGTGGCTTTTTTTTTTAAACCAAGAAGTTGTGGGCGTTGGCGGAAGTGGACAGCATGACGAACGTACAGCTTTGATCTTGTCAGGAGATTTCATAAGAAAAAGACAAACACACATTTCAAACGGTCATAAATTCAATAAAAACGAGTTGGATGCGGGAATTTATGAAGTGTAACTGTTGTTGTTACTCCCCCTTTAAATTTCATCGCAGATAATTAAAGCAGCCATTGACTCTAATGGCTGACAGATGTAATTGCTCCCCCTCGTGTCAGTCGTCGAAGGCAGCGAAATGTGTGTGTGTGTGTGTTTGTGTGCGCGCGTGTGTGTTTTCGGGGGGGTTCCATCCGAGCGCATCGCGACAGTGGCGCAGCCTGCATAAATAAAACCATCTGTCATCTTGACTTTTAACAACAGCGCACTGCAGAACAAATAAAATAAAGGAAAACAGCAACGTGGAAAATGAAAGAAACAAATGAAGGAGTCAGCTGGAGTTAAAAAGAATCCCACGCACCAGCGGCGGTGTCGAGAGCAGATCTCTCAACGCGGCCGCTTTAAATTGTGGCGACGTGTAAACGGCGGAGAACCTTCACTTGCGGCCACGTCCGTCTACAGATGCTCACTTTCCCCGTTGCTACACCCAGTGCACGGTTCTCCGCGGCGGGCGTCCACATTCCCAAAGTGATCGACGGCGTGAAAGCCAAGAAAATTATGGGGCATTAAAGGACCCACGGAAATGTTTTCACACGAAAAAAAAAAAAAAGAGAGAGAGGGGGGGAGAGGAGAAAGTGAGACAGCAAGCGACTTCTGACCAGGCCCAGTAGGACTAAGACCAGGAGCTGGAAAACCACAGGAGAATTGAAAGAACTAGCTGAGCTCAGCGTCTCCCGAGCCCCCCGCCCCCACCTCCCGACTCCACTTTCTGATTGGAGTGGGCTGCCATTGTGGGAGGACGGGGATATTTCCGAGTGCCAGGCGCTCCAAGCATGCGGTAGTGAACCGTGGAGTTGGGTTCACTGAAAATTGAGTTGGTGGACGTGCGACCGCGAATCCGTCCTACGATTAGCGGCGAGCGATGGAGGACGAAGGGGGAAATACACTGTATATTTGCTTTTGCGAGAGGCCGGGCACTGAGCGACAGGAAATGAGTGTGTGAAATAAGTGAAAAAGGCGCCAGAGGCAATATCCCACAACGCTGGGGGAAAAGAGCCGGAGACGCTAACGTTTGTTCTAAAACCCAGAGACGCCTCTAACATGGTACGCCGGTTGGGTAGTTTCCTAAATCCTAAGTATTTATCTCCAGATCCATCCGGTGAAGAGCTCAGACAAAGTGTTTGGAAAGGAGGAGGTGATGGGACAAACCTTCAGCACCATTTGTAGCTCTTCTTTTAATGTGAAAATACTATCATATCCCGATAAAAAAAGAAAAAAAACTGCCATGACTGCAGCACCCATGCTCATCTCTTTAGCAAGGCTCACAGTCACTTCCTGTTTGCCTTTCTCTGGGATTTTTAAGGCTAGCTAGATGCAGTTGCTCCATGAAAAGAAGCTAATTTGTTAAAGAATCCAAGGAAATTTTACAACAAGTTGAAAACGCTTTCTGTTACTCATTGACAAGACGGATAAAGAAGATTTTGGGGTTGGAAATTGGAAATAGCAATCCAGCAGAGTTACGAGCTTTTCCTACAACGACAGCTTTAAGTCAAATCAAAATCAAATCAAATTTTATTTGTATAGCACCTTTCATACAATGACACGCAACTCAACGTCGAGGCTATTCGGTGTGCGTCGTCCTTACGTTGCAGCCGGCGTCTTCGCGATGACCTCCATGACGTAGGCTCCGGACGTGATGTCGGGGAAGTCGCGGTGTTGAGTCTTCAGCTCTTTGGCAAGCCTGGGGGTTTAGCAGCGACAGGGACGGAGAGTTTACACAGTAATCAATCACCGCTCCGTCGACAAACATCAGCCGCGACGTCTCATCATCTCGAGCGCAATGAAAACAAATCAACTAATGACTGGGCTGAGCCGGCTGCTTACGCTGGGGTGAGAGTCATCATCCGCACGCCGATGTACTTCTTCTTGGCAACTGTTCTCCCTGGGGGACGGACAACAATAGACAACACAAACACAATGAGTCACCTGCTCACCTCAAACGCTGCAAGCTTTTAGCTTTTATGAGTGTTTGTCGTCCTCGGGGGAGAAATAAAGATCCTCCGGGGCGTTTTTACCATCCCTCCCCCTCTACTGTATGTGAATCGCAGAAGTATTGCGTCGGATCAGACACTGGATCTCTCACTTTAAGTGTCCACGATGTGAACTTGCACACGATGTACGTTATGTATCTGGGGAAGTCGGCTGATAGAGAAATAATCGAGTCAGGCTGCCGAGCAGTCGGGACTTCATTTTCAGTCTTTAGAATCCTGTCAGGCTCTAAAATGTGGAGCCGAGTCGAGAGAAAACAGCCGCTGGAGATGCACAATTATATTCTCCTTAACTTTACGAGCTGGAGGGACCTGTGACGGCTGCTGCACTTTGTCCCAGTGACTGACTGGCTGCGGATAACGACGGGTGTTTCGCGATACCTCGGCTCTGCCGGTCGTAGGACTCCGCCAGGAACTCGCGGATCTTGTCCGAGGGGATGGCGAAGGAGATGCCGGCCGTCACCTTCAGCGTGTTGATGCCGATCACCTCGCCGTCCTTGGAAGAAGAAAGGTCAATGTCATGGCTGGAGATAGCGATGCGTTTGAGTATTTGTGGTATCGTGTCACTAGAGCGTCAAAATGAGGGAAGAATGGCTCACCAGATTTATCAGAGGCCCTCCTGAGTTTCCGTACTGTGGGGAGAAAAAAAAATCCATATTGTCAAAAGTTTGCATTGAAGATCCAGTGTGTGTATGACATTTAAAGGAGCCCACCTGACATCGCAATATATACATTATAAATCTGGTCAAATTTTACACACTGGACTTTGAGGGAAGACAACAAGGCGTCCGGTCTCTTACGTTGATGATGGCGTCGGTCTGGATGTAGTCCATATCCGAGTTGCGGAGGCCCAGCTCGCGGCCTCCTCGCTGGGTGGTGCTGACGATCCCCGTGGTCACCGTGTTCTGCAGGGAGAAGGGGCTGCCGATGGCCACCACGAACTCGCCCGGCCGCAGGTCTGACGAGCGGCCCAGCAGCAGGACGGGAAGCTTCGTCTGCAAGCGAGGCAAAACAAGGCGTCGTGTTTGGTTGTGAAAAACACAGTCGCTGCTGCCCTGCAGACAATGGTTCTCATTGTTTACTTTAATAGTGAACTGTGTTTCGATGGATTCGCAGTTCAGTTAATATTCAGGTAAGAGCACCGCAGCTCGACACCCAAACAGGCACCGACATGATGCTTTTTGTTCTCTACGTGTCCTGCATGAACTCACTCAGGAGGCGGCTATAAAACCCACAGCAGCCAAACACCAGGGGACGACTAAAGTGTTTTGGCTCCAGACTGGAAGCCAGTGAAGGGTCAGACAGGGAGTAAATAGGCTGAGTTTGGACCTGCACTAAGTTAATTGTCGGCTAATCTTTTTTTTATTTTCTGGAAGAAAAACGTTGTGAATTTGTTTCTGCTTGGGGGAGGAAAAGTACAAACTGTGTGCTTTTGCTTGGAGGACTTCTCACGCTCATTTGTTTTTACAGGGCAACGGTGTAGAATAAAGAAACATTTGCAGTAAAAAAACTGGTGACTGGTGACTCGCAAACACACAAACACACAAAGCCCAAATGCCTTGCATTTGGTTTTTCTCACTCACACTAAGAAGACAATTACTCCTGTTCCGCCGCGGGGAGAAACACCACATGTGCCAAATAGCACGAATCAAAATGCTAATGGTTGAGATGAAACGCTGAGCCGCTGGACCAAAAGCACTGCCCTGTAAAAGAAAAAAGAAAAAAAAGGGGGAAAAGAAAACTCTCTCCTAATGACAAGTGCGAGCCAACTGACCACAGACACTGGAAAATGGAGTGATATACACTAAATAATGAGTACCCAGGGCTCTGGCTGCAGAGGGGGGAGGGCGCTCCTTCAGACTAAAAGGATATATTTATCCATCCGCCGTGACAATTTCTTTTCGGGAATGAAATCACCTCAGTCTCGGGCATGCAGTCAAAGCCACGAGCCGCCACGTCACTCTGAGTCTGCACCCAACGCCCTCACCATCATACTTGAATAAAATGTGTTGCAATAGAGAGTGACACACTCAAGCCTTTTATTAATTCATCAAGTCTTTAGCGGTAGGATTAGTGGATAACTTCGGACTGTATAATCAAAATGACACCATTTAGAAAGACAGCGATTTCTTGATAAGGGTTTGAATAAATCTAAATACAGTCTTACAGACATGCATGACTCTAGATGTCATGACGCTGCTGGTTCTGTTCTGCAAAGCAAAAAAAAATATTTTTCCTGCTTCTCTTTAAGGAAACATTTCCCAGAAACTGGGACGTTTCCACCTCAAGGCTCCTCGTAAAGCTTCAAATTGACATGTATCTAAAAAACAACAACCACAAATGACATTTAGAGGGAAATCAATAGCGCTCTGGTCGACGGTGGAACGTGGTCGCGGGTCTGAGCGGGGCGATCCGAAACCGTCCAACCTCGTCATCGTCATGAGTGTGTTGCCACGCGCTTTTATTGCTTATTGCAGGAAACCATGACACAAAAAACAAATCCAGCATCGGCGCATCTGCTGCCGAGAAAGATGGCAAAGCCCTGACGTGAGGGTATTTTTAGACGTCAAGAAAGACAGCGATAGCCGGTAACTGGGGAAGGCGACCTCCTAGCCCTCCTTTTGCGCCTGCTCGGCTCCCACGGGCCACACGGGCGCAGAAAACACAACTGACACAGGAAGAGAAAATGTCTGGGATTCCTGCGGGTTTTTCATGTGCGCGCTGTGGGGACCTTAAAAAAACTGAGACTGCTGAGGTGTGTGTTTAACACGGAGGAACCATTGCGGTGTTGTGTGAGTGCACGTGTATGTGTGTGTGTGTGTGTGTGTGTGTGTGTGTGTGTGCACCTGACACAGACGAGGCCAGTCTATATAATCGCCTCTCTCCTTCACCTTCTCTCTTTACACTCTGTGTGAGATGAGCGTGTAAGCAGATGGAAGGTGCGTGTGTGTGTGTATGTGTGTGTGTGTGTGTGTGTGTGTCGCGGGGATTGGCAGGGGGTGCAGAGAGAGGTCAGGTGGTTGTGAGTCGACGCCAAGAGGCCGGTTGCCGTGGCGGCAATCTGTGTTGGTGACAGTGTTCCGCTCCTGAACGTCCGAACTTCAGCTGATCTCCACCGTTTGTCTCTAGCTGCGTTTCCATTACCCCTAGAATTGCGCAAAACCTAAATATCGCAATAAAAGAAACTCGGAATGGAAACGCCTAAACTTAGAAAGACCTCGTCAATATGGCTAAAAGGTTTAGACGCTCTCATGAGGTGGTTTTTCAGACGTATCGATATAGAGGTATCTCACAAAAGTGTCATGGAAACACTTTTTTTTTCCCGCATTTTAGAAACATCGCTTTTATTTTATGAAAAACTGCAATGGAAACGCAGCAACTATACACCTGAAAACATTGCCAGGGTCCATCAACACCGTGTTCACGCACAGAGATTCAGATGGTATCACGCACTGGGGAAGACCCTTGTCTACATATCAGTTACTAACGGTGTGGAGTCGGCAAACCTGGAACGACGTGCGGAAAATCCTCCCGCCGGGTGAGTCCGACCTGGACTGACTGACCACCCAAGTGAGTCACGTTGCCGTTTCAGATGAAGGTTCACGGAAGACGCAAAAAAACCGTCACTTTTGAGCAAGGGAGGTCCAAGGTGAAGGGAAGGGAACTACAAACACCACAAACCACAGCAGGAGAGTCTGGGAATGTGAGGGGAGTGAGTCAACGGCATGCCGCTCAGATATTAAGTCCACGCCGGCAGGCGGAGCGGAGGGTGTTTGTCACCCGCGGGATGTTTAGGGAGCTCAGTCACATGGTGCAGGAGCTGCGACGGGAGGATGAAGATTTGGTGCTGTTGTAGCAAAAGAAAATAAATGTGTTGCTTCCTCACCCTGTACGGTTGGTATGCTAGAACAATGAAAAGTTCTGACAAAGTGCTAGTCTTTATACCTTTCTGAGTTTGAGAGTCTTTTTATCCCACTGGATGCTCATGTGGAGTTTGTCTTGATAAGCTTGTCAAGCCCTCAGATCACACTATGATTGAGTCCCTCAAGAGTGAGTGACTTTTTGACCCCGAACTCTAATCGGCTCACATCTCGCTTTTTGTAGAAAATGTCTTTGAGGCAGCGGACTCGAGGGATCTGGACGGATAGTCAGACCGCAAACACACAGCAACTCTAAGAGACTGCTAATTATTATTAATATGATCATCATTATTATCATTATTAAGAGACAACAAAAGGATATAACGACCCATGAAATCCAACCTTGAACAACAAAGGGTTTCTTGTTTTTTTTAAGGCAGGCATTACAGAAACTGATGGTCATGTTGCTATAGATTTCACTCAGGAAACAATGTTTTCCAACTTCCTCTGGCTTCAGATAAGGAAGCCAAACGGTGCATCAGATACTGAGGCGTAGGGTAGCTGCAAGTTGCATGTGATAAATTCCTTGCTTTTCCATCTATTTTTTTTTTGGGGTGTTTGTTTTCAGCACATAAAACACCAGCGATGTTGTCACTGCCGGGGCAGCGGAGGCCCGGCGATGAAAAGGGACAGATAAGCTGGCGTGACGGGCTGACAGCTTTGAAAATAGCGGCCGAGTTGCTATAGAGATGTGTCATTGTTTAATGTTACGGCCCGGGTCATTTTGGAGGCTCATTTAAAAGTCATTTAGCTAACTAGCGTTTTATGGCTCAGGGACCAGGTGCAAACGTTAAACTCCTGTCAAGCAGGGACGGGCTGTGGCTTAATGGCTCCTGTGGGGCGAACGCAAGCGCAGAGGGGAGATTAAAGGCGACGCTTCCCTGGCCTGAATCCTCATGAGTTCTGTTTGTCTGAGAAAAACACACAAAAAAACACCACAACAAATACTGACAAGACGATCAGAGAGGATGCTTTACTATGGTGAGCACGTGACCCAGAAACTATAAGGTGTAAAAACAGCTAGAATCCAAACTGTTGCATTAGCGGTATTTCCTCTCCCTTCCTCTCTCCAAGCTCCTCCTCCAACTGCGTCTGTCGCTGAGATTCTAAGCCTGCAATTTTGCACGTGCATCACGTGATTTCCCCAAATGTCACAATTCCGTGACGACCGAGTGTAATTTTGCACCGTTGCAAAAGCTGGAAGAGGCTGCGGAAGAAGATGATGACAAAGCAGTGTACGGGAGATACAGGAAGTGAGTGTGAGCCTTGTTGATGTTAAAGAGATTAGCAAGGACGATGCAGTAGCGTAGCCTTTTCGGCTCGAAGGAACAACAAAGTGGAAAACATATCCTTGCTTTTCCCACAAGCGTCTGATGTCGTGCTAAATTCTAAATTATCCGCCAACGACGCACAAAGCTGTTCATTTCCTTCCTTTTGCAAACACTTTCCATGGGTTCTTCCCTACTCAAGGCAACAATTACTGTCTTCAAAGCAAGAGAGCCTCGTTTTCGCTATACTTGAATATTTCCAGGTACACTTGATGCACAGGATTTTACTGCAGATGTGCGGGTATGTCGTCTTTAGGGTGGGCTCATCGCAGATTAACAGGCGGGGGGAGCAGGACTCAGCACGCTGCCGCAGAGCATCGAGGCGCTCATACAAAGGGGGGAAAACTTCAAACCTTCTGACAGGGTTACATCAGCGCAGTGGTTCTCAAACTTTCTTTGTCACGCCCTACCTTGGAGGAAGAAAATTTTTCATGCCCCCCCCTACCGCACCCCCCCAGAAGCCCCAAATTTGACGTGGCTGTGTCTTGAGGGATCCCGATGAACCTGCAAGTGGTCCCATGTCTCTAGGACAAACTTGACTTTCAACCCCATAGACTTGCATGGCATTAGGGTTAGCAATAAGGCTGGAATTAGGGTTAGGGTTAGGGTTACTGCTGGAATTAGGGTTAGGGTTTCGGGGTTCCTCATGGGCTAGAAGCCCCAAATTTGACATGGCTGTGTCTTGAGGGATCCCGATGAACCTGCAAGTGGTCCCATGTTTCTAGGACAAACTTGACTTTTGACCCCATAGACTTGCATGGCATCAGTGTGTTTGAGTCACGTCGGCTTCAACCATATACTGGCTGACACCCGTTTGGGGAAACCGCTATGGTTTCCATATGTCACTAGGGAGCGCCTATAAGAGCAAACACATGTCCGTGTGCATTTGCATGCATAGACGGTCCGCCCGCGCGTCATCATGGGTTGCATGAGAACTCGGGAGGACCCAAGGGCGCCTCCGCCTCAGCCCGCAAAAACCCCACAGAACCTTTTGTACGGGACGGATCACAATGATGACAAGCGAGGAGAAGGTCTGCGATCATCACCACAACACAGAGTTCACAGTCCAAGCGGCATTATCACAAACTTTCCATTCGATATGTATGTGTTTCGCATCTACTCTGTCTCGTCTTAGCGATTTGGTTCGGCCGTGACCTCCAGCAGAAAAAGAGGTTTCATAAAACGGATAGATGTTTAATAAGGAGCAGAGACGACGGCCACAAGAGTAAAACATGTCATGTTAGGCTGATTCCTGCGGCTCCAATGTGTCCGCAGCAGTTAGACTGCAGCATAGACCCCAAGTGTCGCCCCACAAAGTGATTTAGTGGGTTCCCGGTTCCCAGACGAGGAACCACAGGGCTTTGGTCCCGTCTGCTTGTGTGCGCCATTTGACACTTTTTAGCGACTGTGCATGTAGATAGCAGAGCAACAAGGAGGAGATTGAGAAGAAAGATACAATGATATGGATAGTGAGCAAATTGCATTTGAATGACATTTGTTTTTCAACAATCATTTGTGTGTGTTTGTGTTCAGGACGAAAAATAAAGATCTGAAAACGTCTGTAATATGGACCTTTAATCCAGGGATATTTACACTGATGATGTCACAGACATCGACTGTCCAATTACCTCCTTGGTGAAGCAAGTCAAAAAAAAGCCTAAACAAGTCTCCCACCATCACTACTCCCCGAGACAAAATACTACTTTGAAAAGGCCTCATATGCATCCTTCATGACGTCGCCGCCTCAAACAGTTCTGGGGGAAAACATGTCTCCTTTCAAGTGGTCCGGGAAAACAATTATTACACAGGCAAAAATAGGCACCAGGACCCGGAGGGCCAAGGGATTTTACTTGACTGTGTGTCCCGACCAACTGTGCTCTGCTCCTTCTGCAGGGCTGAAAAAACAACAAGGAAGGGACTCAGACTGGAGTAGAAGAAGACGAGCTGTCAGGAGGAAGAGGAGGAAATTTGAATCATTTCCCCCACCTGACCCGTCTGTCAAGGACAACATGTAGCATCTTTTCTCTGAAAAACAGAACACTTTCCCAGCATAATGGATCCCACACACACACACACACACACACACACACACACACGTAAACACTGGGAGAGAGAAACGTCTCTGACTTCCTGGGACAAACATTCCCCATCCCCAGATAAAGAGATAAACATAAATGCAGGAGCACATGTCAGCATGGAGCCACATTCCTCTGTTTCCTTTATGCACATAAACAAAGACTCACAAAAACACATACACGCACACATTCCAGCAACGGCCTGGTTCCAAACTAGCGGCAGGCGGCCCAGGAGAGAGAACGCTGCCAGGTGCCATATGTGCCACATCAGTGGGCGGAGACCAAATGAGGTCTTTTTCCTGCCACATTTAATGACGTTCCGTATTATATCAGCGAGGCCGAGGACGATGCCGTGTGTTCATTATGGGAACATGCGAGGGAGTAAACATTGGTTTCTCGTTACAGACGACAGAGGAAGGTGGTTTATAGTCTTGAAAACAGGAGCCGTGTTTAAAAATAAAAACGATTCCGGGCCAATTTCTGGACTCGTCCAGTCAGAGTCAGAGAACAAGTTGTTGTAGACGAGGAAGTTTGAAAGGATTGGCGAAGGTCTCAGCAGCAAGGGGAGCTAAAGATTTCACTGTTGGTCGCAATATCGTGCTAGCGGCCACCCTGTCTCGGCTTACCGCGAAGCCGGAACACTTTTACTTTGAGAGCCAAGACCAAAGTTATTAACACGTCTCTCATAGTCATTCAGTCTTTGACCCTGTAAAAAAGCCTTTTCAGCATAAAATCCCACTAATGACTTGTGGCTCCACGCAATGCGGACATCGAAAAAGACTGCGCGTTGTCCCCAACAGCTTGAGTGCATCTGGAGTCGAGAATTATTAAATAATCCTTCCTTCCAACGCATCTCAAATCAATGTATTGTAAGTCGAGTCAAGACGACGTGGAGCACGGCTGCGTTCTTCACGACAGGCTACATCCTCACTGTGCCACGTCGAGTGTCGGCCTTCAGCTCATATATTCCTCCAGACAAGAACATCCACTTTTCCAGGCCTCAATCTATTTATCTTTAGCTTTCTGCGCAGGAATATGTGAGTCAAGCCATCCTTCCCCCTGATTTGCCCTTATCCTCCAAGCTTCCAGCTGCTGCACTCAGACTAATGTGTTCTCCAGGAGCTGAGGGGAAGACCACAACCCCAGGAATGGAGTTGAGTCTCGCTACCTATAAACTGCAGCTCGGTGCAGGAGAGGAGAAGCAAGAAGACTGGTTTAATTGTCGTCGTATCAATTAGCGGCCGCTGAAAAGGAGCGAAGGATGACTGGAAAAAATGTTCTGCAGCAGCCAGTATACCAGTTTCAAAACGTATGTGTGAAAATATGGTTTATACGTTTTAAAAAAAAAAGAAAAAAAGACACAAATAACAAATTGGAATCCAAGTTTGTTGATGGAAACAGTCCACTAGAAACCTGAACTGGAAAACAAAAAGTGTTTTTGCAGCGAAATCTCTGAGATTATCTTCACCGCTGTAAAAAACAAGTTGAGTCGACTTTTATGTTTTGGTTTCTCTTCTATTCTCAGTCGATGTCCGTAACCCTCTTGAAGGTCCAGAAGCTATTCGAGGTATTAAATACTTGACTGAGGTTGGACGAGCCACAAATATGTGGGCAGCATGCGGTTTCGTCTGAGGACCGTCTTGTTCTATCGGAGACTGAAGCTGAACCTCTGCACGGTGACAGGGTGAAACAGTGACGTGCAATTCTTTTATAACATTTTTAGAATAACACCACATCCCCTTTTTGTTTTTGAAGGCACTCCTCGGTCAGTGCAAAGATGCTCCTCCCTGTGTTCTATTTTGAAGTAGATCTGAGGAGGAAATCTGTATTTCCTTGTCACAGCACAACTGGGAGAGGACAACGATCATCAGTCAGTCATCAGCATATTTGATTTTGAGTGCCAGGAAGTCGTATCTTCTAAAAGTCCTGAAGCGTCCTCTTATTCTGAAGTTCCTGATTGTTATCTGTCTGTCAGTCTGTCTGTTTTTGTGTTTGTCAAACCAATGGTTACCTCTTGCCACACTTGACTTGTTTGACTTTCGAACCATTTTTGAATGGCCAAAACTGCACTACTGCGCTGAAACTAACATGGTTGACTTTGTCCTTGTAATAATGTTTAATGTTTTTTTTGTTTTTTTTGAGGAAAAAATATCTCCAAGTGGGAATTTTCTGCCCGTCAACAAGTGAACCCAGACACCCTGCGGCTGTAGGCTATAGGTTCAGCCGAGACGTTTCCCCACCTCTCCTAATGCACGCCGCAATGACAACCTTCCTCACCCTCCAGCCCTCTTATTACAAGTCAAGCTATCCTCTAATTTCCTCCTCGTATTGACACACACACACACACACGTACACACGCGCGCGCACTGCCCTCATTAACAGAAATACTAGCTTCCTATATGTCACGAGGCCTTCCCAACGTGTCAACAAGCCAACTGAGCTCCGTCACTGACTCGTGGTTTTCCTGAGTCAGTCTGTCTGTCAGTCAGTCAGTCCCACAACAGCACTGAGTTCAAATGAAAGATTCAGTTAAAATTGCAACATGTTTGTTTTGCGGATACAAATCTGGCGTAAGGTTATTGCACGTTTTGATCTTTTTTATTGTTGGCAAACAAGCTAAAAAAAAAAAAACGGTTTGACCCTGCAGTGGGATGTTGCAAAAATTGTCAGAGGCTCGAGAAACAAATCTTGTGTTTCTGTCTTCACAACAAGGAAACACGCGTTTGTATCTGCAACTACCGACGCGCCGTCACCAGTGTGGTGTCAACAGAACCCTGGCAGGCCCGAGCCGAACATCAGCCGGTTCGTCAAGTCGCAGACACAACAGCTCTTATTATGGAATGCAGCAAAAACAAAGCAGCCGTCGCTGCTCCTCTCCTCTACACTTGTCTCACAAAGAAAAGAAAAAGAGGGGGGAAAAAAACGACATTCTGGACGTCTGCCACCCCTCGGCAGAGACCCTTTGTTGTCGTCCACCTTGTGTCGCTGTCATGAGCATCTATTCAGCCGTGATTGCCGCTCGGCTGCCACTCAGCACAATAGGCCACCAGAATGCGGCCGGCATTCCTTCGGCGTGCTTCAGCCAGCAGATGTTTTCCCATTATTCCCCTGAATGTAAACAGTGGTTTCGACTCTTCACATTTCCACCTGCCGGTAAGAGGCTCCTAAAGTCGCTCATAACCCGTCAAGTGTCTATCTCTCAGTTGCTTTTGCAGGCTGGTTGAGTGCGAAGCGCGGCAGGGCCCCCCGGGGGGCCCCTGAACCGCCAGCCAGCTGGTCTCTTAAAAGACCCATTTGGCCGCAGCAACATTCTCACTTTACCTCTGCTCGCGCTTTGAATTGAGCTTCCACGCAAACGCTTTTTTAAATCCCCGCCGGACTTGAAATTTCCGGCCCTGCACGAGCTGAAAGTGCGGAAAAATTAACACCACTTCCTGCTTTCTCGCTTGCAGCTACTCTGCAGCACGAAGCTCCTCTGTGAAATTTGCCCCGTTTGACTCGCGAGGCAGTTTTACGGTCGACGGAATGACTTTGCTGGCTCGTTAAATGAGATTCTGCATGCAGATGGTGGAAATTAATAGTTGAAACCGAGCACTTTTTCTTTAGCATCAGATTGGGGCGGGTTGGGACTTCAGTGGAAGGCAACTTTGAAGGGAAATATGAAAGAAACTTAGCACCTGGGGAAATTGTCATTAAAATTTCTTGGTCTTGGAAAAAAAAAAAAAGCACATTGACATTTTGGGGAATCCCCAGATTTAACCCCTAGTTCGATGAAACGTTCATCACTATACTCATGTCTCTGCCCTTTGTAATTACAGAACTGGAGCCAGAAGGCAATTAGCTTGTAGCATCTCCGAAACAGAAAAAAGGTGAAGCACCAGTGAAGCTGTGTCTCACTGTGGAATTGTAGAATTATATATTTGGTGTTCTACAGACACACGTCTTCTTTGCTAGTCTACAAAGAGGCCAGTGGTGGGCTATCAGGGCCAGCAGGGCCTTCTCTGTTGGCCTAAACATACTTAGAAAAGTACACTTTCCCATAAACATGATCATAAAGTTATTCTCCATAGCCTGTTTTTTTCACGTTATATAATATCCACTTGATTGCAGATCTCGATTCTGCGATGCCAAGGGCACTGATGGCCTAGACGTGAAATGCACGGCCTGCCAGTGACGGAGACAAATTCGAATTCTGTGCCTGTCAAATTCAGCTCTACAATTCAGCGACTTTGTTAAAAGCGTGAAGGATGTTTTGTCCAACCGAGTGAATTCCCACTGACCGGGGCTTCGATCTTGATGAGGGCGATGTCCGACCTCTCGTCCACGTCTTTGATCTTGGCGTCGTAGGAGCCGCCGTTCTTCAGCTCCACCGTCACGCGGTGTTTGTTGGCCACCACGTGCGCGTTGGTCACAATCTGGCCGTCCTCCGACACCACGAACCCGGAGCCGCTGGCCACCGCCACCTCCCGCTTGGAGTAGGTCATCCTGCCGGAGGGTCGAGAGTCAGAGAACAAACTTTGAGAGGAGGAGGTGGCAATGCGTCGTGCCACATGGCATGATTCAGTGCAGCCTTGGTATCTTCTAGGGGGCGCTGTGGAGAGCTATAGCACTTTTTTACAGAACAAGTAGAGTACCAGTAATCGTCTTTTTGGTACTCACTGACACTGACATATATATACTGGTATCGGTATCTGCGCATCCCTATATAAAGGGAGCAGGAGGAAGAAACACAGCACATCATTATTATACTGAGTGAAATAGAGGCTTTTAAGTAGACTTGTGGTTCCAACAGTCTAAAGACAAGGGACACAAATGAGTGGGGGCAAAATGTAGAGACAGACAGACAGACAGACAGACACACACACACACACACACACACACACACACACACACACACACAGATACAAATTAGAAGCCACGGAGGCAGACGGAGCAGAGACAGGAGTGAGTCGTCAAAGACGGATGAGTCGAGTGAAGCCGTGAAGAGGAAGAAGAAGAGACGGAGGAGAAGATTCGGCCGCTCTGCTGACCAGTGTGGTCTGGTAAAAGTGCACAGGTGGGCTGTAAAGTTTAACACACGGACACAGGCACAACACTCAGCAGTCAGCAGGTGCAGGTGCAGGGGCAGGGGCAGGGGCAGGGGCAGGTGCGTGACACTGACTTGCGGAAAAGTTCAATGTGAACCACAGACGGGGCGATTCTCTCCACCACGTCAGCGATGAAGTTGTATTTGTGTCTCGGGCTGTCTGGGTTCTTCTGAGTTGTACCTGAAACACGCAAGCACGCACATACACAGACAGAGAGAGAGAGAGAGAGAGAGAGAGAGAGAGATGCGTGGGATGTCAGAAACACAGAAACAAACATTTGATGCCAAAAATACTGTGTGATGTAACAAGTGAAAAAAAAAAACGTTTTTAAACACAGCATAACACAGGAAATAGAAGGTGGCACTTGAGCTGTGGTTGAGGCTGTAGTTAATGCAGGACACACACACACTGAATAGTACACCTCTCCCCCTCACCCTGACCTTCACTCTGAGCTCACCCTGAGCTTGCCCAACATCGTCCCGACCTCACTCGAAGGTTCCCGCTCCGCCGTCTGACGGTGAGTCCCGGATGACCAAAATTCCCTGAATCATCCGTCGCGCCGCCGCCGTTCCAGCGTTCCGGGCAAGTCAGGAAACGCCGAGTGACTTACCTGCTAATTAAGTCGTAGCCACAAGGCAGTCTATCCAAAGCTCTGCAGCTCTTCATCCCTACATTCACCAAAGGTCTCCAAGACCATGTACTTTAAATGGCGTTCCCGGCTCTACGTTTCTTTCCTCTCTGATCACGCTGCACATCCTGGGGGAGCGAGACTGTTTGAAGAAAGGCGGCCAAGGCTGGCTGCGCCCAGGCTAGCAGCGTCCAGGCGAGCAGCGCCCAGGCGAGCAGCGCCCAGGCGAGCAGCGCCCAGGCTAGCAGCGTGTAGGCTAGCAGCGTCCAGGCGAGCAGCGTCCAGGCGAGCAGCGCCCAGGCTAGCAGCGTGTAGGCTAGCAGTGTCCAGGCTAGCAGCGTCCAGGCTAGCCTCTTTTCTGTTTCAACCTCTTATAGTTTCCTCTTCACGGTCTTCTTCTGTGTTTTTTTTTTTATCCAGCAGTTTGGAGCGCAGCCACTTATCAGTCAGTCGACCCCCTCACCACTTTACATTGCGAGGGGAAGCCGACTCCTTATGGAATCTACTGAAATGTATCAGGGCCGTGGAAAAAGCAGCTCTGTAGGAGCTCTGGCAAGACAGACGAGTTGAAATGTGAGCGACGCAGGTGCAGTGCCAAGGACGTGAATCAAGATTTTCCTCAGCTCTAAAAGTGTTGCGACAATCGAACATCAATCTAAAGATATGAAATGATGCAAAGTTGGATGGCTTTGTCATCTTGTGGTCTCGCTATTGAAAACCGAGTCATTATCCCACTGCATCTGACTTGTTCCATTGTCTTTGCGGAACTTAAATATCAAATCTTTGATAAATGTGGGTCAGCTTAGAGTCACCTCACAGCAAGAAGGATGCGGGTTTGACCCCAAGGCCTCTCTGGGTTTGCACGAGTTTGCCCCCATGTCTGCATGAGTTCTCTTCCTTCTTCTTTCAAAGTCCAAAGACGTGCACGTGAGGCGAACTGAGAACCCTGAATCGGCCTTAGGTGCGAGTGCGAATGGACGTCTTTCTCTGCATGAGGCCCTGCGATGAACTGCAGACTTGTCCAGGGTGTAACCTCCCCCCCAGGAGAGGCTCCAGCACCTCCCTATGACCCCGAGTGCAGGAGAAGCATTGATTAAAGAAATGGATAGATGGATGATTAATGTGAAAGGAGTTTCTATCCACAGCGAGCCAGAGGGGTGATGGAAAGATTGGAGTCCCGCTACGCTGGCTTCTCACCCAGGAGGGTTCTGCGGTCGGCCCTGATAGGATTAAAGTCAGGTAGCGCCGGCCAAGTGTCTAAAACTCTGTGTTATTTCTGGATGGTCCACACGGGCTCCCGGTCTCCGTGACGTCATGGTTTGAGCGCAGGGGAGTGACTGACTGACTGACTGCTGCTTCTCCGGCTCCCACACAGAGACGGAGCTGCTGATGTGTAACGCCGCAGGTTGTTTCGCTCTCTGGGTGCTTCCAGAAGGTTTTACTGCCGTGTTTGATTTGCAAACCAGAGCCCTTTCACCCTGCCCTTTATTCGACGCTAAACAAACAGCAATTTTGAGCCCAAACTTTGAAGTTTCCGATGTATAAAAATAAGAGCGGGATGCGAAACTTTCCGCCGAGCCACTCGGCCTCAAAGTTATTTCCGTAACATTTTCCCTGCAGCTGAAAAAGCATAATTTTTGGATGCATCATAATATGGTGGGAAGACAACTGATTTTTCTACACTGTATTCGAACACACATGCAAGGGATGGGAAAGAAACAGCTCTTTGTGATGTCACAAAGGGACCTGACGCCACACTAGTAACGCGGCCAGGTTAATGTCAAACACTGCTCGACCACCTCTTCGCAAAAATA
Source organism: Nelusetta ayraudi (assembly GCF_046127955.1). NCBI lineage: Eukaryota > Metazoa > Chordata > Actinopteri > Tetraodontiformes > Monacanthidae > Nelusetta > Nelusetta ayraudi. The sequence continues at coordinate 401,437 of NW_027466215.1, forward strand.
TAAAGTTAAGCAATGGGTTTGTTTTTTTTTTAGCAGGAGACTGCAAACAGAGAGCTAAACACGTTTTTTTTGGACAGATAATTGTGCGAGGATGGAAAGTAAAGGGTGGAATGTGAGGTTTCACTGGGGTGCGAGTGTCACCAGTGAGACAAGCATGAGAAATGACCTTCAGTAATATTAAAAATGTTAATACAGTGCAGCAGATGTCAGTGTCGGATGTCAGCGGGCCACTTTTTGGACTCGGCCGGAGGAAACCGTCTAAACACAACTTGCAGTAAAATCATACAAAAGCCTCTCTTTTCCCCCACAGTCTCTCTCTCTCTCTCTCTCTCTCTCTCTCTCTCTCTCTCGCTCTCTCTCTCTCACACACACACACACAAACACACACATACATATATACAAGCAACGCAACGCACACCCAAAGCCTCACAACCCATGGCCACCCCATATTTTCATTACCCTCGCCGCACATTGACCTTCACCACATGGGGGCCCCGCGCCACATCTCACCCTCTTTTCTTTTCCACTTTTCCCACACGCAGGACCTGCTGCGCTACTGGCGGCTGCAGGCGGTGGCAGATTTTCCTGCTCCCCACCACCACCACCACCACCAGCCCCGCCACACTAAATAAAACACGGGATGTGAATACACAAAGCTCGGCCGTTTTGTACACAAGCTGGACTTTCTGCCTTTGGGGCGAAACAATGAGCCGAGCAAGGAAAATCGTTTTTCTGCTCATATAGACAAAGAAATGAAAACAGGAGTCACGCTGTTTTCCCCTTTGGCCTTGACTGGCATTTGAGTGAATATTAAGCCTCTGAGGTTCCAGCGGGCCAAACACACTCATGGCCATTTATTTGCTGAAACGGCCATAATAGGGCCCCTTTAAGTTACTTCACATTCTGTTGCGAACAGATGGACAAATCACACTCATCCGATCACCTTTAGATCACGCCGAACCGAATGTGAAAATCCTGTGCTTTTGCACCAATGAGGTATGAGAGACTTGGAAAATCGCAACGATGATGTAATAGTTCCATGTTGGTGTTGGCAGAACTGCAGAAAGAGCAAAAAGAGGGGAGCGAGGAAAACGAAAACGCAGAGGGAGAGAGGGAGAGAGGGAGAGAGGGAGAGTGAGATGCGACGTGGAAAAGAGACAATGCACGAGAGGCGAGGCGGCGGATGTGCAAGAGGCGAGAAGCGCACAATGCAAAGGCCCCCCCCCCGCACTGTGAGCGGTCGCGAGGAGTTGGGGGGCCCAAGAATGTGCGCGCTCAGCACGCCACTCTGCCGAGTCACGGGGTGCAACATTCTGCAGCATCAGCGAGCGGCACGGCCACAAATCATTCTCCCCGCCTTGATTGCATTAAAGCATGAGCAGAGTGTTAACGGCCGGTGAAACCTCATCAGCGTAATGATGGCGAGGCTGTAAATCAGCCCGTTGAAACGGAAAAACTGAAGAGAAGAAATGGCTGTTTCTGCAGCGCCGCGTCCGCCGGTAACCGAGACGGAGGGCAGAACTCCACCGAATACCTCAACATCTCGTCGTCCCCCCCCCCCCCCCCCCCCCCCCCCCAGCGCCATCCTCATTACTGGAAAACACACTGTTCCATAAACCCATATGGTCCTCGTGAAGTCACGGTTATATTTTTTTGACCTAATTTGCCTTGCCAGAGCTGTCATCCACCTCTTTAGCGTGCGGGGCATTAAATGACATCATGCTCGCATATGTTTTCTTAACGTGGGGCCGGGTTGCAGGGGAGTTCACGGCGCTCTGCAGGGCCCAGTTTCTCTTTCTCGGGCCGGCGGGGCCTGGAAAGAAAAGCGCTCCAGACTTTTACTGCGTTCAGAGGCAGCGGCGGGCCAAAGCGTGAGGAAACACTCGTCTGCAAGCAGCCTTGGTGCGTGCAGAGGAAAGGCAAGCGCGCTAATGCAAAACTGAGCAAGTGGATGAAATAGAGCTATTTTATGACTTACTTACTATTAATATAATTTCTTCAAGTTCGGTGGGCCGAATTAAAAAGCTCAACGGGCCTCATATGGGCCCCAAGGCCATAGTTAGCCCACGCCTGCATTAATACATGTTTTATAAGTCAAAGTTACAAAATACTCTGACTTATTCTATCTCATTTTTTCCTTTTCACCCCAACCAGTCAAAGCAGATGACCTCTGACCCCCTGGAGTCCGGATCTGCCCCAGGTTTCTTCCCACAGGGGAGTTTTTCCTGGCCACGGACGCCTCTTGCTCGCTCTGTGGGGGCTCAGTTGGTTTTCTTCTGATTGTACAAAGCTCTTTACTGTTAGACGCCTTTGGATGCGATTTTAAGCGAACAAATAAAAGCTGACCGAGCCGATCGATCGAAGTGTGTTCCTGTGACGTCGCTGACAGCCAAACAGGTGCAGCTCCGTCAAGTGGCTCGAACTGAAGTGGCAGAGAAGAGCACAGTGGTCAACAAACGCTGCTCTTTCGTTACGACGTTTCATAAAACGGCTCTGCCGGAGTTGACTGTAAGTGCTGCGGCCGGGGGCCAGCTGAGGCGCAGAGGCATGCGACGCGCTGGAGGACATGCGGCCCGTCTTTCTCTCTGCAGCTCTGGAAATCCAGTCTGGAAAAATCGGTGGCAGCCACCGCAGCCTCGGTCGGCTGGCCGCCCGCCTGCGGATGACTTAACCATTAAGGCTGCTTACATGACTGGCAAACAAATGTGGATGTACAGTCTGCGCCGCCGCCGCGGCCCGCGCGCCCTTTGATGTGCATGTAAACCTTTTTTTTTTTTTTCTTGGCTGAAAATACCGCCTGCTAATTTGATGTTTGTCTCGATAGTCTCCCGCTTGCTGTATTTTTTTTCTTTTCCTTTTTGCAGAAGGTCTTCGACGGGAGCAGGAATTACGGCTTTTGAATCCACGCCAGAGCATTCCATCATGTGACGGCTGAACGTGATTTATGAGCCACAACAGAAGCTCCGAGCGGGAGACAGACAGACAGACAGACAGACAGACGGACAGACAGAGGAGGGACCTCCGGGTGGATGCAGAGCAGCAGAAAGTTTTCCAGTCGTTCAGGGCGTTACGGGACCTCGAGGTGACAGGTGTCCAACTGCCTCATTCGGGAGTTATTTATTTATTTATTTATTTAATTTTTTTTTTAAGAAAGTTCATTCTGGGTGCATTTATTTTACAGACATGCGTCACGGGCGGGCGGCGGTGATGTCTTCACCACCTGCCGCCTCGCATGTGGGAGAGGGGAAAGTGGGTTGAATTCCAGCCATTTCTTTCTTTTCCGCCTTAATGATGAGGAATGAGTCACTGATTAAACGAGCGCTGGCTGTGTTTGGTTTTTGTCTGCAGTGGAAGCGATGAGTGACGTCCGGTTGGTATTGAGTTCACTCTGATTAGGGCGAGGGGAGGCGGGTGGGGGCGTAGAGGGTGGGGGTCGCTTTTTCACATGGGATCCGATCTGCAGAAGTTTGCACGCAGGGGCAAGTTTCAGTCCAGATTGTGCAGGATGTGCAGGAGGCACATGCGAGCAACGTGCGGTTCTGCCAGAGTCCATTTTTATGGGTAAAATCAAGACTTTGGCAACATTAATGGGGGGGGGGCTGGGTTGGGTGGGGGAGTCGTGGCTTTCTTTTCTTCTAAAGGGGGAGGAAGAACAAGTAAAAACAGCTGCTCGCTCAGCTCACACCTAATTGGACTGCAAGTGGTAAAACACACATGCAAACACCACTAGAATAGTGGCTCTTGTTGTCTGCAAACACTGCGGTTGGGTGGTGTTTTAGTCGGTCGATAGATAGATAGATAGATAGATAGATAGATAGATAGATAGATGTACTTTATTGATCCCAAATTGGGAAACTACATTGTTGCAGCACTAAGAAACAGTACAAAAAATAAACTAAAAATAAACAATGAATGCAGCAGTCACCCTGCAGCTGTCTTATGAGTTTGGAACTGAGCGCGTGTGGAGAATCTAACGAGGGTTTTAAAGTTCTCTTTCTTCACACTACACCGGTCTCTACCCAGTACACACTGATTTCCCAGTGATCATCACCCTAAACAATCGTCATCACCCTTTTTTTTTCAGTCGGTCGGGGTTCCTACCTTTCCCGCACGCTCCTCGCTGGATGAAGAGAACAGGTGGCTGCTGCAGCTTCTGCGCGCGCCGGCTCACCCGCTTCAGCTCGCAGATGTTCCGGTACGAGACGCCGTCGCTGCCGCACACCGGCTCCGAGGCTTTGCACACGCACACGCCGCTCTTGCTTCTCCTCCTCACGGTCACAGAGTAGGGCGCGCCGCCGCCGCCGGGCACCGTGCAGTCCAGCCCCTCGCCGCACACCGGGTCGCCGAGCTTGCCGCCGCCGCCGCACGCCTCGCCCTCGCCGGACGCGCACACCAGGCAGCAGCGGCACACGTCCAGCGACTGACCCGCCGGGCAGTCGCTCGGCTGCCGCGGGCACATGGACTTGTCGCAGCGGGCAGGGCATCCGATGACATACCGGCCGGACTGCGCGTCCCCGGGCGCCGGTGCCAGCGCGGCGATGACGCACAGAGCGAGAGGCCACAGCATGTTTGGTCGGGAGAGTGGGGGGGGGGAAGCTTTGGAGGAAGAAGTTTGGAAAAGATAGTTTTGAAGGAGCTCCTAGGACGTGGAGGTGAAAGAGGAGGAGGCCAGTCACTGTGTGCCTGCAGTGTTCGGGGCGGTGAGAGCGAGAGCTCGGCAGCGCGGCAGAGAGGGGAGGCTCCTCAGCTGGACGGCCATTTAAAAAGGAACTCCAGTGCGCGGCCAATTACGCGGCTTCGTTTTTTTTTTTTTTGGTTTTTTTTCTTCCCTCCTCTTGGCTGGCAGAGCTTCATAAAAATTGATGCAGTCACTCGCCGGGTAATTACAGCTGCGTGACGTGTAGGGGAGAAAGAGAGAGAGAGAGAGAGAGAGAGAGAGAGAGAGTGAGAGAGAGAGAGAGAGAGAGAGAGAGAGAGAGAGAGAGAGAGAGATCAGCCAGCAAAGTGTCATACATGACTTTTACATAAATGTTGCTGAAATGTTGCAAAGTTTTCCAAGCCTGTTCACATTGTTCACAAAAAGGTCGAGGTCACCAACACATGACCTCTGGGGTTGAACTGACCACCTTGCAACAACACAACAACAGCAACAACCACAGAGTCTCTGGGTTACTAAATCAGGCTGTATGTTTACATGCAGAGCTTAATCGGACTAAGCTCATCATTCGAATTATTGATGGGAACTCGTCCTCCTCCCCCACACTAGGGGGCGATATGACACTTCTCAGCGTGTGAACTTCCGGTTAACCCAGTGGTTCTCAAACTTTCTCTGTCACGCCCCACCTCAGAGGAAGTGGATGCCCCACCAAATTTGACATGGCTGTGTCTTGAGGGATCCCGATGAACCTGCAAGTGGCCCCATGTCTCTACGACAAACTTGACTTTTGACCCCATAGACTTGCATGGCATTAGGGTTAGCAATAAGGCTGGAATTAGGGTTAGGGTTAGGGTTACTGTTGGAATTAGGGTTAGGGTTTCGGGGTTCCTCATGGGCTAGAAGCCCCAAATTTGATGTGGCTGTGTCTTGAGGGATCCCGATGAACCTGCAAGTGGCCCCATGTCTCTAGGACAAAGTTGACTTTTGACCCCATAGACTTGCATGGCATTAGGGTTAGCAATAAGGCTGGAATTAGGGTTAGGGTTAGGGTTACTGCTGGAATTAGGGTTAGAGTTTCGGGGTTCCTCATGGGCTAGAAGCCCCAAATTTGACGTGGCTGTGTCTTGAGGGATCCCGATGAACCTGCAAGTGGCCCCATGTCTCTAGGACAAACTTGACTTTTGACCCCATAGACTTGGTGTCCGGTGTTTCGTGCTCCAATCTTAGTTGGACTAACGCACTTCAGTTGTCCGATCATAGGCAGACTAAGGCAGATTGGGTTTTCACGAGTGTCATGTAGACTATTAAACTATAAACCACACTGAATGTTTTGTTGTTGATTCTGGTGCAGTTCACAACAACAGATGCACATCTTAGTTCTGGGGCACCGTGCACATGTTTTACGTGCAGCGTAGCACAGCAAACACACACTCTCTCTCTCTCACACACACACATCCAGCAGGCTGACTTCCTGTGCGTTGCTTTTAACCGCTCCCCCCCTCATCGTGAAACAGTCACATTGCTGGCAGCCGCATGAGCCCTACATAGCTGTGTATGTGTGTGTGTGTGTAGTGGAGATGCCAGGTCTTGGATGTAAATGTGGACACAGATGCTTCAAATGTTCCACTTGGGAAATTTAATAGGAATGAATAAGTTGCAGGAGGTGCAGCTGTGCGAGGAGGGGAAGCGAAAACAAGGACAAGGGGGCATAAAATGATCAAAATGTTCAATTATTGATCTGTTTTTCTTTTCACAAGTGGTTTCAACATGGAAGAGAGTGACATATTAACATTATCTGCTTTAAATTTCAGCTCCACACACAAAACACAGCGCTATTGATGAAGCTCACAGGGCATTAACGGTTTAATGACGTGGCTGCATGGAGACAACAACACAGCGCCAGTGCTCTGCCCCCTGCGGTGCACCTGAGCTCAGGGCAACACAAGATTTGTTGTTTTGTTGACCAGAAGCCCAATTAGGACAAGTTCAAGGACCGGAACCGACGCACGACACGGGCCTGCTGCTGGGGGTCTCCAGGTAGCTCCCTCCCGCTGCTGCGGGGCTGCAGCCACGTGAGCGAGCGCCGGGTGACCTCACACACAGCCTCGCGCTGACATCAGGGCCAATTTTGTGGCGGTGCTCGCGAGGAGCCCGGAGAACGTATGGGAGCAATGGTGGGAAAATAAGCAGATGAAAAGAACCTCGGGAACACCCAACCTCGGAGCGAGGCCGCAGATGGGCGCCGCTGAGGTCTGTGTGATCTCCCGGCCGCGCTGATGTCTGGGCTGAGAGCGAGGCCCCTCACAATCCTACATGGGGATGAAGCCACAGAGGGAAAGAAAAGAACGACGGGAGGAAAAAAATATACATCTTGCGTGCTCCCAGTGAGGACGTGAGGAAGGGAGCTACGCTTCTCGATGCATCCGCGATGTATGTAGGATCCATACCAAGAGGACCTGCGGTGGCTCTTTATCAGGAAGTGTTTCCCCAATTCCCAGTTTCGCAGAGGCTCATGCTTTTTTATGAAAGAGGATTAGGGCCAGAAGAAGAAGAACAAATATCACAGGAAGGAGTTATTTTGTTTTGTTTCCATTTCGAATTTTAAGTTGAAATTTCATGAATAAAGTCGAAGTAAACAGGAAACAAGCAAAAACCGGAAGCACTCCACTAGGCTTGTGGCAGAGCCTTTCGACTTTATTCTTGGCATTACGATTTGCCTAATCTGGAAATTGCGATTTATCTACATTGACTACATTTAATCACAAAGTTTCGACTTTATTCTAGAAATTTCAACTTAATTCACTAAAATGGAAACTTAAAAAAAAGAAGAAATTCTCTTGTGGCCCTACTTCTCTTCTGTATGCTTTAAATGACCAACGTGAAACATGTTGAAGGAATCAGCTAGCGGGGAATGGAACAGATCAAATATGTTCATCGCGAGATAAAGGCCATTGCAATGAGTAACTCCTCCGCTGATTTTTTTTTTGTCAGTGAGATGTATCGTATATTAAGAGCAGGTCCGTTCGTAGGGAAGCGTGTGCTTCAGAACACCAAACGGGACAGATGTGAGATCAAGTATGACAAGCAGGAAAGAAGAAGAAGAGAGGACACCATCATTGTTTCTCACCATGTCGTCCGACCATTAGATGTTACTAAATCTCACTGTGTCGCAGACGTCTTATTAAAAAGCCTGGGACTCCCGCAGTCGTCTGGAAAGACGAGGCAGACTGTATATATATTGTGGTGAGGTGGCCGCGCGCAGACTGCATTTACTCAATTACCGCGTGTGTAATTTGAGGCCGTCTGATCACTAAATTATCCAATTCGCAATGAGTTTTAAGCAACTCCTTTTTTCTCTCATCTGTGGGGGGGCTCAAGGCGAGCCGCAGCAGTTTTGTTTTTTCACCACAAGAGGGCAGAATGACACTGCAGACAGGAAGACACATTCCCTCAATTAGGACTTTATTTTATTTTAGTGTTTATTTCTTTGAATTTTTCCACATAATAAATAGACACAATTCAAACCAGAAACACCAGACTGAAACAAAGTGAACTAGCTTGTTGAATTTGTTGGACTAAAATGAAGCAGGCACTTAAAAAAAAAAAACAAAAAAAACGGATTAGTGTATTGTTATTATTATTGTTGTTATTATTATCAATGTCATTATTATTATTTGCAGGACAACAATGGGCCTTAAAAAACAAACAAACAACAAGGCAGCTCCCTCCTGCTGGGTCAAGAACACAGGAACAAGGAACACAATCAGGGGAAAAACATCGAAAAGCTTAGAAAAATAAACCTGCTGCACGGCTCTATTCTGCAAACACACGACACACTGGATGGCCAGAGATCAACAAAAACTAAGAACCCAGAAATATAACCTGAAGAAACTTTAAAATGTTAACATGCAAAAGGAATTGTTAGACATGAGCGCGCATCTTTTTTTAATTTTTTTTTTTTTTTTTTTTTTTGTCGCCTTAAAACAATGATCCAAAATGTTTTGCATGGTGTTCTACAGTAGTTACCTAAGAACAACAGGCCAGGACAAGAATGTGACAGCTGACCGCCCCCCCCCCGCCAAAAAAACAATTTCAGTACAGCCACACTCACACTGCTCGATCATTCAGAAACTTGTTGCTCCTGCGCCTGGTCATATTAATATCACAAATGCTGGGTCCACAAAGGCTGGTGTGTTGAAATTAAGTTAACGGTGAAAGAGTTCACTCTCCAAAAAATTTGTCTTTTTTTTTTCTTTTTTTAATTCCAAGAGGAATCGGATCAACTATTAAAAAAAATATATATATGTATATATATATATTCACTGTACATCTACAAGTAATCTGCTTCATCTTGTGGTTGGTTGCGGTGAAGACATCGTCAGACGACTCAGCAGGTTAATCCTCTCCACTAACAGAGAAAACAATTGACCAATTGGCAGCGGCTTAAAAAGAAGACGAAGAAGAATGTGGCTGAAACGGATTTGGTCTTTTAATAACACACCTAACATTTCAAAACATTCAGCGTCTGCTCTTGAGCTAGTCCTAATCATTACTTTGTACGAGAGGATTTGATCCAGGTGGCCACACACAAGGCTGCCGGGACAAATCCACTGAGTTACTAACGACTCTGAATGCACCGCAAAGCTTGAGAGTGGTGGATCAGATTGCCGTTGGGGGAAAAAAAAAAAAAAAAAAAAAAAAAATTGTTTTTAGCTAAAGACTCATTTCAGACGAGAGTCAGAGTCGTCTTGCGCTCCCTTGGCACGAAAAGACTGTTGCTGCACCCACGTGACTTGAAGAAATAAAACCTCTCTCACTGAATTTCCATCAGTGCGTGAAAAGTATATATTTTTTTTTAACTAGGTTATTAATAATCTGACAACATCAACTCTTAGTCAATAAATACAGGTTTGGTAAAGCAACAGCAGGCGGGTGAAGAGGGGGCGGGGAGAGGGAGGTGAAGACTGCTTGGAGTTTTGGTGCGTCAGTGCAGTTTGGCGACGGCGGAACTTTCCCATTCTCACACACACGCACGCACGCAGACACACACACGCACGCACGCACACACCGACGCGTCCGTCAAGTTGAGCTCAACACGTGAGTCCGTGACCTCTCCGCGGCGTCCTTCACCGACACGCTGCTTCTCTTTAAACCCGACGCCGGCCCTTTAGGGGACGCCTGTCGCGCATTTTGCTTTTTTCCAGATCCGCCACGTCTCCTCCGATCCAACCGGGCGGGTGGGTGGGTGGGGTGCAGGAGGGGGACACAGACGCGTCAGCTCCCCCAGACAGGAGGCTCACACCTGGCTGACGGGGAGCTCGGCGTCGTCCAGGTCCGCCGGCGGCTCCAGTACCTGCGGCTCGAAGTTGCTGCGCCGGCGCCACGGCGACTCGTCGGGGTTGTCGACGACGGCGGCGGCGGCGGGCGACTCGCGGCTCACTTTGCCAGGTGCGCCTCCTGCAGGGAGAGGCGTGCCGGCGCCGGGTGGCCGTGGGCGGGCCGCGGCAGCAGGCTCATGAAGTGCTCGCTGTCCCACGCCAGGCTGCGGGCCGAGTGCGTCGCTCGCGACAGCAGCGCCGCCGCACTCGGGGTAGCGTGGGGGCACGCCGGAAATGGGCGAGCGAGGGGCGGGGGGCCCCGAGGGGCTGCGGTAGAAAGCGCGGCCGCCGTGGTCCTGCAGCGGAGGAGAGGGGAGGACACAGGGAGGTCGCCATGAGTGGACAGCGAGGAAAAAAGTAGCAAAAGACAAAAAAAAAAAAAAAAAAAAATACATGAAAAAAAACTCCTGACGTTTTTTTTTGTGTTTGTTTTGAGAGTAAGTGAGTTACGGACGTGGACGTGAGCGGCAGCGTGTGGGGCCTGATGCGGCTGGAGAAGAGTGGGTGCTGGAGGATGAACAGGTGTGCGAGAGCGTGAAGACAGCAGTAGTAGCAGTAGTAGTAGTAGTAGTAGTAGTAGTAGTAGTAGTAGCAGGAGGAGGAGGAGGAGGAGTAGAGGTAGCAGGAGCGGTGGAAGTAGTGTCAGCAGGTTTTAGTTTTGGTAGTCAGCAGAAGAGCAGATGCTTTGAGGAGCAGCGGTAGCAGTTGTAGCAGTAGCAGTAGCAGTAGTAGTAGGAGTAGTTGCTGTCGGAGTTGCTGCTGCTGCTGCTGCTGCTCATTGTTTCACAGCTTTTCACTCTCAGATTTCAATCTCTGAAACACAGAAGACAAGCATGGGAGGAGGGAAGAGAGAAAGCAGAGGTAGTGAAAGCCCCCCCCCCTCCCGGCCCCCCACATTAGCGAGAGAAACGGCACAGACTAAATCAAATGCTCTCAGGTAAAGTTTTCTTGTGAACTTGTAAAACTAAAGAGTAGAAATCAACGGGGAACTCGGAGAATCCAACTGTTCAAATGAACTAACAGTGAGCTGAAAATGAGAGACTACGCAGCAACCAATCAAATAAGCACAGAGCGTGGTTATCCCACTTTCCTCCTAAGGAATGAAAAGCTTGCGGTCCCGTTAGGCCCCTGTTAGACCACTGTTGAAGCACCGGTATTCTCTGTTAGCAGCGCTTGAAACACTCCCACAGGGGGTGGGGGGTTAAGGCCTTATTGTGCAAGCAATTAGCAAACGAGCGCCATCTGCCATCTAAAGTTCAGTACAACCGTGGAAACAATTACATGGTCATCATTTCTTTATGAGAAAGAGGAGAGAGAGGAACACATACAGGCAGCGGACAGGAGGGAGGAGGAGAGACAAGCAGGATGTCACACATCTAAGACAGGTGCACAGCTGCAGCAGGCTGCAGAGGTCACAGCATGGAGGGGGGGAGAGAAACAAAAAGAGGTGTGAAAGACTCAGGTTCATACAGTCGGTCATACGGACGAGGGCTCCCGAGCGGCTCGCGTGGCGGCGGCTTCATGCAGTGAGCGGGCACCGCGATGCAGATGAGCTTGTGCAAGATGCGTTTGGGGACAGTAGGACAGGAGAGAGTTGAGGGAGAGGGAGGGAAGGAAAGAAGGAAGGAAGGAAGGAGAGCGGAACGGCAGGTTTTACACTTCCAGCGGTTTAGAGTCGAGTCAACCCAGGATGAATCTGTATTATTTTTTAAATGATTTATTCTGTTATTATTGTCTGTTTATTTATTTACAAGGACAACTTGAGGTGACTTGAAATAGCGCCACTTGTAGCAACAGTCACCGCCATGACACGACAAGCTGCAGCAAAGAGAGCCGGTTGAAATTCATGCTTGGCAGCGCACCCCTTGATCATAAAATAAAAAAAATGTTAATGCTTGTTGTGTATGGAATCACATGAGTGCCAAAATTAAAAGAAAATGAATGAATAACTAAATAAATAAATATAAAAAGGAATAAATAAATAAATAAATGAATGAATGAATGAATGAATAATAAATACAAGAGCCACTTTAACGCACGTGTGTCAACATCTGTTGAATGAAGCCGTTACTGTTTAGTGCTTTGCGCTGACTTAAATTGCGCAGATATCCTTGTTTAAACATGAAAGATTTCATGACTCGAGTGGTCGTTTCAGAGTCCTCATTTTCTCAGCCAGGACAGTGATTTGATACAAGTCAATAGTATTGAACAAAAGATTTTAAACCCAATTGAAAATGTTTCGGGAAAAAAAAAAAAAAACAACAACCCCAAAAGAACCATGATCAATCCAAAAAAAAGTAAAACACATTAATCCGGGGACACGGAAGGCATAACAATGCACCCAAGGACCATGGAGCGATCGGGTATCGACTACTAATCCTGGTCGGAAAGCCCCACCCACAACCATCTGACTGCCTTTGCTTTTGTCATTGTTTTTTCCATTTGTCTTTTACAACGGCAAAAGGGAAAATACAAAATGTACCTTTATAAATGTATTTACACATGCAGTTATTTACTTTTTTTATTCATCTTTATATTCATTTATTCATTTATTTTTAATTTTGGCACTCCTGTGATTCCATAGTTGTAGCAGTGTGGCAAAGAAAATAAAGGGGGGGGGGGATAAAGGGAGAAGTGGATGAGAGAAGCAGCGAGGACGAGGGTGTGAGAGGGCGGAGAAGCACTTTTTTTTGGGTTATCACAGCCATACTGAGGATGTGGTTGGTTCTGAGAGTGGGGGGGGGGCAGGGGGAGGAGCATCAGAGTTGCTGTCAGAACGGATCTGCTTCCATAATGTAATAAACCGCCAAGGGTCAGCAGGTGAGTGGGAAAACAGGTTTGTGAAAGGTGAACTTATAGTTTAAAAGGGGGATTGGGGGGAGGACTGGGACGAGCTGACGTACGTGCTGCTGCACTCCCCGATTCGGGACGTATACCTCTGTATACAGGGGTTCGACAGCCGTCTGGCCTGCCGCATCTGCAACAACACAGTGCAAAGCAGCATTAGAGCAGATGGGCCGTCTGTCGGCGAGGACAGGAGGAGCAGGAAGAGGAGGAGAAAGAGAGAAAAGAAGGGGAAAGAGACAGAGAGGCGGAGGAGGAGGAGAAGAGAGGAGAGGATGAAAAAAAATACACAGAGGCTGAAAGAGAGAGAGAGAGAGAGAGAGAGAGAGAGAGGTGGAGAGTCGGGTCTCGCAGGAGGAGACCGACTGCAACGGAGGAGTTGCACGGATATTAATTCAAACTCAGGCGTCACCACCTACATGCGCAGGTCCGTCCGTCTATGTGCGCACGTCACACATAGCTCCGTCACAATTAGTACCAGAGCACCGGGTGCAAGACTGAGACCCACCTCCCCTCCCCCCCAAGATACCAAACTCTCCTGTAAACACCAGTGACTGATCACACCACACTAGTTTTCTTCAAGGGCTACAGGCTGCGTGGTGACGACTGTTAACGCGTCATGATGTCCAGCTGGGGGCGTCAGGTCCGAGCTGACGGTGGTTATGGTGGTGGTTCAGAATAGAGAGAAACAAAACACACACACACACACATTCTGAGGGGCCGTGCTGGTTGCAGCTGATCTGCGACAAGCACGCGCCGCATTTTCTGCAGCGAGCAGGAATGCAACCAGGGACCGGAACAGTGGCCGGACTGAAATCACACTGAAGAGCTAAAGTGTGTGCGTGTCAAACAGGAAGTGTGTCGGTTCTCGGGCCAATTCAGCCGCTTCAGACCGAGTCTCGACTCGAGTCCGGTCGAACGGGGCTCGGGGCGGTACCGTGCTGCACTGCGAGGCGGAGATACGTACTGTTGCAGCCGACCTGCCGGGCCCACGCTGAGCCACGATGGCCCCCGACACGGCTTTGATCCAGCTGTGCATCTCCTCAGGACTGTCCGCCTGTTGCACGCATTAGAGAGAGAGAGAGAGAGAGAGAGACAGAGACAGATATAGAGATAAACAGATATAGAGATAGACAGATATAGAGATAGATGTACAGAGATATAGAGATAGAGATAAAGAGATACTTTTATTAATCCCTCGAGGGAACTCCCTCAGGGAAATTTGGGTTCCAGTAGGAGCAGCACCAGTAAAATCACAGTATAAATACAATAAAAACTAATTCCCAAAACAGTAAAACACAATAAAAGTCTCTCTCACACACACACACACACACACACACACACACACACACACACACACACACACACACACACACACACACACACACACACACACACACACACACACACACACGAAAAGTCAGGAAACATGATGTTTTTTTTGTAAACAAACAGGAAGTCAGTTGGCAGGGGTTGAATATTTGTTTGAGTGCTGGAAACCCTCCTACCTGTATATAAAATGTCCTCGATGTTGTGACGACTTCGAACAGATTGTCTCGCATCATAATGTCACTATGAGGAAGTGGGGGGGGGGGGGGGCGGGCAGAAAGGAGGTCAGGTCACATTTATCTCATGTGCCGGACATCATCTATAATATATCATCACTCACCTCTGTTTGCACTCCTGGACTTTGTGAACCTCCTTCAGAGGGATCATTCTCAGTGGCTCTTTCTCCTAACGGGTCAAAAGGAAACATTAAAAGGAGGCCAAACTGAAAACCAAAGATGATTCAGAGAATGCGCGCACTTGGTGTTTTGTGGGAGGCTGTAAACAGAGAGCTAAATGTGCCATTTTCATGGACATTCAACATGCAATATTGGACCTTTTTTGGCGTTTTCCACCAAATATTTAATGGTAGAAAACATTTCCCATATTGCAGCACAATCCTCTGGAGTGGAGTGTCTGTGCGAGCGTCCCGAGGGCCAACTCTTCACTTCGCGTTTCTTAATCGCAACCATGTTGTGATGATGTCACCCCCCCCTCTGTTCATCCTCTTTGGTGTGTGTTGACTCTGCTGGCGTTGGAGCCAAAAGATAGCGCATGCTAATGACTCCAAACCAGATGCGGCGGGACTACTGTGCCGCCGCCGACGCAACCTTAAACATTTGGTTCACGGCTGCTTTGGTTTGAGCGGTTGCTCGTTTATCATTAACTTGCGTAATATTTACTTATTGGACTCAATCCAAACTTTAGTTTACCAGAGTTTTTGAATCACTGCCTGCACACCTACCATCGACTAGCTCAAGACACACGGGGAGCAGAGCCAAGCGGTGTTTTGCCTGAGCTAGCCGGTTAGCATGCATTTAGTGCATAGCTCTGCTGGCAGATATGAGGAAGCCTTTGACTTATATATACACACGTACACTTCCAGTCAAAAGTTTGGACACACCTTCTCATGCATTTTACAACTTTCTACACTGTAGATAAACACTGAAGACATCAACCAGATGACCGAGATATGTGGATTAATGTGGCAAAAGAAAAAAAATGTTAAATACCTAAATATGTTATGTTATATATATTTTCTACAAAGGTTGGCTATTCTAGATCATCTAAAATATAAAACATGTTTGACTTATTCCACACCTAATCCATACGTGTTCATTCATAGTTTTGATGCCTTTAGTGACAATCTACAATATAAACAGTCGTGAAAATGAAAGAAAAACCATTAAATCAGAAGTATGACTCCAAACTTCTGACTGGTAGTGCATGTACAGTGATTTTTCCTTTCAAATACATGGAGATAAATAAGCACTGAACCGGTAGCAAATGTTCTTGTGCTCTTTTTTTGTTTCCCAATCAAAACAGACTGAATGTCTCTTATGTCCTCCGTGTTCCTTGATGGGCAGACAGATAAAGCAGCTCTGGACCAGAAGCCGCTCAGGGCCAAGCAGTTTTACGCTACAGAGTGTATGCAAGCGTGTGTGTGTGTGTGTGTGTGTGTGGGAGAAAAAAAAGGCAAGACGGAGCATGTGAAGCTAAGGCGTTGAATTCCACAGACTGCGGATAACACGTGTCAGGACTTGGTAGCATGGGTTTGCCATTACGCTCTCAGGACTGCGGGGGCGAATCCCGTCCACACGCACCACGTCAACACAAACACTCCTGACAGGCCAATATTTACAAAACACACTTAATTACCAAATCCGACTTGAAGTAGCTCATGGCATTTTCTTCCAGCAGGAAATATCGCCGCTTCCAGTTCCTCATCTGAGACAGGAAAGAACACAAAAAAACGCCATCAGCCACAGTTTCTCATTTCTCAGTGATGAAAGAGACATTTTCATTTTCAAGGAATCATATTTTTCTCAATTTCCTGATGTCTGAATGTAGGAAGAGGTGAAGGAGAAGAAGCCTTCCAGGGCAACCATCAACGGGAAATCATTCCTCCTGCCACTTGCTTCTTTATAAATAATATTTTTTAGCCTTTTGAAAAAATTTGAGACCCCCTTAAATTTCGCCCTGAGGCTTTCAGGTGGCCTCGCCGACGTCCTTGTACTTCACACACTGTTTCTACCACTCTAAGGGGTAATAACAGCATTTTTAAAAACAATGTTTAAACAAAGCCGCATTAAAAAAAAAAAAAAAATCCTGTTTACACGGATACGCTGGAAAATAAATTAGAATAGGAGGTTTGCAAAATTGTCTGTCCTGTTTATTTTCACTTTGCACAAAATCCACGATCGATCCACCAGCACCGTGTGTTATTGTCTCCCATGTAAACGGCCCCTAAACTTCCTTCTTTTACTGGTTCGTGACCCTCGGTGAGGGCTAGGAGCACTGGGCTGGGAACTCACCACGGCTCCCTGCTTGACACAGTAGCCCGACTTGATAACCGTGTGTTCCTGGGCCGGCTTTCCCAGGAAGTACGGCAGCTGGCTGTGGGAGCGCTGCATCGCCTCGCGCTCCATTCGGTCGGCGCCATCTCCACCCTCTTGCTGGAGGGTAAAAGGACGATTGGCAGGATTAGCAGACGCCATAAAAGCAGAGTTTGCATAGCGACGGCGGCGGCGGCAGGACAAGTTTATGGTGTTGGTTCAAGGGTGGCACAGTGGATCTGAGATTGCTGTTTTTCCCCCGCTGTGTGACAGATATAGCAGTAAAATGATCTTATAAACATTTTTTTAAATCTTTCATAGAGGACAATTTTTTTGGCTAAATGGGAGAAACAAATATAGCTTAGTACCTGTATATCTAATAGAGAATTGGCCACTGCTGGTAAGAAGTTCAGGGGGATGAAGATTTACAGATTGGGCCATCGAGTAAGAATGAAACTTTGAATTTTCTTTAAAATAAGTCTTGAAATATTTAGGAACATGTCCTTCATTTGAAAATATCTTAAAACCAATATTTGAAATATATTAATGTAAAGAAGTTTGTGAAATAAAGAGGCTGATAAAGAATGTGACTCTGATTGAGTAGCAATCCAAATAAAGTGCTTCTGAAGGACCAAAGTTCTGTGAAGACTCAGTGTTTTATACAGACTGACCTGAGTGACTCTTGTTATTAGTGCAATTACTGAATAGTTTATTTTTTATATTGTTTTTAGTGCTGCAACAGTGTAGTTTCCCAATCAGGGATCAAAAAAGTGCATCTATTCTATTCTACCTGCAATGAATCAGTTTTACCTGCGTCTGGGTGACGATGGGAACTCCTCCGATTATTTCCGTCTTGTAGGAGACTTGCTTCTTGGTTCCAACGACGTCTGGCAAAGACCGCTGGTTCTCTGCGTTGTGCTGCCCGTCTGACAACTTCGGCACCTGGTGATCAGAATTACGTGTCCTTAATCATTAAAAAAAACAATGTTTCACTCTCAATTTATGACCTGCCCAGCAGTTTATATTTCAATGAAAGGCGTAAATGACTTAATAATCATGCACGCAGAAGCTCAGCGGTCGAACATATGTAAAATCCATTTCCTCTGTGGATGTTTGAAGCTCGACGGAGAACAATGGAAACAGCCTTTTATCTCAGGGCTCTGTACAGCATCCTGTTAGTCACGCTGTGACTCACCCCTATCTCATTACCGAGAAGCCCACTCAGTTCTCACAAAAAGTTTTTTTTTCTTCTAAATTATTAAAAAAAATAAAATAAAATACAAGTTCAAATCTTGTTTTGAGAAGGAATAATTAAAACCAAATCCAGCAGTCGTTTTACGCTCTTGTGTGTTTCTTTGAGTTCTCACAGTGATTTTGGTGGCTTTGTTGAGAGCGGTGACCCAGTCGACGAGATCCTGCTGGTCGTTGGCCTGCAGGAAGAACTTCCTCATCCCGGCGTTGATGACTGTGTGGCCAGAACGGACAGAGCAGAGGAACTGAGTGGAAACAGTCTGAAGGGAAAGTGTGGCGTTACTCATCCCATTCACTGGGCTGAATGTGAATCATCGCTGGGCACTAAGTACAGTGCAACATGTGCAACGCAGCTGGTGTTAAATTAGGAGCCTGTTACATAAAATATAATAGCTGAGCGTGTTCAAGTCATTTGCCTTTCTATTCTGGTGTGGACCGACTCTTGATTGGACGGCGTTTCTGCTGGAATACAATGAAAGAAAAAAAAAAAAAAAAAGAATTCCACTGAAACAAATGTGGATAAAGGCTTAAAGGACAGAGTATGAACTGAGGTTAAGTAAATGTTAGGCTGTAAAAAAAAAAAAGAAGGGAAAATGGAGTGGAAGTCACTGTGAGGTCCTCAGAAAGACAGCAGCACCAACGCGTGTGTGTGCGTGCGTGCGTGCGTGCGTGCGTGCGTGCGTGCGTGCGTGCGTGCGTGCGTGCGTGCGTGCGTGCAGAGAACAGATCTGCTGCCACAGATTTCTGTGGAAGTTGAAAACAAGCGAGCCCAGGGACACTCCCACACACTGGCTCCTTGCGGATCATTACCCAGTCAGATCCAGCTGCCTCGCTCTGCCACCGTCTACCCACTTCTAACCACCACAGGAGTGGAAGGGGGGGGAGGGCGGCCTGCGGCAAAGTGCCACTACCAAATATTTGTGCAGAAGGCACAAACGCTGGAGAAGTGCAAGCCTGGTTTTCACTCCTTTCTCAACGATTTGGGTCGTCACGCACTGTTTTTCTCCACCTGCTATGAGTCCTTGAATTCTGCAACCAAAGTTTCCTTCATTTTACACCGCAAATCAACAACAATTTGCGCTGGGCTGGCAAATCTGGTGGGGACAGAGATGTGAAAAGGCACTCGGCTCAAACTCTGTGGCACAACAGCTGCATCTCTATTAAGGTTTTTCACAAAATGAAAACCATACATCTAAAATTTTAAAGCACAAATGCGATTTGCAAGCGTTTCCACTGAATGAAGTGGAGCGCAGGAGCCGCAATTCTCCTAAAATCTCGTGGGACAATTTTTTTATGGCGATATTTCAGTTTTGTGCAACACACACACACACACACACACACACACACACACACACACACACACACACACACACACACACACACACACACACACACACACACACACACACACACACTAATGGTGTGTTGCATCTTCAGACCTACAAATTCCGACTTTCCACCGGGAAGCATTCCTGATGACACAGCCGTGTGGGAACTAGGCAACGGCGACTTTCAAGAATTTTGAGAGGCTTCACTGGAAACAAGACCACAACAAGGAGCCTAATATGCAACACCCTGACGATGGCTCCTATTTATGCAACACATTTTTTTTTTTCAATCCCGTCCTGACAAAGCAAAGTTGAGAAACCCAGAGAACAGAGTCTAATCTTCAACACAAGGGCTGTTCTCTTATTAGTTGCCAGCAGGACGCTTCTTCAAAGGGAGACTATTATGGTCATTTTAAGGTTTTAATCAATAAATGTTGGTGGTCTACTTCCCAACAATAAACAAGGTTTTGTTTGTATCCCTCGCATCACCATCGCAAGCGGTTTGAATCACTTTGCAAAGTGCAGCGAGGTTGAAACATTCTGGCCGGTTCTATTTTTTGCATGAACTAGTCAGGGGCATTAGAGTTTGGGGCACAGAAGAAATATTTCAGAGAGCAAATCATTCATTTTGACTCATCTTACGTTTAAAACGGTTATCAACAAATATGTTCTGATCATGCCTGGTTTATTTCTCTTCCCTTAAAAGTCTATATTACAGCAAATGTACGAGTGTGTGTGTGTCAGTTTGTATTGTATACAACATGTTAATCGCAAAACACAAAAATATCAGTGTTTCTCTCCAGGAACAGGCAACAGCTCCGTCCTCCTGCCTGCAGCGTGCCGTGTGTTGGCTAAACAGACGGTGTTGCACTGGTGGACGACGTATGTGCGGCGCAACGCTAGACCACGTTTAGAGGGCAGAGAAGGACGGCGGCAAAACGGCTCCTCCCTCAGGCTCAGGTCATAATCGGTGCACTCAGCTTTGTCAACATGTGATGCTGAGGTTTACCGAACGCAGCAGGGGGGGAAAAACTCAATATCTTTAAAAGTTTGTCAGTGGTGGAGAATGAGTAACATAAACGAGAATGTCTCACCGAAGCAGAACTCCGCCTTGGGCCTGAGCTTCGTGGCATCGCTGACCTGGAGGTGGACAGACGTCACAAGTGTAAGTTTCCCGGCTCAACAGAGCGGCTGATAGTTTGAATTCAGTTTGAAATCAGGCTCCGTCGATTGTGCTTGCCTTAGAAATGTAGGTGAGCTTGAGGGAGCCAACGCAGTCTGCACCAATAGGAAGATTCTGTGAGAGGAACAGAAGAGGAAAAACAAAGCCAAAAAAAAACAAGGAAACCAATTAGACAACCAAGCAATTAGCAATTTTAAATTGGTCTAAGGTGGCGTTTCTCAACTGGTGGGTTGCGACCTGAATGTAGGTTAAAAAAAAAAAAAAAAAAAAAGGATTTAAAAATATATATATTCATTGAGACACTGTTGGGCGTTTATTTTGCAGGACAGTAATTTCAATAATTTATTTACGAGACATGACAGAAAGCATTTTTATTTTTGTGGAATAAATTTGGGTCGCAACTTAATAAGAAAAATTAAAAAAAAGTGGGTCCTGAGACTCCAACAGTTCAGAACCACAGCAACCCATATCATTGGCACAAGAGCGAGGCGACAGCTCCACGAGTTAAAACTCAGCAAATCTCTGCATACTTTGCTCAATGCGAGTTCATCTCACATCCTCTCTGTTGCTGAAACTCCCAGATCCAGACTTAAAGCATTAAATTTTAACCATTTTCAATCTATAAAAAGAAAAGGGACTGCCCTGAATTATTCACACGCCTCTTCTGCGCTACATGCTTTATGAATACTTGATGTAACGGAGTACTTACAAACATGGCTCCTGCCAGCGATGTGCTGAACGCGGGCGTTACGCCGGCCAGCCGGCGGGGCGGGAGGGGTGGGGGGGTGGAGGGCGGTCAGCTCTGGTCTGAGCTTTGTGCCGCGTCCGTAATGAATGAAAACAATAACACGCTCTTGCGTAACACCCCCAGGCCTCCCCTCCATCCCCACTGATCATTAACTACCGTGAGCCGACAGTCTGTTGTCTGTAAACCGCCCGACTGTTTAAACATTGGCTCGCGCCGTTAACCCGAAGACTCTCTCTGCCTTGAATAAGACGCGCTTGAACGTGCACTCTTACAGTACCAGACACAGTGGTATTAATAATCTATATTTACCCTTTACTCGTACTGCCCATCATCAATTTAACTTGTCTATGCTCTGGAACACTTTACCTCTGCCTTTAAGATCCATATCTTCCCACTCACTCTTTAAAAAAGCAGCTTAAAAAAAACATCTTCATCACGCGAGTCACTTCCTGTCCTCTTCCTTGGCCTCACATCTTCATTCCTTCATGCCTTTACTTCCATCCTCATATATCTTTATTTCTAATGAATTATGTTTACATTGTCCAGTACTCGCCAAGTAATAATCTGTAATTTGTCTCTTTTTTTCTGATCCAACTTTGATTATTTGCACTGTGTCACCTTTTTGTTTTTCCAAAGTTTATTTGTTAGCTTCATGAAGTTAAGTTGACTGTAATTATTGGAAGGGGTGGAACTCCTGTACGAGCCCATTGGGCTTCGTTTCGTCCCTGCACCGTTGATTGTTTTTGGCGTGTGCTAAATAAATAAATAAATGAGTGAAAAATTCAATGAATAAGGGAGACGTGCACGCGTGGCCACTTACCTGCGGGTTGTCCATGTACCACACCAGGCTGCCCTGCTGCGTGTCCAGGATGAAGTAGCGCCGCAGGAACTTGCCGCTGCTCTCGTTCTCCTCTATATCTAAAAAACCGCAGATGCGGTTCTGACGGTCCACGTAAGGCATGGTGCCGACGGGACATTCCCCGGCCTGCTGGGGCCGGGAGGGGACACCAGTGGAGGGGAAGGGGACGGGGGCGCGGTGGAACCTATAAGAGGCAGAGAGAGAGAGCAGTGAGGGAGGGAAAGTTGAGTCGTCTCTGTGGTCGTCTTCCCGCTCCCTCCGTATCTCCGACCCGCTGTGTCTTTGGTCTCTGGGCCACCTGGAGCTCACTAGGCTGCAGCCAACCAGTGGGGGGGAGGGGGGGGGTTCATGTGACACACCACAACTCCGCCTTTTCCGTTTTTTTTTCATCGGCCTCGCCCACTCTCGCTCCCCTGAAACACACCGTCACTCTCTTTTTCCTCCTCCACCCACTGACTCAGGTTATTTCTCCCCTTCTTCTTCTTCTTCTTCTGGTTTCTTCTTCTCCCATCTCCTCCCATCCAGTCTTTCAACCGTGATTTGGCAAAGCAGCTTCTTCCCCCTCCCCTCCCTTCAGCACGGAGCACCCACTTCTGCACGGTTAAAGTATATGCGAGAAGACAGAAAGCCACTGCGCTTGCTAAATTTAACATGACGATAAAAAACACCAAAAGGCACAGGAAGGCCCGCGCACGAGAAAACGTGCATTACGAAAAACTGCCACCGTCAAGTGGGTTCCTACAAGTCAAAGAAAATATACTTTGGGGGAAAAAAAACAAAAAAAAAGTAAATCATTATGTGCTGTAATTTGAAGGATCGGCGACGCAGACACGTCCCTGTGTGTCAAAACCTGTGTGGGTGGGCGCAGCCTCACCGAGGGCACGCTGCCGTGTTTGCCTGTTTAAGCTGCCGTCCTTTCGGGGGCTGAGCCTGAAATATGTGTTCGAGATTAGTCTTTGGAAAGCAGAGATAAAGACGCTCTTTCTACCGGGACGTTACGAGGCCTGCGTGGGTGGACGGGGGGGCGGGCGACGCAGGGACAAAAGGCCCGCTTGTTGTGCACACACACACACACTAGGAGCGGGAGAGCGGCGCGGTCCGGCCCGCACCGACCCCGAGTCATCCCGTGTGACACAAAGGCAGCAGAAAGGAGACGACTGTGACAGACGCCCGTCCAAACACGACATTAGTGGCGACTGTAATGTGGAAGTTGGAGGCATCTCCGTTCAGCTGAGTGATCGTGTACAAGTAAATTAGGCGCAGCGCACAACTTTTTTCCACATGCATGCTCTCGCATTCAGCGACGCAGAATAGATGTTCCAGATAGTGTGCACTGCAAATAGTTCTTTTTCTGTATTCAGTTTTTTCTGAGTCCGTGAGATTGAATAACAGTTACTGAGAAGGACACATCCAGCAGCTTCTAACATAAATTTCAATTTTTTTTATTTATTTATTTTTTAACAATAAACGAGCGGCCAAAGGTCACCGAATGGACAGCGGCTTTGCATTATCACTCAGTGTCATCATCTCGGCTCAATCTAATCCCTTTCTGTGAGTCTGCAGGAAATAGTCATTAACCGTCCACCATGCAGAACTTGCATAGCAACAGCGAGGAGCGCGAGCGACAGTCAATGACCGTGTAATAAATATGGTGAATCACTGGACAGCTGCTGAGGATAGCGGATTCGAAAAACAGGGCAAAGGGAAACTGAACCCTTGACCTACATCTAACAGTCAGCTCGTAAAACCGCTATAAAAATGGCTAATTTATCAGCAACACATAGGAGATATCATACACAGTATTTCCATATGATAATTCTTATATATTTTTTTTCTTTCCCTTTGCAAATAATGTTGAATATTGGGAGATTTTTTTTTAAATCCTGTTAGGCAGTTCGTTTCTCTTACTATAACTACATTAATTGACAAAGCATTTTTGCCCAGCATGAGTCAAATGCCCGGCTAACACGTGCATACAACTAGGTTTCAGGAACAAGGATACGAGCTTTGCAAAATAACCAGGAAACTAATGCTGGCTGGGGTAAAAGTCACCAATGTCACGGACGCCACAAATGTTACTCCTACTATATTTCAGAGGGTTACTGAAACTAAAGCATTTCTTCTCCCTTCCTCATTCGAGGAGATCACGTATCATGACACTGTTAAAATTTTACAGTCAGGAAAGAAAGTGAAACTGAAGATAAACAGAAACTAGAGACGCAAAGAATACTGCCTGTAACCAATGTAAAACTCACTGCATTCCATGTAAAAACAGAAAAATGTTCTTTCAAACTCAACTCAATGTGGAGCGGGGGTGGGGGGGCACTTTGCAAGTAGCCACAAGTCGAAAAAATCGTAAGAACAACGGAATGAATCTTAGGAAACCGGTGCAATGCAATATGAATTGGCTGTGAGCAGGCCAACTGTCCAGGCTCACCTGCAAAGAGCAACACCTGGTCAAAGTTCTAAATCTCTAACAGAAACACAAGAGGCCCGACAGGTTTGGCAGGCTTCAGAATTCACAGCAACCCAAACAGGGTCCCATTTTTTACCACCGCAGTGAAGATGGGGGGGTAATGCTCAAAGTGTTTTCCTGGCGGGACAAAATGAGGATGCTACCTAAAATGTCAGCAAGGATAATGCACCGAATCTAACTCAGGAGAGAGAGAGAGAGAGAGAGAGAGAGAGAGAGAGAGAGAGAGAGAGAGAGAGAGACAGAGAGACAGAGAGAACACACACACACACACACACACACACACACACACACACACACACACACACACACACACACACACACACACACACACACACACACCACCACCACCAACAACAAGACAGCTAACGAGCAGGATGGTTTCCAAAGCTAACACAACTGAGAATAGAATACAAAACGTGTATATATATACACGACCAGTCAAAAGTTGGGACACACCTTCTCATGCCATCTTTGTTTTTTATCTTTACAACTTTCTACACTGCAGATAGATAGTGAAGACAGCCACTATGTGAGCGAGATATATGTAATTATGCAGCAAAGGGGAAAACACGTTAAATAACTCTAAATATGCTTTATATGAAAGGCGGCTATTTTGAAGAATTGAAATATAAAAACGCGTCTGAGTTATTTTACACTTTTAGTGTTTCCTACTTAAATCCATGTGTGTTCATACGTACTTTTGATGCCTTCGGTGAGAAACTGCAACGTCAATAGTCATGACGAATGAAAGGAAAGGCATTAAATGCATAGGGTGTGTCCAAACCTTTGACTGGTAGTGTGCATATACATCTGTATATTAACGTCAGCAAACGCCTGACGAACCCCAACATTGGTGTTGAGCAGCCTCGGCTAACAGTGAAGCTGGCTCGGCCTGAAGTGAACGGGGAGATATGTGTCAGGCTAGCCCGCTATTAGCAACCACCTCACTGCACAGGTATTCTTATTCCTCAAAGTTAAACGGCGTATCGTCAAAATATGTTAGTTCACCACCTTAAAAACTCCCATTCGCACATCCGGGGCCTAGCTACCGACCAGCTCCCTACGAGCTAACTGTCATATCTGCTGGTTTCAAAGAAGTTGGACTCGGCAAGCTAACGCTCTTCGACTCGTCCGAGAACCGTCGCCTGAAATTTGACGTTTGGAACAAGTGCGCGTACTTTACCCCCCACTAATTACGAACCCCTTTTAGTTCCCCCCCGAGTCAACTCACCCTTGTCTCCCCTTCTGCGGGCGGCCACACACACAAACACGGCACACGGCTGTTAGTCACGGTGTTTTTTTTTTTGGTTCGGTCCTCCTCTCTGCCTTCAGCCCATCGCCACTGATTTAGGAGAGCTCTGCCTGCCGACGCCGCTCCACAGTGCAAAATAGATCGTGTGTTGTACAGATGATCACTCGGCAGAAAAAAAATAGACATCTGTCGTTTGGTGTGGGTCGCTGCCGAAATAAGGACAACATTACAGCAGCACATTGTCGTTTATCAATCAGAAAAAAGTTTTTTTTTTTTTTAATCCAATGTTTGACTGACTTGTAATAATATTAATGTACAATATGAAAAAAGATGGTATGTTATAAGATTAGTACCAATAACAGGCAATGAAATACTAAATTTGGATTAACATTATTTAATAAACATATTTGTCTGAGTGACTCACTTTTCAAAATGATCACAAGACAAAAACATCAACAAAAAGAATATTGAATGTATTAAAATGTCTATAAGTGAACGGGACAAATCTACTTCCGGTATTCGAAAATAACATCGGAGTGAGACCTTGCTCACCTCTCTCAGCCTAAAACTGTACGAAACAAGCGTCAACACACTCGAAGCAATAAAAATAATACCGCATAGGTGATTTGGCGACGTCTAACGGTCATGACTGGCAGCTACTTTAAAACTGTTGACAGCTGGATATTGTGTTCACCACTTTGAGAATGTAGCTTGGCTATTCCCGCACTGTGGTTTATTTGACTAATTACTTAATTAAATAATTAGTTTGTTTTAACCAGTTTAGACCGCAAATTATTCCAACATGAACTCCACAAAACTAACACTCACTGCACCCACATAAATTCCCCAAACACACTCGAACATCGACCAGGCCAGTAGGAAAAAAAATATCCACTATATCTTATATTTTGTTTGTGCAACTAAATGTAAAGGAGACTAAAACAGGTTAAGCATTAAGTCACGGGGGAAAAAGTGTGTGTGGCCATACTGTAACTTCCTGATATGTTTAACACAGTTGCCTGGTCACATTTGTCACATTTCAAAGTGTCATTACTGAGGAGCTGTCAAACACACACACACACACACACACACACACACTCACTCACTCACTCACTCACACTCACTCACACACACACACACACAAACACACACAGTGAGCGAGGCGGGGGCTGGCTGGCATTTGCTGATGTGGTCTATCTGATGTTTCCTACTCTGTACACTCACTGCGAGTCACCGATCCCCATGGCGGAGGAGGAGGAAGGGGACACTTACCTGGAGCTGAGGCAGGTCCCTCGGCTGTGGCCTCTCCAAAGGACCCGATCCAAGAGCGACGCTTCTGGATTCCGTGCTAGGGTGCTGTGCAGGCTCCAGGGGGCTCGTTCAGGTAGATGGATATAAAAACCTAACCGCGGAACCTTGGCACTCCGCTAACACACAAAACTAAGCTTCAGCTTCCTTGCTTTGCATTTTTTTTTTTTCATCATGGTGAAAATGTTTCAGGTGGTTGACTGGAGGGGAATTAACAGCATCTGTCGTTCTGCAGCAAAAGTGTAGTGTCGTGCTTATCTTATCTTATCTTGTCTCTTTCTTGCTCCTGACTTGACAGCATCTCAGTGAGACTCAAACCTTTGCTAGCTCCCCGCTTCTACTTCATGAAGGGAGCAAAGAAAGTCTTCACTCTTCCTTTTCTCGCTTTCCTCTTCACTGCAAAAAAAAAAACAAAAAACACATGAACGGCTATTTGCATGTTCTTTCTATTCATTTCTACTAATCTAATTATGCATGACTTCTCCTTTTAGATTTTTTTTGTATCATTTGCTGTGCAACAAAAAGCAACATTTTATACAAGCTTGATCTTAAAACATTAAACTTTGATTTGAAATTAAAGTCATTGACAAAATCTACTTAAATAAATAATTCATAAATTCGATAGACAGTGTGGGGGGTTCACACTTTTGCGCGGCACGGTGTCAAGCCTTGGCCACGACTTTAACCAACCGTGTTTAAAGTAAATGTAACGCGAGCGTTTTGCCCTTCCTGAGGCCTTGAGCTGTTAAGACCGAAAGGATCGTCTCTGCCTTGTCAGTGGTTAGAACCACTTCCTATCAGTTATCTCCAGGGTTTGAGCCTTGAACCTGTGCAAAGCTGCATGTTCTCTCTGCAGACACACGCTTGCACAACTGATGTGCTGCTTTTTCACCATTGGGCAATTTCTTTTGCAGTTTAATCGTTTGATTAACTGCAACATCTAAGTGGTGTTTATTTTAGGAGTCGCAGATATCGTGCTTGACTATGGGCCACCACACAGGGAGTGCTCTCTGTTTATAGGTTGGTTCTAATCACAGGAAATGATTATGAACTGCTGCTGCCGGTTTGAAATTTAAACCGTGGCTTGTGAGGAGTACCTTGGTGGTGTACTCAGGCTTTCCCCATAAAACAGCATCTACAATATAATATCAGAGCAATGTTTCTTTAGTATTTATGCTCCTTTTGCCTGTACACACAATCATACTATTAAAGAAAATAGTTTATGTGTTGATAGGCTGTATATCTGACAACAGAGGGAGCTAATCACCCTTTTTACACAGATGCAGGCACAGAAGCGATTAAAACCATCCATTTGATATCACAACATATCATATTCACATCACCACATATCATATTCATTTTTCATGTCATATATCATCTATATTTCTCATATCAAATTGGGCTGGAGCCCGAAGAACCTAAAAATCCCCTCACTTTACGTAATGATCCTACTTCCCATCAGTTCTCCGGGAATATTCTTCAAAGGCAGCCGTGCGCTCTCCAAGGGACAGAAGTAGTGACATCCATCTCATTGATATATGTATAATTTACAGGACTTTATTTGAGTTTATTTTAAGTAATGGGAGTTTTTGTTTCGTTTGTTTTTTTTCTTGGCCAAGCTTTATTGCCCCAATGGGTGACATTATGAGAATGAATGGTGAAAGGGAAGAACGTCATGTGCAGCACTAAAAGAGACAATGGAAAATACACTGATGGTGATGAAGAATGTAAAGGGTCACTAAACACACATACCCCTATGCCTCCAATTTAACTTATTATAGATATACATATATATTTACATGTGTAAAATAGCAAAAATATTTTTGTGTATATGTGGCAGAAAGAGCATATGTTGGCTGAGTCAGTCGCTGCTGGTCATTGTAAATAGTGTTGTCTCCTTCACACTGCCACTCTATTGGTCTTTATGTAATTACGCAGGCAGAAGAGTTGAGGGGGGAGACAGCAAATGAGGGAAAACGTCGTGAAAATAAGGGTTGGATGAAGAGGTGCACAATGGTGGGAAGGCCAAGGAGAGCTATTTTAAGACAGAAATGCAAAAGAGGGCCAGAGGAGAATCACAGGGGGGTGGGAGCAGATGCAAGTGAAAGAGGGAGAGAGGAGAGGAGAGAACATGATGATTAAGAAGGAAGAGAGGAGAAATAGAAACGCTGCAGAGGAGGAGAGAGGAGAGTCGGCTTGCTGTCTGCTGTTTGTGGGTTAGCTACTCTCCTCGAATAACATTGATTACAGACCCTTTTAGCCTGCAATGAGTACTTGTTACAATGCACTGTAATGCCGGAGCTGAGCTCACACACAGTCTCTCCTGTTGCTGACGGAGCCTTGAGGTTTGCGCTGCTTCTCCAGTAATCAGCGGCTCCATCTGCGACCTGGTCATTTAGTCGGTTGGGTAATGATTATTTTAGCGATTTATTTTTAAGTGACATCGTTTTCACATCGATGTTGCACCTTCAAAAGAGGGAGTCGCTCGTTACTGTGCCCCGACGTCGTGACTTTTCAAGAGGTCATCTTTTGTGCAGAAAGTCCCTTGTTCTGCATGTGCAAATAGGAGAGGGAGGAGGAAAAGGAGGAGGAGGCCTCGGGGAGTCATTAGGCACAGAAGCTAAATGTCAGCGTGCTAACACGCTGAGAATGACGACAATGGTGTGCAATTGTTCTTTATTTATATTTGTGTTTTCAAGCGTCGTCATGGGGATTTATTTAGTCGTTTCAGTTGTCCACTGAAGTCAGGCAACAAAATGTGAAGAATGCTGATCGGCTCCGTCCTCCAGTTGAATATATACGTTAATGTTCTTTTTTTCTTTTTTGCATTTCCGATATAAATATGAAGTTGTCACTATTGTTTCCGAATACGTCTTTAACACCTTTCGCCCTCCTCTCTCTTTGCTGTGGTCACAGTCTAATGTGGTCGTTGCTGTCATAGCTTCAGTCTGGTTCTTGCCGAATCGTGTCACTGTTCTCACCTTCGCTGGTGAGAAAGGGGCCGTCGTGGACGGCCATGCGCCTCAAACCCCGGTTTACCTCTTAAGGACTGTGGCAATGTGCACGTTCCTCAACGCCTGTATTTCACTTGTGCGTGATCAAACGTGGGTGTGTGTGTGGGGGAGAGTTGCTCGAACTGATGAGCCAATCGTTTCTCTGGACTGCACCCTCCTCCCTCCTTCTCCAGCATTAACCCGCTGCAGTTACTTGATAATCCTTTAACTTTAATGTTGAAACACGTCAACGGAAAAATGCACAGGACGTTATTTTTAACTTGCCTGCACACTTTGCTTCCGTCGTAGTGCAGCAAAACAGGAAGAGGAATGTTGTTCAAATAAAAGAACATCTGTATATATAAAAAAATCTAAGTAATTGTATAATTGTAATGGCTTTCTCAAGTACTCGGTATCTGTAAGTATTGGTGCTTCCCTAATCAGCACACTGGGCCATTCTTTTCACTCTCTGAAGTATCTGCACTGTATTCTCTGAGTTGGTTTATCAAAGCAGCAATGAATATAGCCTCATTTGTGATGGTGGCCTGACTTAAAAATCATCATCTACCTGATCTATCTGTGTCTCTCTCCATTGAGCTGTTCCGCTAAAAGCGCCCCCTGCAGGTTTGGAGCCCTTCCGTTGCAGTGACTGGTTTATGCAGCCTTTATTTCTTTTTTTTCCCGTTTGCATGTGTTTCCTTGGTTTGCATCCGTTGTGTTTTGCGTCGCTTCTCTGTTTGCAGCGCATTTGATGATTAAATATATGTTTTTATGTCTTGCAGCACGTTTCTTTTTTTTTTCCGTTCCGCGCCATGATCCTGCCACCATGTGTTGCCATGCGAATTTGCCTTGTTTCCATACCTGCAGCTGTTTTCGCCGACTAAGGCGCATTAGGAAATTGTATTGTGTTTGGCCCTTGTCGGCCACCGTACACATTGAGCCTTGGCACCACCAGTGAAAAACACACCTCCATTCCAACCCCTCCAAAAATATGACCCTGATCTGCCTCGAGGTGGCACTGTCTGCAAGAGCCTCCACCTGCCCATCAGCATGTTGCATAAAGCACTTACTGCATCCACCTCTAGAGCATATTATGCAATTATGTTTCTTGAAAGGTCAATTTGCATTTGCTTGAAGAGTAAGTGCAGTAAAAAATAGGGGGTCTGAGAAAGCACACAGACAACAAACAGCAAACACACGGCAGCACCTGCTGTTTCTTTCCTCCCTCCAAACCTGATGTGACCCCCTCACCTCTTCCATCGCTCTTTCCCCTCCTCTCCTTGATCTCTTCTTCCCTGCGTCACTGTGGGACCTCAGCGCAGGAGGGAGATGTGGAGGCTAGGGAGGCAGACAGCTGTGAGAGGACCATAAAAAAAATAGAAAATAAACATTGACAGGTGGAGAGGAATTGAGATGGATGGATGCAAGGGGGAGAGACACATGTGGATGTGGAGAAAGAGTCGCTGAGATGGAAACAAACATTAACTTTTAATGCTCTGTAGTGGAGCGGGGAGGGCTGCGGGAGGGAGGAACAGAGACAAATGGAGGGGGAGAAGGAGGGGGAAAGGAGGGAGGGTGAAGCGGCGACGAGGGAGGGATGCAGTGAGGCGGTGTGTCGGGAAGAGGCAAGGATCAACTCACACTGCCGATACCGCCGCCTGGGTCAAGTCATGGAACATGACGGTGAGTTTTCCTCCTCCTCCTCCGGAACACACTGCGCTCGCCGGCGCATCTCTCTCCTTGTCTTGGTGCGTGTTGTCCCAGCGTCTCGCCTGCCTGACCGTCTTCACAGAACAGAAAGCTTGTTTCGCGCTCAGGAAATCTTCCAACCATGAGCTCTTTAATGATCTTGTCGGAATTTGCCTCTTGGTGGTCAGCCAGGCGCACCAGCTTATAGATCTCCAGCAGATTGTTTGTCATATGGATTTCGAGCCCGTTTGGTGACTTCTTGAAATATTTGCGATGACCACTCACTTAAAGGAGAGAGACTCATGTGTCCCACTGAATCATGCACATGAGTCAGTATTTGTATGGGCATCTGACCATTGTTGTCACAGATGATCTGGCTCGTCCGCTGTAGCCTCTTGTGCTGACCAGAGGGGTATTTTTTTTTTTCCTGTACTTCCTCTAATCCAAAATAAATCAGCTGCAGCAGCAAAGTATGCATTATGTGCATGATCACTACTTTCGGAGGTGCAAGCGACTGCACCGTGCAATATTAATAAGATGCTAATGCTGCGAGTGAAACACTTAATAAGATTATGAGTGTCTATATTTTCACTTAACTAAGTTCCTGGTGGACTGCGAGGTCCACTTTTGGCTCTGACACATTTTGCGTATTTGTCTTTGAAAAGCAGACGCGAATCATCGCGCCCACGGTTTGCGGCATCGCGTCACAGTTTCCTCGACCCGATGATGTGAGTTTTACCTCTGAGGTAACACAGCACCTGTGCTTCTAGGTGGGCCCGGCCGCTGGCCAACTCAGACTAAACGGCTGTGACAGTGCGTTGCCACGCTGCCTAGTGGAAGCGGCGAGGCTATATTAGGCCCATGTTATCTAATATAGCATAATTGCTGTTTACAGAGGTCGTCGCGTCATGTTATTTTGTTCAATAGGAGAAAAGGGACCTGCAGAATAGAGCAGGGTTCAAAAGGGTAAGAAAGAGACGTTGCCAGGTGGGGCTCTAGGTGCACATTTGCATGTGGAAATTTCACTTGAGGATTGCAAAGTGCGGTCGGTGCTCCATGGCGACAGGCTCCGTTCACACTCTGTCATCTTAATAGAGAAAAAATGAGAGTTTATTTGCAACTTCGACAATCTCAAAGTGACACATTCTGTTGCCGTTTTTGAGGAGACATTTTGTTGCTGTTCCCATTTTTTTTTTTTAAATCTATTCCTTCTTGCAAGACCTGAAGATGTTCACATATTAAAGTTGCACAGCTAAACCGCCATGGTTTGTACTTGACTATGTGAATTTTACAGCCAGTGATTAGAGGGCAATCGTGTGCATTTTATTAATTAGCCAAAAGCCAGACCCCTGAAGCCACAGTGTGGTAACAGACCTCAGCGCATCTGTAAAAGACAGAGGCTGGTCAGAGAAACCATCGTCAACCGGTGGCTCTGTGCATTTGAAATAAACAACAAAAAAAACAAGTTGTTTTAACGGCTGACACGACTCAGCAGACATGACTGACAGCTGCTGTATTTTCTTCTTTTTTTTTTAAATGACACACGACCGCAACTCTACAGTAAATATGTGCTCGTAGGGCCTCCTGTGGGCCAGATGGGAAGGTGTGAAGGTCTGTTTACGCTAAGCATTTACTCTCCTCACAAGAGATCCTCTTCAAAACACACAATGGCTTTTGTTTCCCTTAGAAAACTGCTCTCTGCAGACTGATGTTGCCATTATACCTCCCTCCTCCTGCAGCCTTAATCATGTGGTTATTACACGACTGCCGCTCACGTCGCTACTCGCCTCGTCTCCCTCCCTCCCTCCCTCCACCCTCTCTCCGCCTCTCGCCCTGTCTCTTCTCAGGCTTTCTGGCCGCCGGTCTGGCAGGATGTCAGCTATTGATTTATACGAGCAACATTTTAGCAGTGATGCTGGCTTATGGCTTGTGCCGAATAGAATACAACAAACAAGGGATCGGGTTACAGACCGGCTGACGAGCACGTAGGAGGAGGAGGAGATGAGGCAATACTGTACTGCTGCAATTAGAGAGTGTAAAGTTAATATCAGGGGAGCTAAATTAAGTTAAATCTTAAATTTAAGGTGGGCCTATAAAGGTGCCGAGGCAAGATGATATGTCGTTGATTGAGCAATCTAGTTTTTTTTCTGTGGGGAATTAAGACGTAAAGACAAAATCATGCACTCTTTTAAAGCAGAGCTGAATGGAGTTTATTTTTAAACAGGGAATTCTTTGTTAAAGGGCCTGACAAGTGCTTATTAATTTGTATCTGTACAATTCTCCTCTAGCAGTTTGATTGCACCCCACTGCAGAATTAATGCCAGCCTTTGTTCGACTCTGACACCCCGAACCCCTAATTCCACTGTACAATGGACGGTCTCTACTTTAGTGTTTCACTTATCACCAATTATTTGGAACACTCGAACACCTCGAATTTGTCCAAAATGAGAGATAGATGCTGAAGTCCTTTTTTTTAAGTCTTCTTCAGCTCGTCTTGCCTCTACAACTGAGCCTGTTCCTCACTGAGTCACAGCTCGTCTGTTTTCACACCTGCTTTTTGTTGTTCAGACTGTCATCCCAGATATTTAAAAAAAAAAGGTTTGTTACTTCGTCTCATGCAAAATCGAAGGGCCTACCTTTTTGCGCTCGCATGCAAATTTGCTTCCCTGCCGTGTGGTTATGACAGCATCATGGGACAGCACCTGGTATGACTTGATCGCACGGAGGATTGAGAGGCTCAAAAAGGAGCACTTAAACAATTATTACCTCTTGTCCTGCTGAGGTTACTACTTAATATTTGATGACTCCCTTCCTTTCGCCTCTCTTGTTTTTCCTTTGGCAGTTCCGGTCAGTGAAAAGGTCAGGTCTCCCTCTGATGATCCCTGTTAGTTGAGGTCAGGGAAAAACAGGCGTAGTTTTGAGAAAAGTCTCGGGTCATCAACACAGACGTGAGAATTCATTTGAAACACATTCCTTTGTCGGAAAGAAAAGACTTTCATTTAAGGTCAATACACTCTTGTAAAACCTCACATTAGAAACTTCAGTCCTCCACGTCACTCAAGACAGTCAGTAATTATTAATTCATATGGAGGATATAATCTGAAGTAGAGATGAGTCAATAACCAGTCCCTTGAACAGTTTCCTGTAGATGAGCTTTGACATTCTTCATTTCACCTCTTTTTTGCTGAATTTGCCCATCGACTCTTGGTTCTATGTACAACGAATGAAAGCGAAATTAGAAAACAGAAAAAAAAAACAAAAGTTAGTGTTACTGTCTTTGCAAGAATCAAAAGCACAACACATGCATGTAAAGACAGAGATTAAAAGCCATGCATTTTTCTTTGAGAGTCTCAACCTCTTGGTATAGCATCTGACTTTCATATTCACCTGAAAACAGATATCTGTAGTTTTCGGTTTTCTCAAGGCTCGAAATGCACAATCATGTTATGCGTTGGGCTTTGGGCACAGTAAAGTCTGGAAGCAGGGGGTTAAACACTGGCTTGAATTTTCTTCCTTGACTTTCATTTCGCATGTTAACTGCAGGGTCGGCTCAATGCGTCTCTTACATACATTCAGCATATGTTCATGATGCATCATGGTAATGACATTACCGCCCTTGTGATGCTAACACTGTCATTTTCCTCTGTTAATTGAACTAAGCGCTTCCACCTTCTGCTCTGTCTTCCTGTGCCAATTATCTGTTCCGATCTCATTGGCTAACAGCTTCACTGTACGAGCAGTCTTGAGAGAGAAGCGAGGTGTGAAGAGGTAGACCTTTAAAAAAAAAATAGAAATGAAGAATTTCTCAGATTTTTAATTTTGCAGTTCACGTTAAAGGTAAAGTGGGCTGCATACAGGATGTTTATTAGTCAACTGTCAAAACGGATGAGTATCTTTCTCACTTGTTAAATCAAACACTAGATGGCAGTCTTGGCTTTAAAGCAAAATTATTTCATTTCAGGATCAGGAAATTTTGATGAGACCTGACTCTCACTGCGAATGTATGTGTGTGAACATTGGTAAGGGGTTATCTGAAACTAAGCGACGGGCAGTTTGTTGACTCTTCTTACAGATAACCCCCCCTCCTACACACACACACACCACGCCCCATGAATACACACATAAATAACACCATAACTTAACTGTAGCTGACCCCGAATAATATTTTTTACAGCAATGGCTATGGAGACATATCAAACAACCAAACCTTGTGATTACTTAGTTTTCTCAGTCCTAAAGCCCCCTTTTACCCAGCTGAGAGATTTACAGTGCGGCACACTGGACAATGACGCTCCTCTGATAGGATTTTACTGCTTGTGCTACTCCATATTCAATGGACACATTGAGCTTTATCATGCAAACCAGCTTTCGCTTTTTTTCAGCGATGAGCAGTACAAGAAATAGCCCACAATTAATACAGATAGTACAAGAACACAGCACATGGTACCATTGTAATGACGAGGCAACTCTTATGGTGCAGCACTGAACAACTCAGCAGAACCACACCATTGTGCAGAAGCAACACCTGTTATGACAGTCTAAGCCAGTGGTTCTCAAACTTTCTCTGTCACGCTCCACCTTGGAGGAAGAAAATTCTTCATATTTTTGATCAATTTTTAAAAAATTTTTTTAGAAGCCCCAAATTTGACGTGGCTGTGTCTTGAGGGATCCTGATGAACCTGCAAGTGGCCCCGTGTCTCTAGGACAAACTTGACCCCATAGACTTGAATGGCATTAGGGTTAGCGATAAGGCTGGAATTAGGGTTAGGGTTAGGGTTACTGCTGGAATTAGGGTTAGGGTTTCAGGGTTCCTTGTGGGCTAGAAGCCCCAAATTTGACGTGGCTGTGTCTTGAGGGATCCCGATGAACTTGCAAGTGGCCCCATGTCTCTCGGACAAACTTGACTTTTGACCCCATAGACTTGCAATGGTATCAGGGCAGTGGTTCTCAAACTTTCTCTGTCACACCCCACCTTGGAAGAAGAAAAATTCACCATTTCAGCTCCAAATTCAAGACTCAAAATTAATTTATTTTTCAAACCAAAATGCCGCAAGTAAAAGAAGGCAGTGCCAAACACCCCTCCCCCTCATCACACTCCTGCCTTGCAGGCTAAGTTTAGGACGTCCACTGATATGGGAATAAAAGTGTTATCATTATGCGCTGAAGTATCTCCTCTTATATGTGATATGACCCCAAAACACAGCATACGCACATAACTCCTGACAGGCCTGCAACAGTCTTCCTGTCTGAAACAGCCGGTCGGCTGTTATAGGTTCCTGATCCCTGTCACTTTCAATGCTGGGACCAACTGAATTAAAACATAAATCCACCAGCCTTTCTCTGGTCTTTCAGATGAATTTAAACAACTGGGAGTTGGTTTATCATAACCTGGTTGCATGAGCAAGATATTAACGTTTATTTTTAAATATCATTTAAGTGCTCATTCTAAGAAAAATAATAGAATGGCACCCACACATAATGCTTAAAATAGTGCATAACCAGTGAATTTGAAGTGGGCAGCAAAGCATATCTTACATCGTGGATGTGACACGACTTCTCAGTTGACTGCATGGAAATTACGTTTTCTTTTAAAATGGTCTATTTTTTTTTTTCTTTCTTTTCTTAAATGTCACGGTAATTGGTGGAGGTGGTCCCTCAGGAAACAAACAAATTCTTTAACACGAGTGGCTGCTCGTATTTTCCCTCTCTCTCTCTCGCTGCATTTGTTTCTATTTTTCATCGACAGCCTATTATTACCCTTATCTACCCCACCCACCCACCCACCCCCGTGTCAAATGGCGGCTGGAGGTGCCGGTAGGTGCCACCCTTTGACCCCAAAAACAGCGCGCTTAATCTGGCCGGCGGAATGAGAGGCAAACTGGCGGCGGCTCGCAGCAGGAAGACGGGGAGGGAGGGAGGGGAAGTTGCGCTGTAGTAGAGACACACTCTCAGTCGCTGCCGGACTTTCCACACACTCACGCACTCAACTGCAACTTTTGTTCTCCTCGTGTCTGGAAGATGAACGCCGCACTCGGCCGAGGCTTCGGGCGGGATTTGCCCGCCAGGACGTCGTGGTAGCGCGGGGCTTCATTCACTTGGACTGCTCGGTCCGGTCCAGCCCCACCGGCTCGGTTCGGTTCGGCTCGGCTCGGCCCGGTGGATATGGGTCAGACTGCCGTGTCTGCCGTGTCTCAGACGGCGAGCGGTGAGTGTGTGTAGTCCCCTCCTCTCTTGTCCGACACACACACACACACACACACACACACACACACACACACACACACACCGTTATCTTCATTACTGGGTTTGTCTGCTCGTCTTATCCTCGCCGTGTACTCGAAACTCCTTCCTCAGTTTGAAGCGTAACGGCAGCATTTAAAAAAAAGAAGAAGATGAAGAAGAATCGACGCGCTAACACAAAGTTAGCCAACAGTCAAGTAAACTCAAACTTGACCGTTATTTCTTCGCTTTCCATCGTCTCCACTTCGAATTTTATTTTTCATCTTCTTCTTCTTCTTCTTTTTTTTTTTTTTTTTTTTTTTTTTTTAATCTTGTTGGTTTCGAAACACAACATTCGAAAGGGCTGCCAGTGATGGAGTGAGAGCTGTTCCTGTCTGAGTGTGTACGCAGGCTGAATCGTCGGGTGGCCGTTGATTTTAAACCAGTCGGTCCAGAATGAACTGAGGGGAAGCGGTTCACTGCTTCGTTTACCCGCAGGTTCGAGGACGGAGGTTCTATTTCGGGGCTCCGAACATTTTGCATTTGACTTGGTTTACGTCAAGGACGGCTAGCTGAGAATGCTCTGCGTCAGTAGGTTGGCGTGTTTGGTGTTTATCTTTTGTCGGGCTAAACAGGAAATCTCGGCCGCCGTAGTGGTGGAGGTTTGACAGTTGCAACGCTCAGCGAGCACACAGGGGGGGGGGCTTCAAAGCTCTCATCGTCAAAATGCCCCTTGACTAAATCAAGTTGAGGGAAGAAAAAAAACAACAACCCCAAGGCTTGTTTTTTTGTTTTTGTAAATGGCATGATTCATATAGTTTGCCTATCAAAAGCGATTCAGCGAGTCCTGTTTTAGTAGCCTGACGGTGAATCTTTCGTCTTGTTTGCCTTCTTTCGCCTGGTTTCAGTCGTTACATTGCCAGATGTGGGGGGAAAAAAACCACAAATTCTCCCTGTTGCTATTGATCGTGTTACACAACCCTCCTCTGCAAGCCGAGCTCCATATACACGACTCCTGCCGCTGAGTGAGATGTGTTGCACAAACTCTCGCTGGCCAACTTTCCAATGGTTTGCATGCATCCAAGCGAGGGAGAGTCAAGAATCCCAGAAAGGCCAGTAAAATCTTCACCTGGATTGGCCCCAGGGTTTCCAGTAAGAGCCCAACAAAACAGCCAAACAGCCGGAATGTTCCGTACCTCCAGACTTAAAAATACTTTTTTGTTGTCATCTGTGCTCTTGAGTCTGGATTTCAGCCGTAAAAGTAAACATCTTTATGAGCTGTAAAGTTAGTGGGGTACAGGAAGCCACGAAGGACTCCAGGTGACACACAACAACACTGGGCCTCTTGTGCAGCAGGCATCGAACCTCCTGCTTGCATGGATGTATAAATTAATCGATTTGAAAGGGGAGGGGGGGTTTATGGGTGTCGGGCAACTGGAGGGGAAGCAGGGCTGTCAAGCTCACACTGAAAGATCATGAACACAACACCAAGGTTGAACGAACTCTGACACTGAGAACCATTAGTACATCATTTCCTGTTTTGATTTTCTCAGTCCGTGTTGTTGTTTTTTTTTTTTGCTTTACACTCTGACTTTGCAAGTTCTCAGGCCCTGTGAGTGTCATGGGTTAAGCACAACTGTGTTTTTCTGGCCTACATTTAGAAAGCTTTGGAAGATATGACCCAAGTGCTAAAACTCCAGCCTGTGCCCAGAGCGGTCGCCGCCCTGCCTCCCCTCACTTTGCTGCTTCTGTTTTTTCTTTCTTCCCACTTTTGCGCTCATTCTTCGTTTTTTTAAAACCCTCCTCCCTTCTCTTTATTTTTTTCTCACTTCTTCCCTCTTTCCTCTGTCCTCTCACCACCTCCATCCCTCGGTTCCCGGTTCCTCCCTCCCCGGTCACTCGCAGTCAGGGAAGGAAAGGAA
The DNA here is from genome assembly GCF_046127955.1 of Nelusetta ayraudi. Classification (NCBI taxonomy): domain Eukaryota; kingdom Metazoa; phylum Chordata; class Actinopteri; order Tetraodontiformes; family Monacanthidae; genus Nelusetta; species Nelusetta ayraudi. The sequence continues at coordinate 441,425 of NW_027466215.1, forward strand.
GCCTCTCCCTTTCCCCTCCTCCTCCTCCTCCTCCTCCTCCTCCACCACCTCTGCCTCCTCCACAAGTGTTCCCGCTATACTGTCTGAAGAGAAATGGACGCGGTCCAAAGCAGTTTAATATAGCGCAGAAGCAGCCCCGAGAGAGATGCGTTCCATCCCCACAGCTGCTATACATCTTCCCTCGTCCTGACTCACCTTCTCAGCAAAATGTCAAACGTCATCACTCTGGAAATAAAAATGCATCTCTGCCAAAGGGGAGAATAATAATAATAAAAAAAAAAAACACCAGTGTGACGAATGGATTGGCGGTGTTACACAGTTGTGATGCGAAATGTCATTCTTGAGATGAATGCGTGTGGTGACACATTTCGCGCCTAAAACTGTCCAGGTTTATTTAGCCTGTGGTTTTAACTGCCTTCAGAATGCTACGTGCCAGAAAATGAACCATTGTGCTGTTTCACCCCAGGACTCTGGGGAATAGTCACATCCTCTCCAGATGTACTGCCAACTGCACTGTGTGTATTTTTTTTTCATACAATAAGACTGAAATCCTACAAATGTAAATCGCTACTTTTAAAGAAAGTTTTTTTTTTTTTCCCAGCGAGAAGTTGACATATTTTTTCTTGCTTTCTTCTTCTTCCTTCTGTCCTGTGTGGAGCCACACAATCATTTGGTGCTTGTTGTTCCACCCTGAGCTTTTATAATGAACATAATGGTGACGGTTATTGCTGTTGCTGTTTTTTTTTTCTTCTTCCCTCTTTCTACTTTCCCCCCCATCGTTAGCTGTTTAAACACTGCTATTGTTGTGATTTGATATCTCACAGGAACAGGAAATAAGCGTGTTGGCTGCGTGTATGTGTTTGTGTGGGAGAGCATGTAATCGCTATCTGGAAAGACCCTGTTGTGAACCGCTCACTGTCCACGTTGTGACCCCCTCCACCCTGCCGTCCTATTCTTTCACTTCTAGCTGACGCCGTGTGCTCATTTATGAGGTTTATGAGAAGTAAAAGCTGACAAAAGATCTGATTATTGACCACTGAACTCCTGAAGTCCTGCAAGGAATTAGGACTCGACCACAATGGGTTTTGGCAGGTCAGCTAAATGTTATTGTTATTCAGACTCAGAAAAGAAAAAACTTCCCCAGGGGGCAATTAGAACTTTTGTCCTCTGGACGATATACATTTATTTAAAATGAATAACCAATGTAAAAGATCAAAACTTTTTCGATTTAATTTATTAGCATTTAGATTCGGAAAATTTAAAAAAGAAGAAACCTTTTATTAATCCGACTTTGGGGAAATTTGCATAACTATAGCAACAATACAATAAAAAAAAATTGTGATTATGTTAATTAAAAAGGAATAAACAGGCTTCATTATCATTTTGTTTACTTGATTTGCCCTAATCGTAGCCTTGGTTTGGCAAACATCGACAACTTTCTTTGGCCCTGTTCTCAAAATTTAAACTGCTGATTTAAATAGTAGTCATGGTGGAGCCCCTTCACTGGCAAGCACCGTCACTGCGTCGGCTGTAGTTCATTCGCGACGAAAACGTAACATTGGGAAATACAGGGACCCTGCGGTGCTCCCAGCACTCGTGAGATTTCAGTGAGCAAACCAAATCCTTCCCTCTGGCCTGAATCTGAAGGATCACGTACCGCCTCTCTTTCCTCTGTAAAGTCCTCTCAGGACACAAACACACTGTATTCCAGAGAGTTCACCGCACTTCTAATCTTTCAACAGGAAGAGGAGGTGGAGCGGTGGAACTGCCGCACTCAGCAAATAGTGCACAGTCGTCGGGGAAACAAGTAACGGATACTTGAAAATAGGGATGCAAATTATCAATGAATTCATTAATCGTTAGTTGATTGACCTTATTGATCAATTAATGATTAATTGATGAGAAGCAATTTTTCTTGAGAACCTAGATTTTACAATGAATTTAACAAAAAAAAACATTGTAAAATATTTTCAAAAAACTGCGACTAATTTAATTTAATTGATTAAATTCTTAATCAATAATAATCAGTTGTTAACATCTCTACTCTGCCCTTGTTGCACGCTGGTGTGCTATATTTTCACAGCAATGCTCGTCACAATAAGTCAAATCCCGAGATACGGTCATGATTTAACAGGCCGAGGTTTCAACTCTGCTTTCCTGCTGTCGCCTCGCAGTCGATGGCCTTGAGAAGTCCTCGTCTTTGGCCAGCTGCGACGTGGTGGTGGACAGCAGCGCCGCCAACACCCAGAATTCCCACGCGTCCCGGCAGCAGCGCGGCAAGCTCTCCTCGCTGGGAAAACTGTTCAAGCCCTGGAAGTGGAGGAAGAAGAAGACCAGCGACAAGTTCCAGGATCTATCCAAGGGTTGGTGGCATTTTATGACATCTGTGTGTGTGTGTGTGTGTGTGTGTGTGTGTGTGTGTGTGTGTGTGTGTGTGTGTGTGTGTGTGCTCTCCTCGGTCAACATGGTGGCTTGTGGTTGTTTTTTTTTTTGGTGCAGCTTCAGCGTTAACAGGAGGCTCCTAGAAGTGTTTTAAAGCGAAGAGAATGAACACTCTGTTCCTGCTTTTCCCTGATTCATTGCCAAAGTGATTGCCTGGAGGGGAACAAAACGAATCAATCTAATTATAGTATTGTATTAAGAAAAATACAATTATATAATTTCTGAAATACAATTTTAGAAAGAAACTTCTCTTTCAAAGCTCCTCTGTTCCTCCCATTCCTTTCCTGGCTGCGCGTCTGCCGTTTATTATCGGTTTATTTAGTTTCCACCCATCGGGGTCGCAGGCCAGGAACAACCAGAGCATTCCTTGGATATTTCAAATAGACTAAGTGTCCGATAGAAATCGATTTACTCGCAGAATGAGATGCGTCCCTGGCGGCATCCGCGAGGCCGTTTTCGCGCAGCGAGTGGTGAGAGTTGCAGCCACGGCTTTCGCAATAAGGGGAAGAGTGTGCCTGCGGTTGTGCCGTGCGTGTGTAGGCTTCTGTGTGAGTGGCGGCACTAGTCGTTCCTGATTGTTCTGGGCCGTTTGACTTCTAGTGCTCGAGAGGAAAATCTCCACAAGGCAAACGAGGGAGGAGCTCATCAAGAAAGGAGTTCTCGTCCCCGACCAAGGTTCGTCTCAGGCTTTGCGTTCGCCGCTTCATTTCTTTATTTAAAAAAAAAAACAAAACAAAACCCTGTTGGTTTGTTTTGTTTTTTATGTGATGAGTAATATATATTTACGTGTGTATAAATCAACCACGCCCCTGCCTGCCTCCCAGATGAAACTATCAGCAGAGAGAATTTGAACGGCCATGCCACATCCGGCGTGACGTCAGAGGAGGTCAAAGTTCACATCGAATCTCCAGAGAGTCCAAATCAGGAGCAGGAGAAGGAAGAAGAAAGCGGGCCCGATGGCACTGAGGATAAAACAGGTGACCACTACATATCTCATCTTTTTCACATGCACGCTTTTTCTCCTGTTTAACATGATTAATTTTTTTTTACACCCAATGTGCCAGAATGTTCCCTTCCAAGTCTCACCGCTTTTCTTCTGCAACTTGGATGTTTTCGGTGGCTACAGTCGTTTCCATTAACCCTAGAATTGCGCAAAAACCTAAATCTCGCAAAAAAAAAAAGTGGTCATGGAAATACGGACAATTCTACGCTCTCGTGAGGTGGTTGTTGAGACGTATGGATATGGAGGTATATCGCCAAACGCAATGTGATGAAATGTCTCATGTTACTCTCACAGTAGAATTTTAGAACCCTCACACTCTGGCTTTCGTGTGCTTTATTTTAAGCTCTGAGTCTTTTCCTGGTCAATCCGGTGAACGGTTATCGGGATCAGTTTTCCGGCCGTCACTGAATCCTCTGCGGCGTCTCCGACTGAGTGCTAATGTGCTCCAGTCGCTATTCCCTCTCTTCCAGCCCATCAGCCTGCTGCAGGGCAGGCGGGCACTCGCTGCAGGCAGCCATCTGCTAATGTCTTTCCCCTCTCTCCCTCTGGAGACGGCCTGACGTTGCTCTGTCTGATGCTGCTAAAGTGTTGTGCTGTTTTCATCTCTGAACCCTGTTAGCATTGAGCTCAGGCCCATTTGTTTCTTTGCCAATAATCTGGAAGATCTCATCCTCAGAGGAACACACACACACACACACACACATACCTTCACAAGCAAGGTCAGGAAGGTTAATGGAGGGATTTTATTAGATCGCTACCGCATGGACAGTAGCTGCTCAGGGGCCATAAGTGAAACATCGTGCGTTCCAGTTATCAACCTAGAGTTGTAGTCGAGACCGCGCCAACCGAGACCAAGACTGTGTGTGTGTGTGTGTGTGTGTGTGTGTGTGTGTGTGTGTGTGTGTGTGTGTGTGTGTGTGTGTGTGTGTGTGTGTGTGTGTGTGTGTGTGTGTGTGTGTGTGTGTGTGAGAATCGCGGTTTGAATTGCATGCGTGTGAAAGTCTGTTATTTTGCATTTTAAGGTAGTTTTAAGCCCATAATGTAAAGTATTTCTTACCAGAAATCGGCCAGGTGGGCCGACTACGGGTTTAGTGAAATGGACAAAAGGGCTTGCGTTGCGTTACGAAATGCGATGAAAAAAATGATCTGTCATCGCAGTGTTGGCTGAGTCTCAACTGGTTTTAGATCAAAAATCCCGAGTCCGCCCAGTCTGAGACCGAGACAAGACTGAGTAAAAATGCCTCCGAGTCCGAGAGGAGACTGAGACCCTTTAAAAGTGGTCTCGAGACCAAGCCCAATCTCGAGTGTTACAACACTGTATCAACCCAGCCCGTCTCTGTCAGTCTTCCCTCCTCTGCTTGTCTGCATGTCCGTCTGTACCCTAGCCTCTGTGCCTCTGTCCCTCTGTCCCTCTGTCCCTCTTCCACGTCTTCTAAACGGCGTCTCTTTTCTTCCCTGCTTCCACCTGCTCTGCTCAGAGAGACCCGATACTAAACCAGTCGCCCGGACCAATCAGGTGCGTCCTCGAGAAGCGCAAGCTAAAAAGCAGCAAAGTGCTACCCTGCCCGCCTCCTCTAAACCTGCAGGTGGCACCGGCGCTACGGTTAGGCACAGAGATGGTGCCACGGGGACTAAAAAGGCCAGTAAAGCCGCCAGCAAGGCGGCCACGTCCGCTCAAGCGAAAGCTAGCCCGCGGGGCGCCTACAACTCCAGTCGTGTGATCGGTAAGTGTGGCTGGACGGGGGCGGGAGCCTGCCCGCCGTGGCCGCCTGCTGCCCTGCATGCGCCGCCTTGCTTGAGCCAAGGTCACGGAAGCCAAAGAAGACCCAGCATGAACCCGTCGGAATCGTCAGCCGCACGCAGTTGTGTTATTTTATCCTGGCTTCTCTTCAATGTTGCGTTTTCTTTTTCTGTGGAGGTTTCCCTACTCGAGACCAGGTGGAAGTGCCCCCATGCAAAAGCAGAAGTGAAAACCTCCTTGTTTGGCGCTCTAGAAAAAGCTTGCAGCGTGTTCAAGTGCCTCAGCGTGCACGCAGTGTAAAGACAGAAAGAGAGCACCCTCGAGTCAAGCCACATGGCTTCCATCAACCCTGACGGGCTCATATGATTTTTTTTTTCTTTTTTTTTTTCATGATGGCATGTTTGTTCAAGCATGATCCACCAGAGCTTACTTGTCTCTGTTTAACGGCCCTGAACGTTGCATGTGATGTTCATGAAGGGCTTCTTTTTTTTTTCTCTCTTCTCTCCCTCTCTCATCGAGGTTTTATGCAAAGGCGCTCGGGAAGTGAAAAAGAAAGAAGTCACTTCATTGTGTTTGGATGGATATTTTGCGGTCACGAGTTTTCAACAGCACACAGGAACAATTCACAAGCTGAAGCTTGAATCATGCCGCTCGGCGTCACCTCGGGCGTCTGTTTTAAAGATGCAGATGGATATTTAAAATACACAGCACTTGTGGGCTCAATGGGAAAAGTGTTTCTCTGCTCCCAACTGCACGAGCAATGCAATGCACACAGCGTGAAGAAAACGCACATTATTCCACTGTTATACTGCATAACCAAAAGTATTAGGTCTTATCTGTAAGAAGTGTTTTCAGTGGAGTCAAGCACACACACGCGCACACACATGTATATACCTGTATATGTATATATATATATGTGTACCTGTATATGTATATATGTGTATATATATATATATATGTGTATATGTGTGTGTGTGTGTGTGTGTGTGTGTGTGTGTGTGTGTGTGTACATATATATATATATACATATACACACACACATATATATCTACAGTATGTGTATGTATGTATGTATTTAACCATTTGCCAAGAATTTGTGACAAACTCCGGCTTGGCTGAAGATGCTGCCTGGGTGACTGTGAGGGCTGATGTGGTCTTCACTCTAGATTTCTACTGCAATTTTAGCACAGTTCCGCACACGATTGGTTTGCAGAAGAGCGGAAAGATTTTAAAACTTCACCACAGGCGTCCGGCTTTTTCTGAAACTGCTCCTTTGTCACCTAAATTTGTAGCTGACAGCAAAAAGATGCATGCAACCCCAAGATGTTCACTTAAAAGAAAAGCAAAAGTATTTGACAGGTTGAGATTATCCACCGCAAGCATGCTTGGAATTAGAGGAAAACCTCATCTGCCATCGTCGTTTTTGTCTGTTATTTTTGTTCTCTCAACTCCTTCTCCTCCTCCTCTTCAGCTAAATCAACCCATCCAAAGAAAACTGGAGGCCCCACCAAAGCCGCCGCTCCCTCCTCCACTCTTCCGGCTCGCTCAGCCAAGGACGCTCGAGGTGCGCCGCGGAACGGTGCGACAGACGGTGCCAGGACCAACCGGAAATCGGACACAGCCGCCTCCTCTTCCGTCCCGGAGAATTCCTCCGCAGAGACTCAGAGTCAGCCCGGGGACCTCAAGTCCTCTCCGGCCTCCTCAGACACCAAGTCTGCTTCAAGGGTTAGGACAGAGGAGCCTCAGGCTGCTTCTCAACCGGGTCAGGGCTCGAAAAGTGTCCCCAAGGCCTCTGCTGCAGGTGAGGAGACCAGCAGAGCTGCGGCTCCTGCAGACCAGTCCCTCCATAGCGATGACAAGGCTGCAGAAGACGGCTCCATCACACAAGGACAATTGGACGGTTGTTCAAAGGAGCAGAAGCAGGAGGGAAGTAGTGGGGAGGAGGCAGAAGAAGTCAAGAAAGGAGAAGATCAGTCTGCGCAGGAGACTAAACAAAGGTGAGGGAAAAAAAATCTATTTTTTCCTTGCGCTAGAAAAATATTGTTTCTGGAAATTCCAATAACTTCTTTTGTAATTCCTTTCCTTGACTAAATTTAATGTTTTGAGCTATTTTTAAGAATATATTGCAAAACTTATTTAAGATCCATAATTATGTATTTCATTTCATTCATTCATTTCATTCAGTTGAGCAAACAATTACTAATCCCAGAATGTACTCCTTCCGATCAAACGCCTCTATTCAATCTGTTTATTCTCCTGCAGCTCGGCGGAGGGTCCGACCGAAAAGCCGCAGCGTCCCAGCGTGAACACGGAGCAGGCCCAGGTGACGGTGATCCCCGACAGGCCCAGAGACAGCCAGACGAGCGACTCGGACTCTGACGGACCAATCCTGTACCTGGAGGAGGAGGACGAGGAAGAAGATGAGTACACCAACAGTACGTATACGATCGGCGCAGGAGAAGTCGGTTCTTGTTCTCGCTACACTTTGACCGGCGTCTCCTCTTTGGAAGGCTCCCTGGCCAATAAGATCCGTCGACGGGACACCCTCAACATCAAACTGAGGAACCGGCCCAGTATGAGGGAGCTGGAGGACAAGAACATTCTGCCGCGGAGCTCGGAAACGGAGAGGCACGAGCTCCGCCAGCAGATAGGCTCCAAACTCGTCAGGTGCTGTGACTGCACACACACACACACACACACAGACACACACACACCCAAACAGTCGACGAGTTGTGAAAATGTTGCTTTAGGTGTGAAAGAATCGGGGTGATTTCTTAGGTGTAGTTGTGGGTGGTGTTCCAGGACAGATTAATCATGATTGGTCTGTGCTGAAGTTTTAGTTTGGGGTTTTTTTTTTCGCACGAGAAGATGCAGAGATGCTGGCGGCAAAAAGCCTCCTGGGTGAGCACCAAGAAAAAAAAGGTGTAAATTATAAAACGACTTTTTCACAACTGAGAGCTCTTGTTGGTTTGCACTTCCATCCAGAATCGTAGAAATAATGAAATGAATCCCCTCTGCAGACCTTGTGACGGCCTGCGGTTCCATTACCCGTAGAATTGCACAACAGCTGAATATCGCAATAAAGATCTGTCTTTTTTTTTTCTCCTCATGATTTTTCTTACACCCGACGTGCCAGAATGTCCCCTTCCGAGTCTCACCGCTTTTCTTCTTAAACCTGGATGTTTTCTAAAGCTACACGAGAACCAAATTCTTGAATACAAGGATAGGTGCGTTTCCATGACCCCCTACAATTGCACAGAAACCGTAATATTGCGATAAAAAACTGGCAGTGGAAACACCTAAACTTCGGGAAAAAAAGGTGTTTTTCCGACGTATCGACATAGAGGTGTATTGCAAAAGTGCCATGGAAACACGTACAGGGTCACATGACCAGTTCACTTCGAGTGGAAATGGCACGTTGTGTTTGGACGGAGGAGGAGACGGACTGATTTTTTGGACTGTTTTTTCTTTCCCAGGCGTCTCAGCCAAAGACCCAACAAGGAGGAGCTGGAGCAGAGGAACATCCTCAAACGTGAGTGTGTGTGATGTTTCTCCCGAGGTGGTGACAGAGTCACGTGCTCCTGTGAAATTTCTCCTTTTATGTCACTACAACTTTATTTTTATATTTTCCTGAATTGACCACCTCAGTCCAATAACGCTTTTAACATCTCATGCGGCAGAATCGCGAGAGTCAATAAAAACCCCCAGTTCCTCTGCAAAAGGCTGCCAGATCAAACTGGCGCTCTCTCAGTAATGTCTTCCTGGAAGGGGGACACTGTATTGTTTGTGACCGTGATTAAATATTTATACTGTGAGTGTATACCTTTACTCTTATTACTGACTGATGCTCATAAAATGATGTAACTAGACTGAGCAAAGTGGATCCTGGAAGTTTGGTTTGTCTTGTGGGACAAAAAAAGGGAACTGGTTCGCTGCGCTGGCCAAACTGCTGTTTCATTCTCGGCCACGGTCACTAAAGGTTAAGGGGGTGGACGAGTGTCCCCGGGCGCTGTCCCCAAGTGGAACCAACACGCTCGCTCAAATCTTTAGTTTTACAATTTTGGATTTGGAAGTAACCCTTTTTTTCTTCTCCGTTGTGCAGAAAGGAATGAAGCAGAGGAGCAGGAAGAGAAGCAAGAGATTAAGAGGAGACTCTCAAGAAAGGTTCTGTAAACACCGACCCACCAACACACACACACACACACACACAGATAGAGAACAGGACACAGTGAATCTATATTTAGCAATGCTTGAAGGCAGAAAGATGCTCTGTCCGATAGATTAGGCCACCAAGTGGACACAGATAGAAATGTGGCTTTTTCTCTCATTTCTTGTCTTGTTGTTTTTTTCTTCTTCTTAATGTGTTACAGATCTGTAACTTCAAGTCCTGTTTTAGACTGTGATCAAAAACGATTCAACAGGCAACACTAATAAAAGGAAACAGTGATTTGACAGTGATATTAATGACACACGGTCTCATACTGAAACAAAGTCACGCAGAAGTCTCAGAAATCTCACCTCTTAACCGAAAAAGAAAGCGAGGAAGTGGTTGAAGTTTGTGTTTTTATTATTTTTATTAAAAAGAAAAAAACACTTCAGTGGTAGTTTTTTAGAATCAAGAACTTTGTGTTTCTTCTAGTTGAGCGTGAGGCCTACGGTGGCGGAGCTGGTGGCTCGCAGGATCCTGCGTTTCAACGAGTACGTGGAGGTGACCGACGCCAAGGACTACGACCGGCGAGCGGACAAGCCGTGGACCCGCTTAACGCCGGCCGACAAGGTGCTTTTTGCTGAAATGTGGCTCCGTGAAAGAACTCTGAGGCGGTTAAACGGTGTCGCCCAAAGAACAAGGAGCACGTGAACGTCTCAGCGTTACACTGTGTTATTGTTAAAGGCTTATTTCCCAAACCTGGGGGGGGGGATTAATCAGGCGCTCTAATGGCTTGAACACAAGTGTTGGCTCATATTTAGCCTCCAGAGCTTTAGCTCGGTTGGGCAATAAAAACTGGCTGTGATAAGTAAGATGTGGAAACGGAAAGTGCCTCTGCCGCTGATGACGCTGGCGGGGAGAAGTTTCCACGTTCGGCTGCCCTCTGCTGTCCATCTGTGGAACTGCACAGCACAACACATTCTGTATAGATGCACACGCAATGTTTTGTTTGGGTTTGAAATTCCAAATGTTTCCTAAAGATAAATGCTCCAAGTTCAGTTATGATTTCAATAACTCACTTGCATACATTTTCAATTCAATTCCATTCAATTCAATTCAATTCAAACAACTTTATTAATCCCCGAAGGCCAGTTCAGTTTACAGCCTCGAGTCATAAGTACAACAAAAAGGGCACCAGACAACAAACAACACAAACAACCTCCACTCTTTCTTGAAAATCTGTTAGCTCCACCCTGAGGGCATCAATTCAGTCGCTCATTACAGTTCGTACAAACTGCAGCAGGTTTAACAATATATTTTATTTCAATGTGGTATTGCTCCAAGCCGCTGCAATACATTCCACTTCACATTCAATTCACGTTTCAGCTCACGAGGAGCTCGGAATACATCATGGAGGCCCTGAGACCCGATTAAAAACCGTGCACGTTTCAGATGAGGTGTGTATTTATTTAATCGCCCTGCGTGTGTCCGTCCTCAGGCCGCCATCCGCAAGGAGCTGAACGAGTTCAAGAGCCGGGAGATGGAGGTCCACGTAGACAGCAAACATTTCACCAGGTACTGACTGGCAAGCGGTCAATAAGCCTCCACCACTCAGCTGGACTCCGGCTATAACTTAGCCTTCATTAGTGCTTTATCGCCACTCTTTATTAGATCACAGTGATCAATATTTACATTACACCGGCTCCCCCGAAGCCATTTCCCAGGCAAGTTGAAGACGTGATATACACCTGGCAGGACTCCAGTTCGTTAGCATCCGGCCAATAAAGTTCAGGTTTACTCGCTCGGGTGTTATTGGATATTTGTGATGTGTTGATGCCCTGCAGCCCAACTCTTTGGTGTGTGTGTGTGTGTGTGTGTGTGTGTGTGTGTGTGTGTGTGTGTGTGTGTGTGTGTGTGTGTGTGTGTGTGTGTGTGTGTGTGTGTTTATTGTAAGCACACAGGCTGCACATTTAGGAGGCAGTCAGAGGCTTCACATTCACTGGCGTTGGCTGATATTTGACCCTGACTGTCGATAGAGATAAACAACAACAACAACAAAAAGAAAATTCCGCTAGACTACCAGTCAAAAGTTTGGACTTCTTCTTTATCTTTACTACTTTCTACACTGTACAGACTGAAGACATCAAATATATGGCCAAGATACGTGGATTAATGTGGCAAAGGAAAAAATACAGAAATGTGTTATGTTATATATATTTTATTTGAAAGGTGGCTATCATCTAAAATGTAAAACTTGTTTCAGTTAGTTCACACTTTTTTGTTTAATACATATTCAATACGTGTTCATTCACAGTTTTGATGCCTTGAGTGACAATCTACAGTGTAGAGAGTCATGAAAATGAAAGAAAAACCACAAAATCAGAAGTATATGTCCAAACCTTTGTCTGGTAGTGAACATCTGCTGTTAGAATTTGGGCTTTTTTCATGTCTGTGGAATTTCACTGGGAGTATTATTGCTGCTGGTTCTTTCACTTTGGAATCTTCCAAGCCAATATTTCCCCTCTGTATAATTTCACTTAGATCCTTAAGCAGTTCATCTATTAGGGCAGTGGTTCTCAAACTTTCTCTGTCACACTCCACCTTGGAGGAAGAAAACTTTCCTTGGGCTAGAAGCCCCAAATTTGACGTGGCTGTGTCTTGAGGGATCCCGATGAACCTGCAAGTGGTCCCATGTCTCTAGGACAAAGTTGACTTTTGACCCCATAGACTTGCATGGCATTAGGGTTAGCGATAAGGCTGGAATTAGGGTTAGGGTTACTGCTGGAATTAGGGTTAGGGTTTCGGAGTTCCTCATGGGCTAGAAGCCCCAAATTTGACGTGGCTGTGTCTTAAGGGATCCCGATGAACCTGCAAGTGGTCCCATGTCTCTAGGACAAACTTGACTATTGACCCCATAGACTTGCATGGCATTAGGGTTTGCGATAAGGCTGGAATTAGGGTTAGGGTTAGGGTTACTGCTGGAATTAGGGTTAGGGTTTCAGGATTCCTCATGGGCTAGAAGCCCCAAATTTGACGTGGCTGTGTCTTGAGGGATCCCGATAAACCTGCAAGTGGCCCCATGTCTCTAGGACAAACTTGACTTTTGACCCCATAGACTTGCATGGCATTAGGGTTCGCGATAAGGCTGGAATTAGGGTTAGGGTTAGGGTTACTGCTGAAATCAGGGTTAGGGTTTCAGGGTTCCTCATGGGCTAGAAGCCCCAAATTTGACGTGGCTGTGTCTTGAGGGATCCCGATGAACCTGCAAGTGGTCCCATGTCTCTAGGACAAAGTTGACTTTTCACCCCATAGACCTGCATGGCATTAGAGGTTGCATGAAAAAGGGGTCCATAAAAGTGTTGTGATTTCCTTCTAATTTGGCACTTAGTCTCTCCAACGTCTTGAGTAACTTTAATCATTTGACATCCTCAACGAGAGTATTTAAACTCACCTTATTTTTATAAAACCACAGTCCGAATCGCTGCTATTTCAATCTGCTAAGAAATCCACAGTCGTCGTTATTGATCACGTCCTGTTTCTGTGTGTGTGTGTGTGTGTGTGTGTGTGTGCAGGTTCCATCGACCTTGAGTCCGCTCGCTCTCCGCTGGACCTTAGCAACGCGAGCTCCGCCTCTGCTCCCAATGCCATCAGTACCGTCATCTCGCCACTCCAGTCCACCTTGTCTGTGGGCTCCTCGTTCACCACCTGTCGTGTCTGTCTGTCTGTCTGTCAGTCAGTCCGTCTGTCGTGGCAGCCGCAGGTGCATCTTAAGGCCTCGGCCTCATCCACGGACAACGGTGGAGCATTTGCACATATTGAGTATAGTCAGAACAGTGTTTTGTAAAGTACTTCATTTATTTATTGTGTATGGCCAGAACCGAATCCTGTACATTTTTATTTTTATTTTCCTCTCAGTGGTAACAGGAGGATTCCTAGCAGTCAAACACAGGGCTTAAAGAGGCCCCCTACCAGGCCCCACCTCCTAGAAACAGCTAAATAATGCTGAAGAGAAGTGTTTGTGCACTTGCCAAGCTATGCCTTGAGATAAACAGCCCGGTGACCATATATGGGCATGCCCCAGGAAGCGGAAGGCAGGCTCGATTGGGTGTTTCTGCTGCTGATGTCAGTGCCTGTGTCACAGATCAGACGGGAGGAAGAGGCCTTTTGTTCCGCTCTGATGCGCCTCCTGGAGACGCACCAGATATAGTTTACGCGTGTTGCCACTAGGGGGCCTCGCACCATAAAGGTTACAGAATGTAACGCCCGGGGATTTAGAAAAGAGATGGGGGGGGGGGGGAACTGCCGGTGGACCCTTCAGCACGATTCAGGTCAAGCCCATTTAATTCCTTGTTGATTATATTTTGGCATCATTTACTCTCAACTCCGTGGTGTCATTGGGTGCAGAATCCTTTCACAAAGTGCTGGAGCTGCTCAGAGGGCTTCGAATGTTCTTTTTATTTCTCAGCGTCGATATGTAGTTCAATTATGCTTTTAAAAAAATTCTGATTTGATTTAAGGAACTTCTTCCTCTGAGGCATCTTAACTCGCTCCGGTAAAGATTTTAAATTTACAATTCAAATTTCAGCCCCCTCCTCCCCCCCCCCCCCCTTTTTTTTTTTTTTTTTCCAACATGCTCAGAAATAGAAGCTGGGCCACCAGGTCCCTCGACACACAAGGAGCCCAGTCATATTTAAATGGAAAAACTCTGGAAATAGATCCTGAGCATAAGCGGCTCTGCAGCTTTCATCAAGACGTGAGGAAGGAGATGAACTCAGATTGCACTCGGATGTGCTTCTACCTGGACTCAGAGTAATTATGTCTGAGCCTCTGCCATTACTCTGTAATTTGTCAGAGTAGGGCATCTGAAATTGCTTGATTTTCTTTGTTGCTATCTCATTTTTTTTTTTTTATTGAAAGTTCTAAAAGGTTTGACCCACCGAAAGCTCCCTTTGTGGAGCTTTTTGTCAAAGGACACCTCGCTGAAAGAGCCTCATCAAGGCAGCGATTTATTTGCAGACAAACATTTCAATTCAGTCGCAACCTGGCCGTTCATTAGCCTGCAGCTGCAGGTCGTCAGCCTGAATACAGAGTTGTGTTTTATCTAAAGCTGCGTGTTTTTATTACAAGGTCTTAATCAGGATATATTAGCAGCAAATGCAGCTCTTAAGCTTTTAGGACACTTTCGGTTGTTAATGGCATTCAATCAGAAGACGGATTTAAAATTCCCAACCTGCATCGTATTTGCTGATGTGCAGAGCTGGATGCGGTTCTCACGTCAGATTTTGAAATGTTTCTTAAATATCAGAAATGATGTAGAGCTGCAGGATTAATTCATGTTATAGTGCCACAGTTTGGAAACTACCTGTAAGCCAAGTTCAGATGATGGCTCTCTCAACAATTGCATTTGGTTTGAAAATTTCTTCGCTCAAATTCTTTCCTCGGAATTTTATGTAAGTAATGGATTTTCTTGGAGAGATTACAGATTAAAATATGTGTATACATATACAGTATATATATATATATGTATATATATATATTTTGCAGTGCAATGTTGCTCAGCTGAAGCCTCTCAACCCCTGGTGCCCCTTATTTTTGCAGACAGGCTGTCAGCTGGAGATCAAAAGTTAGGTCACTAAATCAATCAATTGTAAATTTCTCTGAAGGATCCATGATGAGCTCCTGTATGTAAAGGTGCCAGCAGGTTGCCAGCTGTGGGAGCTTTTTGCATGCACTCTATGAATTGTATTTGCACTGACCAACTGAAAACGTTTAAGCTCAATGTAACGGAACAAGTCCCACGTTGTCATCACACAGCCAAATGTTTTTAGTCGTTACTAAGACTTTGATTACATCTTAAGTTCTTTTTCGAAGCTGAACACTCTTTTTTTTTTTGTATTTTGTGTGATTCTATTTTTTTTTATTTTTTTTATTTTTTGATCCTCCTCAAATAGTCGTGCTGAAAATTTGCTGCTGCTCCTCAACCGTGAATTGTTTTTTAACTGTCTGGGCATCAAATTCCGATTAGTGACAGCGATGTGGGAGCGAAGGGGGGTTGTCGGAGGAGCTTGCGAGCTGCTCCGTGTCTTCTGGAAACCAAAGGAACTGAACTGAACGGCGGCGGAGACCCTGAATTCCAACAGTATTCCACCATGTCAGCGTGTGTGTTGTTATATAGTGAATATTTTGTACAGAATGTATATCGAGCATGTGCATACAAGTGAAATGACTCTGACGGTGGAGCTGATTTGACTTAGTTGACTGTGTTTCACTCTGACTTTCATGTTGCCTTTTCAAATGATCCCAAATGCCTGTTGGATGAGTCCACAACCAGGAGGCGGGCAAACTGCTTGACTGGTGGGGCCACAATGGGGTTGTAAAATATGACATAGGGGGCCGGAGCAGGAGCGGATGGAGTGTTTTGGTGACCCACCATATAGGAGAGAAAAATATATCATGGGATATGTAGAAAACATGCTTTAATATCAATTGAAAATGAACAAATTCTGAGTCTTTGAAGCCCCTCGGTATTTAGCTCTTTATTGAAATGACTCCTAAAACACTGAGAAAAATGAATGGAATTCATCTTTTTTACGACTTTCTTACGATCAATATCATTTGTTCAGTGTCTGCGGGCCGGATTCAAAACCTTAACTGGCTGCGTATGGGCCCCGGACCATAGTTTGGCCACGCCTGGTCCGCCGCGAGGTCCCTGTCACCCGCGCGGACGCTCTTCAGCCAATAAAACCCGCTCGCGCATGGCCAGAGGTCACTTTTAATGCGGCGGATGATGGCTTTTTATTCCCCGGACGACATATCAGAGGCGCAGCCGTGTAATAACGCCGTGACGGCGCTCCCTCGTCTCCTGATCGGACAGTCGTGACGGCAGCCGTAACTCTATCTCGGGATTCTTGCGCCGCGTTCCACCTTCGCAAGCGAAGCGAAGCGCGCCGTGCAGGAAATGCCATCGCTGGAAAAAGACTCCAAAGAATAAAAGTCTTGATTGAAAAGGTTTCTCGTCACGCCGGCGGCTCATGTAAACGTTTACATTTGAAGGATTGCCTGCTGTTGTGTATCAGCGCTTCATGCTCGCCTTTATAACTTCCCCAAAAATCTCCCAACAAAATGCCTGTAATCAAACTCCGGCTGGTGATAAAACACCGACATTTCTTTTTTTTATATGAAGTGTTTGAACTTTGAGAGGCCCAGTGTGACATGGACAGAGCGACCCATCAGGGCGAGTTACGTGTGTGGCTGGATAAAAGCAGAATAAAATTACATAACCGGTGTGTTTTCATCCTTTAACGACCACCATTTGTATCCACACACAGTGGCGGCTCTATTGGAACATGGATCCACTCCAGTCGCTCACACTGGGCCTTTAACCTTTGCGCTCAGGAGTCAAACTGTCCATTTCACACGGCTTCTTTCTTCTTCTTCTTTTTTCTCTTCTTTTTCACTTAATAAGTTGACTGTCAAACTCGTCATCCGATCATGTGTTAGATCCCATCCAACAACGGCTACTATAACCTTCAAATGGTGTATATTTGTTTTGTAGATAAAGGAAATTGTGGGAAAACTGTTGTGTCTGTTTGTTTTTTCTGTCACCGCAGAAACGGTTACAATGAAACTGTGTCTGTCTGTGTTTATGCTTTGATAATGTGGATCTAGAGCCGGACCTGTGAGGACAGACAGGGTTCCAGTTGGTAACATGCATGAAACTGATCCCAGCTCTGTGATTTCTGTCTCAGTCACCCCTGCTGGCTCAGGGGCCCTGCAACCTTTGCCACCTTAACAGCCACTTGGAGCCACAAAAAGCCTTTTGACATTTTTTTTTTTTTTAAGTTTGTTCAGACGGGACAGGGCATATTGATGAAAACAACTGATGTAAAAAGTCCATAAACATTCACACATAATAACTAAGCCTACATTCTTGCACAGGTATCGACCATAAACATTCGCACATCATCATTACATAGCTACACTGCAACACACGCACCAGCCATGGGCATGCAACTGCACGTGCGAGATCGATCCAGACTAAACATGGTTACATTTGAAATGAAATAACAGCATTAAAAGTTCTGTTATTCTTTTCAGACACTTTTCTTCTCTTATAAAAAAAACATGTGACGTAGCATTCAACTGGTCCGATGCTTATTAGGACATGAAATTGATTTTGAACATAGTGATGCAGGAGATTTGGCAGAACTGAAGGTTTCCCAGCAAACTCGGACAATCGAGCCGCTGCTCCGTCTTCAAAATGAAAGCAGCGTTTGAGAGATGGAACAAAATCGTTCAAACGAGAACACCAAGCTCTGAACTCAACTCTGAAAACGTGTTATTTTGCAGTGCTACATTTAGTCAGGCGTTGCATTTTCACATTCATACTCGGGCTTTTTGCACAAAACACTCTGAGTGTATGCAAGTCTTTCACCGCAATTTTCTTCTTTCAATTAACACTTGACACTTTGAAAATTTAATACAAGAATCGACTGCCTACCAGCCGGCGGAACTCGGTCTTGTTTAGTGTCTGAAAAGTGAAGTGGCGCCACTCTGCGTCTACATAATACACCAAATGTTCCCATTAAAAAATGGGGAGTTATTCAGCGAGTGTGACGTTTTGATCTCCAGATGTGCCTGCCTTGTATCAAAAGCACATCGCAGCTCTAAGAGTGCATGTGCCGTGAGAGCCAAGTGTTTTACATCAGGTTCCTCAGTGACACCCAGAGGCCGGTTTACACTGAAAGTGACGTTTTCTGCTGCTCGCCGAGACTGAACGGATTGTCCTGTGACGATGCCGTGAGTTTCGAATGACTTTTTTTTTTTTCTCTCCTCTTGAACTCTTGAGGCGTTCAAACAGAAGCAGAGGCGAGCGTGACCCCAAGGTGGCATCAGAACTCAGACCTGGAGATCAGGGACTTAAAAGCAAGAAGGCATGTAATATTTAAAGCCACCAAAGTAATCTGCTGTTCTTATCGAACTGGCCACTTGTCCAGGGTGTCACCCTGCCTTCGCCCGATGACTGAGGCTCCAGCAGACCCCCGTGACCCGAGCTTGAGAAAAGAAATGGATGGACGGATGGATGTTCTTTGTTTTTTATATCTCATAATTTAAGGAGCAAACGAAGAGTTTGATGAAGGGACCAGAAAACAGCAGCAGTCAACGTCTTTATCTAAGAGAAGACCATCTGAGTAACACTGCATGCACACATACTTAACACCAGCCTGACAGTTAGTTATGTCAGGAATTCTACTCCTCCTCCTCCTCCTCCTCCTCTCTCTCTTCTTTATCCTCATTTGCAAATTTCTCCTGGAAATCAATAAAGTTTCTATCTATCTATCCATCAATCCATCCATCTATCCTCCTCTTCGTCATCATCTTTATCATCATCATCGTCTCCAAAAATTCACTCAGGTCATTTTTCATCTCTCAAAACCTTCATTTGAATCCCCTCCAAAAAAAAAAAAAAAAATCAATCTTTCAGCCCTAAAAGTCGCTCCCTGCCTCCCGCCCCATAATTAAATTCCAGTCCGTGTTAGGGAGGCAGTTAGTTCTCTGGCCCGCTGCCTGGAGCTCTCTGGGCTGCAGCACTGGTCTGCTGCTGAGCTGGAAGAAGAGGACGACGTTAATCATCAGTCAAACGCCCTGCGACCATACTCACAGTCTTATTCTTGGAAGCTTTAATTCCAGCCTGCCAGTCTGAAATTCCTCCCACAGTTTGTGCGAGACGGCGTGTAAGATCAATCGAGTGCAGGAGAAAGGAAACGGGCTTTTGCTGTTCTTGTGGCACGTCGCACAACCCGAGAAAAGAGCATAATATTGAGTGCTAGTATTTCTGCAACCCTCTGCCAAACAACAAAACCCAATTAAAAAACACAAATAACTTTCTACTAATTAAAATGCTTTGGACCTTCCACACGTTTGGAAGGTAACAAGACAAAATGTCAGAGCAACCGCCTGGCTGGTGCTGTGTCCAAGCCGAAACAGCCATCAGTGCTGACTGATAGGCTGCGGACTGAGAAGGCGGTAGTGTCGCAGTCTTTTTAAGGTTATCGATCTCGTCTCGGACCCGGAGACATTTTTACTGGATCTTGTCTCGGTCTCGGACTGGGCGGATTTTTGATCAAGACCGGTCGAGACTCAGCCAACACTGCAATGACAGACAGTAACAGATAAGGAAGTTTTTGTTCCACCTCCTCATCCCCAGAGCCATGCAGAACTTGAGGTCTTTCACAACCACCGTGGGTGAGATTGATGAGCGTATTTTTAGTGTTGAGCTCAGACAGTCAAGGTTTTTGTTTGTGCTTGGCGTGCCATCATTTTCACTTCAATTATTCCTAGTTAATTTTTTTTATTTTATTTTATGGAGCACAGTTGGTTTTTTGTGAAAATGGTTCAAATTGGCTGCCAAAGCGGCAAAATGTTAAAGAAAAAATGATGAAAAGATACCTTGCTGAAAAGAAATGTTGCTGTTCCATTTATGTAGAAGCAAACTTGAACTTGAAAAAGGTAATTTGTTGTGTTTTGTTGTGATTTTTCTTTGACATGTGCAGTCTGGGTCTTGTCTCGGCCTCAGATGGTGCCTACATGACTACAACACTAGAAGGCGGGACCTTTCAAATCCTTTAAAACCGGATCAAACGCCTCTTCAAAAGTTCCCCCCGCTGAGAGTCATTGTTTCTCTTTGCGATTTCATGAAAAATAAAACTGCTGCTCTCTTTTCAAAGGAAACATGTGCCTCCCCCGCCGAGTCGCGGCGTGAGTTTTCCGATCAATCTGAGAGGTTTTCACACCCACAGCCCGCGGAAGAGGGGAGAAAACAGCTGGAGAAGCAGTAATGGAGAGATGGATGGATGGATGGACGAGTTGGTGGAGGAGAGGCTGTGGGTGGAGGGGGAGAGAGAGAGAGAGAGGGAGAGAGAGAGAGAGAGAGAGAGAGAGAGAACAGAGCCAGTGGCTTGATGGATGGCTGAAACAGACGAGCAACACAGACGGCGGAGGCCAAATGTCCGGCGGGAGCATCTGACGAGAGGTGAAGTCGAGGTCGCAGCACAAAGCAAAGGCGGAGGAAAAAAGGTGGACGCCGTCTCGGCCGCCGCTCATAAACACAGATCAAATTATTGAGCAGAGAAATGTGTTGGAAAAAGGACGGCGGTGTCAGCGGGGTGGCGGTCGGTGGCCAGGGGAAAAATAAGAGGATGGAATGAAGATAAAAAGAAGAAGAAGCTCCGCCGGTCGCAGGAGCCTTGAATCCAGAGTGAAGAGGTTTGTTTTGTTGCTGTTTTTAGGCAGTGACAAAGTAAATAAATAAAAAAATAAAAGCAGAGCAGCATCTCTGACGGGCAGATTTAGACTCTCACTGTGATGTTGCACCTCCTGCCATGGCAACAAGCCGCCAGAGCAGCCTGGTGTTCAGCAGCGGAGCTGGTTTCACTTATGACTGGTGTGTCTGCAGCAGGATGCGAATAGAAGCTGTGAAGCCAAAGTTCTGCCATGTTCAACCATGACTACTTAAGCAACCCGTTGGCATGAGGCGGAACAGAAATGATATTGGGTTTTTACCTGATGTTAGCAGATAAATAATAGATGCAGTCACAAAAAAACAAGAAAAGGTGGATCAACATTAACCCCCACCCTTTTTTTTTTGGCAATTCTCTTTCTTACCACTAGAACGTCGCTCAGTTTCGCAAACAGGGATTTTCCAGTCCAAGTTATCAAATCTTTTGATCTTTGTTTGAAGCCTGTTTCATCTACAACATTATTTAATACAAAGACTTTTTTTTTTTTTTAAAGCACCATGTATAAATTGGTACTGCAGCTGTATTTATGGTGTGCACGTGCACAAGGAGATGCAGGTGCATGTGCACACCACACGCTGAGGAGCAGGCGTCTATTTTTACGCAGTTGTTGTGTCTGAGAAAACGAGTGGAGGCGATTATGTGAACGTGCCTCTGTGTGTGCGTGAGAGACAAGCAGAACCGAGCTGAACGCTTCCTCGGCAGACTTGGCAGCAAAGCGCCTCCACGACTCTCGCGGCAGGAGCAGATGGCGAGGACTTGCCCCACCAAGAAACCTTCCCACACACACACACTGACGTGATGTGCAGCAAGGCAGAGCGCCTCGGCCTGACTCCGCTGGCGGCTCTCGTCCCAACAAATGAGTCACGCTCAGCGTCCTCCGCCACCCCACGATTGTTTTAAATGCGGCCGCATTAAACCACCTAAAGTCAGCATAGTCAAAGAACAGAACCTGCTGCTCACTTCCGGCCAGTCGGGTCCCAACTGTTTGGCAGCTTATCAGTCCGACCAATCGATGAGCTTTGTTCCAACTGTATCCTAAGACACCTCATCTTACTACAGTGGAGTTTTTATTGCAGTATTTTCAAAAACAGTCACAGCGCTCCTGGCACGCAGTGATTTAAATTCTACACCAGATGAATCAGTGCCTTTCCAACCTGACTACAGAAATGAAGTGTTTCAACTCGCAGTTGTGCCACACAGTGCAGACTGAGTCTGACTGAGGTGGGCGGCTGCCGTAGCTTAACAGTCGCACTCATTACTGCTGGCAGGCGCACTTGAAGCCAAACCATATTTTAGCTGATTAGATTACGCTCATTACACAGTCCTCGTTTTATCTTGGCAAAGTAGAAAAAGGTGGTTTATTCAAAGTGAAAATCAAATCAACATGTTTTAAAAGTTACTCCAAAAAAAAAATCACTTCACACGTGACAGAATGACGCATCTTCTCTGGAAAATGAATGTTTGAGTCCTTTTCTATTAGGTGTAAGTTCATTTCTGCAAAGTCCTTCTCCAAAGAAAAAGGTGCCCAGGCTCCTCTTTTCAGACAGGGTTTGTGGAAAGCCGTTGAGCAGCTCGGATTTATGGCCAGAGTTTTCAGACAGTTGAACCAAGAATTTTGTAATAGGGCAATAAGAAAGAGACAAAAACATATTCAGAGATTCACAACCAAAGGCCTGAGGGTGCCTTCTGATCTAGGCATCATCGGGTTTGTCCGCAGGAGGTCCGCACGGCTGCAGCATCTTCTCCATCAGGTTGAAGCGGACACGCGCTTTGCTCTCATTCTCGGCCACAGCGAAGTAGTTGAGCAGGTCAAAATGTCCCATGTAGGAGCAGTAGGAGTCCCTGTGCTGGTTGACCAGCCATTCCCACTTGCTGGTGTCAGCATGTCCCGTGCCGATGTACTTGGACTGCAGATGCTCCAGCTGACTGTGGATGTTGTATCTGTCCGTCATCCTGGGCGAGATGAGGGTTCTTCAAACTCTGAAATCGGCGGCAGGGAAAACAGCGAATTCAAAAATGGCGCTCGGTTAGAGACGATTCGGGTACGGTATATATATATATATTTAAAAAAAAACGCATTACGGACAAGGTATAAACTTTAAAGCAGCCTCAGTTCACCTCGGCAATTTCTTAATTCACTGAGTACTCCCCCGCGTTACTCCTAGGATCAGCGACCATGTAACCATCACAATGAAACACTTCGCTCGCTAGGGGATAGTGTAGCATGCTAACATGTAGCTCCCTAGCTCCGTAGCTACTATTCACCGAAACCTTTTCACACAAGTCAAACGAAAGCAGCTCAGACAACTTCCTAGTGGCGTTGAATAAACAAGAACATCCCGTAAACCACAATGAATACAGTCTGAGTGGATATTTACCCGATATAGACTTTAAAGAGAACCGCTTGCGAGTCTTCGCAGATGGTGTTCTGTTGACTTCCGGTAAGTTCCGTCGGCTAAACCAGCCGAGGAGAAACACAAAATGTAGTAACGTTCCCATCAGAAATATAATATAAAAAGAACAACAAATTCTAAATAAGCAATAATTAGTAATATATAAATTATTTTGATGCCAGTAATCGACTTTGTAATATACGCTGTTAACTGGGCGTTATTTAAAAAAATTTGAGGGGCTATAAATAAATGTTGCTCTTGGGACAATGCCTCGGAATGTGTAACATTTAAAGATTATCTATCGTGTAGAATGGAATCAAATATATGCAAATGTTCATCTTAGTAAAACAAAGTCACTAAAATAAATATTTGTGTTTTCACAATAACAACAATAAAATGTTATATTTACTTTAAGAGCAGCTTTTTATATTTACTTTAAGAGCAGCAGAGGTGGCCTTATGGCACCACTAATTTTGAACAGTAGTCTCAAGTGTGGGTCTGCACAGAGTTCAGTGACAGTGGAAAACACAGTTGGTATAAGAAATAAATAAGATAACGTGAGTCATCAGAAAACAAGGACTAGCGCAGTGGTTCTCAAACTTTCTCTGTCACGCCCCACCTTGGAGGAAGACAATTTTTCATGCCCCTCTCCCCCATGCTGCCCCCCAACCTCCCACCCCTGCGTCAGAAAGCGGAGCCAACAAAAAAGCTAATCAGAAAACATTTGTGTGTGTGTGTCTGTTTTTGTTTTAGTTCAGAAAATTAGCATCAGAGGAATCACAAACTGAACAATAGAGACTGATTTGATCACTGCATTTGTTCAAACTTTAGTTGCTTATTTTTCTTCCCTTTATCTCAACTTTTTATTGTCTTAGGCCAGTGGTTCTCAAACTTTCTCCGTCACGCCCCACCTTGGAGGAAGAACATTTTTCATGTCCCTCTCCCCCAAATTTGGGGCTAGAAGGTTAGGGTTAGGGTTACTGCTGGAATTAGGGTTAGGGTTACTGCTGGAATTAGGGTTAGGGTTTCAGGGTTCCTCATGGGCTAGAAGCCCCAAATTTGACGTGGCTATGTCTTGAGGGATCCCGATGAACCTGCAAGTGGCCCCATGTCTCTAGGACAAACGTGACGTTTCACTCCATAGACTTGCATGGCATTAGGGTTAGCGATAAGGCTGGAATTAGGGTTAGGGTTAGGGTTACTGCTGGAATTAGGGTTAGGGTTTCAGGGTTCCACATGGGCTAGAAGCCCCAAATTTGACGTGGCTGTGTCTTGAGGGATCCCGATGAACCTGCAAGTAGCCCCATGTCTCTAGGACAAAGTTGACTTTTCACCCCATAGACTTGCATGGCATTAGGGTTAGCGATAAGTCTGGAATTAGGGTTAGGGTTAGGGTTACTGCTGGAATTAGGGTTAGGGTTTCAGGGTTCCTCATGGGCTAGAAGCCCCAAATTTGACGTGGCTGTGTCTTGAGAGATCCCGATGAACCTGCAAGTAGCCCCATGTCTCCAGGACAAGCTTGACTTTTCACCCCATAGACTTGCATGGCATTAGCGTCACAAAGCTGGCCATGATGTCTCTCAAGGCCTCCAGTGACACACACTAAGAGCTTCGTGGTCTCCATTCAAATCAGACATATCTGGCTCATAATGATGTTACATTTTTTTTATTTCTTCTATGAAAAATAAAATGCACGACCGTGGTATTAGCTAGTCACATGGGAAATACAAAACTAACAGTGTCTCATTTTGTGTCTTTTTTTAATGGCCAAAGATAATATTACTTTAGCATCCTTCAGAGAACATTCTACTTTCTCTATTTGCATGATTACTTGACCTTTGCTGTTTTCCTTCCTTATTGGAATGATTTTGAACCTTGACTTATCTCTCTGGAAGCACAAAAGCTGCACTCCTAGTAACAGCAGTGCCGTTCAGCCCCTCACTGGCAGACAAATAGATAGTTCCCAGAGATACGGTTGTCTGGGTGACTACATTACTGCATTCACTCCCGCTGGTAATTTTCTGCCTTTCTAAGAACTCTCCCAACGATTTATTGGCACTCTGATCTGGAAATGTGGGCATGGATAATTGACTTTGGCTTGTGTGCCCATAAGCAACACCAGAAGGAAATTACCTACGCATTCATAAACACGGGTATCTTGAGATGCAATCAGTCGGCGTTTTCGTAATTATTGGTTCTGCTTATACTGATATTGCATAATTTGAAAAATAAGTGCCATTAGTGGAGCATGCAGTGATTGGCGCGTACGAGTTCCAGCAGCTTTTTCTTTCATCCATTATGCGTTGACATTTTACTGTGTAGAATTACTCTCACAGGCAATGTGAGGTTAATGCAACAAAGTGGTACATAAAGGCTATTTAGCAGAAGAAAACAGAGCAGAAGCAACATTGTGTGCATTAAATTAAAAAAAATACTGCTGAACACATATTATTTTGGATTAAAAAAAATACTTTTTTCTTCATTATTTCAGAAAGGGAACGCGTCTCGTTTCCTCCTGATTTCATACGCCCGATGAACAGCACTGCAAGGGCAAAAACTAGTTGTCGGGTGAAGCGGTCTCTTTTTGTGTTATAAAAAAAAAAAAAAAGGTAACCTGATGAGACTGAGATGATCCAGTTAACCACTAATCACACTGCGCCAAGAGTCCTCGCAAGGAAACAGATTGCCTCAGCGATCCCGGCAGAAGAGATGGGAATCCTGCGTGCCCTGAAGATCTTTCGGCGGCCCTTTATAGGTTCCCATGCCTGCAAGCCCAAAGTGTGAAGCGTTTGCAATCTTTGCGGACGTCATTGAAGAGGAATACTGACGTTTAATCTCTGCAGTTTACCGGCCGGGCCAAAAATCCCTCCTCACACACAGTCTAGTGCACCCAGAAATCCATTTTGATAAGTCTAGCTACTCTCCAATCCCCCTCTTCGATATGATACCTTGCTCCCGAGAGGTCTAATCTGTGTGTTTGTCACAGTGTGTTTTCAGAAGCTTCTCATGAAGGGTTTGAGATGAGGGGCGACACTTTTCCCTCGCCGCAGCAGTAGCTGGTACAGTTACATCACCTTCCAAACACCCCGTTTGCCTTTCTTTGCCCTTTGTACCTTTTTTCATTTCGAAGCTTCTCAGCGAGGCACTTAGGTGTGTAAAAGCTCCCAGGTCTGTGGGACATGCTTGCACGGCTCATTGAAGGCTCACTCATGCACAGCTGTGACTCCTTCTCTCTTTTTTAATATTATTTACCGTACATTTGGCGCACATCTGCCTGCCCTCAGTGCATCCGCCCTGCAGTCTCCTCTCACTGTTCCTCTGCAGTGCTACCATAAAGCTCTCAGTCACGCAATAATCAAACTTTGATGGCCAATTTTTTTCAGGCACGCCGGCCAGTGGACTGCAGAGCAAAGCGCTGGCAGGAGGAAAAGGTAATGAAATCAGGGAGACGGATGGGAATATCGCCTGACTGGATGGCTCCTGTTCCTCACTGAGCTATTGCCTCATTGAGGGGAGAAAAAAAAGCTGAGGTGGAGTCAGCAATGTGTCATGTGATTTAAAGCCGCGAGGCCCAGACGGAGCCGCATTCATTCAGTGAAGTTTGAGGTGCACGGAGCGAGGGACATAAAACCAAACAGCGCCCTGCAGGGCTGCTATGGCAGCCGGTTGGTTCTGGAGCAGGGCGATGAGATGAATGGCAGCGGTCCGTCAAACTCAATGGCTCTGCCGAAGCTTTAGATTTACCGCCTGGCTGGTTGTGTTCGATTGGTTTCCTCTCTGTCCACAACCCTGCGCAGCATCCGGCTCACTTTGATTGCAGCTCCGAAACTTGTTACAAGGGATAAAAAAAATTAGCGCACGTCCCCAAATTGACGGACAGCGGAGAAAAATTCAAAAAGATAAAGCAGAAGCCCGCAGTCCTCCAAGGATAAAAGTTTAATACCAGCAAGACGGGAGACTTCATGCCCAACATAGCCTCACTCATCCGTCGTGACAGCCTCCAACTGGGTGCGCTTTCAAGGCAGTCTTTTAGTTTCCCAGTAATTCCATATCCAAGCAGGTTCTCAGAGAGAAGCCCTGAGGGATTTTAGGCTGTGGCGATGTGGGCAAGGAAGATGAAACCACGGTAATTCATGTGACTTTGGCTTCAAAAGGGGAACAGAAAGACTAAAGCCGACTCTACAGGTGGTAAAAAAAAAAAGAAAAAGAAAAGTTGAATGAGACAGATGGTTTGCCCAATCATCTTTCAATTTTTTCCTCTTCTTTGGCAGATTTACTTTCACCTCTGCTCCTGATATTGTTTCTCCACCGTCAGTCCGCCCGCCCCCTCGGATTACCTGTCACTCACAGCAGCGCCATCCAAAATTCTAATGACGAGATTCTTTTCCTGTCTGGGTTTGGAGCAGCTTGAGGTTGAGCTTGAGCTCCAAATCAAGTCGCTGCATCAGACACTTTAGCATTCTAACCGCATTCGTCAGATCTGTGCAAATGCAATCTGAAATGGACCGCTCTGCATTTTGTGTATGTTTCAGAAATTCATAATCATATTCCTTGAGGCACAAGCCTTTTTGGGGGGGCTGTAATGAAAACACATGGTGTGGAATAGATGAAAAAACTCCATCCGTCCTTCCTCAGAGCCCAGCAGCTCTGCACAGCGAGCCACTGAACCAAACCGCCGTACAATCACACACGATGTACCAGGCGTGCACCTGGACTTGCAGCAAGAAAATGCGTGCAGAGCGATTATCCGCATGCATCCTCACGGGGTAATTGACGTGATCACGCCTTATCCTACCCAGGCAGCACACCAACAGCCTGTGCACATTAACTATGATTAAACGCATCCATTGGTCAAACAGCAGGAGGATGAATGACGCGAGCAGCAGCGACCTGCGTATTCTTTATGTGCAGCGTAGCAGACCAGCAGAGTAGCTTCCCGCAGGAGGTGGAAAAAAATCCTCCTGCCAGCCTGTGTGAGGTGAAAAAAGGTTATGGAACATGTTTACGCCTTCTTAATGAACTGTTCATAACACACTCAGTAACACGTATATGGCGCGCCATATGTTGGCGAGCAACCACTCGCTGAGTGAGGGGGAGGAAGCAGAGGTCCTGAGCTGCTCCTCAAGTCTCACAACTGAGAATTGCTCGTTCTGCAAAGAACTGCCGAGCCAAATTGAGGAAACATTTAAAGGGTCCTATATATTACATGTGCAATAATTAGCTATTAGACATGTAATTAATATGTGTCTCTGTTGAGCAAGTGAACTCATCAGAAAATGAGAAAAGTCAATCCTTTACTCCTTTTGCTTGCTCAACGGCTCTGGAAATCCTACCTTTGTGATGTCACAAAGGGCACCGTCGCTCGACTACTATCTCCTCCCAGGTTAGTGACAACACTCTGCTCTGACCGGCGTTGGCTCCACCTCCTGAGATAGCTTTCTTTTTTCTCTCCTTACAATGACGTGAAAGGTCCAACAAACCAATCAGTTTTAGGCGGAAGCCAGGCTGTAAACAGAGGGCTAAATGTGCTGTTACCTGGATACCTGGAGATCTGCGTTGTTCTATCAATATTTATTTAAACAATTAATGATGTAACGTGGCTCGGCTGTAGCCTGCGGTGTAAAATAAAAAACGTCAGTGTGGCTGTGACATAACTTGACTTCGGTGTCAAACACTCTTTCTTTACACTGATGCCTCTCTAATTTTCCGCCTTCAGGTGCGACGGCCGCCTCCTTATCCAGAACACCCACGTCCATCTGCGCCGAGCTTGACTCTGCTTTTCAACTGCGATTACAGGATTTACAGGGATTCCATTAGGAGAGTGCACGATGGCTGCATATCTCGGCAAACAGGTGCAGAGGATGATGTCTTCTTGCCCAGCTGCCCCGCAGCCAAACTACCAACTAATGACCATGTGCACATCATTGAAGAAGGCCAGCCACCAGTAAGAGGACGCTTTATTCAGATGCAAAGAAAAAAAAATGTTTGCATTCAGAAAGATTGAAGACCACAATTCAATACACTGCACTGACGAACGACGAAGTCAAGGCTGCCGGATCCATTAGGTAAAAAAAAAAAAGGTCATCTGTACTTTGGATTAGCTGGTTAGGTAATGACTGAGTCACGGTTACACAAGAAAAGAGCCATTTCTGGAACTTGGGTTGACGCACATCATGTTGTCCACAGCAACATGCACCTTCAGGTGAACGTCACCTAAAAATCCAGATCTCACAAGACATGTAACTCTTGCTTCCTATGTTGGCCGATGGCCTGAACAGCTGAAAGCTAAACTCTTGACAATCTGCTGGGGGTTTTTTTATTTTTAATTTTTTCAGATTTGTACCTGAAATTTGAATGACAGTGATTATGGCTTGACATGGCTGCCACCCTGCTGTTTTGTTTCACAAAATAAACTCAATGGCTATTGTTTTCAATAAATAGGTCTATACAGTCTGTCACGACATAAATACAAATCTATCCTGTACTTGTTTTGCTTCCTCTACTACTCAGACAGTGTGTGCAAACCAACACTTGATTCTGGAATTGGGCCCATTGTGATGTCACAAAGGGCAATTATGCCTCTCGAAGTCCACTACCAGCCAGGTGCTGGCCGATTGAGATATTCTGTTAAAATCCTTCCAAACAAGTGAAAGGTCCAACAAAACATTGTTTTGAGGAGCTTCAGCTAACCTGGAGTCTCATTTTCACAGGGGGCTGTAAACAATGGGCTAAATATGAAACCTTCAGTGATTCAAAAAGTGAGATCCTACATTCAGTTTTTTTTGAAACCACAAATACAAGCGTTTACACACATTGTTTTTTTTTTTTTTTTGGTTAACACAGTTTCAACTCAAAATATCAAATATGACCAACAACATGTTTAATAGCACATCACCATCAAGGTCTGTCAAAATCATGATTTGGCATTGGGGGAGAAGCGGATGGTGTGTCACAACACAACACTTTTTACAGTATTTTCACATTGTGCGATCATGACAATCATCTTCGCAGCCGATGAAATAATGGCACACAGTACATCGAGTGGCGCTTCGGCGAAAGGCAAGCGGCAGCACGGCACGTTCAAAATGCACAAGCAAATTTTCTAGAAGGCTACGACGGATGCACAGTCCGACTCGCGGCTCCCGAGGGACCCCACTCAGACGCCCGGCCCGATGCTTAATGCAAGCGGCGCTGGTTAATGATACACCGCCGCGCGGAGCCATACGTTTGCGGCGCATCCGCATTAGCAGTGCAAACAGGCCGACTTGTGCTGGTCGCAGCGGATCCGCTGCTCTTTGCCAGGATCCGCTGGATAAACACGTCTGCTCTCCCTCAAGTACATTTGCAGGTTTGTCACAGGCCGGAGAAATATTTACTGTACAACTGGCATCCATTTATTTCAAGCCTGCAAACACAAACCTTTGAAAAAGACATCTTTGAAACTATATACAGGTATAAATATATATATATTGTGTATGTGTGTGTGTGTGTGTGTGTGTGTGTGTGTGTGTGTGTGTGTATGTATATACATATATATGTGTGTGTAAATATATATATATACACACCCATATATATATATATGTATATTCACACAAGCATATGTATCCATACATATGCATTTATATATAAAATATAAACACACACACACATGCACATATATACATTTATATATACATTCAAGGATAAGATGAGAGTTATGACAGAGGGCAGTGAGGCACCGTCGGGTACAGCAAAGAGAGCCATTAAAAAATAGATTATTAGCATTTCATGTGAGATCTGAGAATCTCAGATAAATAAATCTCTCTTGGTTTGCCGCGTAAAAAACGAGGGAGACGGTGAAATAATATAATATAATATCGTCATATATTAATAACATGTCATTATCATTTTAAGTCATCAATACATTAATGCACAGCTTAGTGTAATACATTTTTGAAGTTCAAATGCCCACAGGTTGTTGCGTTCAGAGTTCTTCACTTGGACCTTGGACTTGGAACGACTTGACCGTCGTCTTCCTCTCAGGGTTTAAAGCTTCGCACAGCCATGCAGTCGAGCCGTCGATTCAAACAGGATGCAGCACATCACCCAAATGGTCCATGCTGCTCAATGGATCACCCACTTCCTCTATTAACTCTCTGCCTGTGTGATTTGTGTGTGTGTGCGTGTGTGTGTGTGTGTCTGTGTGTGTGTGTGTGTGTGTGTGTGTGTGTGTGTGTGTGTGTGCTCTTTCACAGAACTTCCCTTAGCGTGCGTGTGTGTGTGTGTGTGTGTGGATGTGTGTGTGTGTGTGCGTTTGGTCAGAGCCCTGTTGTGACCTGGGTGATCTCCGAGTTGGGATCGTCGTTGGCACATGCGCGAGACTCCAGCGACGACCCCTCCACGCCTAGTCATACCTGACACACACACAAAAAAATGTTATCATTATTTTTTGGTCACATGGTCTGAGACTGAGCTAAAAGACAGTTTAAAGGGCAAAGATGTCATTTTTCAAAGGGATCTACTGGCATTCAAAACAACAGGAAATGCAAATACAAGGTTTTCGTGAGTCATAGTAACTAGTAGCTGTTGTGTTCTCATCCCCTCATAAGTAATTAATTAAATAATTATGTATTCACATAAAGGCTCCAAAATGAGAACCATTTTTTTCAATTACCTGGAACATAGTCTTTGTTTCCTCATGATAGACAGAGACCTCAGCAGGTATCAGAAAACAGGGATTCAATCAACACGGCTCTGCACGAAGCCTCCTCACCACTGTGTGGCGCTAGATCTCACACAATGGGCCTCTAACAAGCCCACATGTGGGTGCCTACCTGCTGGTTGGATCTGTCTCCCAAGTTTGCGCTGAGGTGCTCGTGCTGCGGCAGCTTGCGGATGGTGGCTCCCGTCCGGGACGAGTTTGGTATCTCCAGCACCGACTGACTCGGCGTGCAGAACTCCCGGAAGCAGCGCTTGAAGTTCTCGTCCAGGTAGCCGTAAAGGACCGGGTTCAGACTGCTGCAGACGAAGAATCGGTATTTGACCCTCAGTTTTTCGCAAACAACCAGATGGTCCGTCTGACCAAAGTGATTGAAATATGCTGATGATCTTACCTGTTGGTGTAGCCCAGGGCGATGCAGAAGTGCCAGGTGATGGTCTGCAGCGTGTTGACGGGAATGTTGACCAGCGCTGTGATGAGCACATAGATGTGGATGGGCGTCCAGCACACGATGAAGACAGCCACCACCACCAGGACCATGCGGGTGATCCGACGCAGGTTCCTGTCCTTTTCCTGTTTGCGGAGAAATTTATATATATATCAGAAGAAAGAGAAGCAGCAGAGTAGCTTTTCCAATTTCGTTCAATTTCTCTTTCTATTAGAATTTCTTACAAATGTCTTTTACTCAGTGTCACTGTCCCTCTGGCCACAAAAACAATTTCCTGTGTTACTTTTCCACGGCTCACCTGGGAACCGGAGAGCATGCGCACGCTCTTGAGCCGCAGGATCATGAGGCCGTAGCAGACGGTGATGATGAGGACGGGCAGGATGAAGGCGAAGATGAAGACGCAGATCTTCAGCAGAGTCTCCCAGTACCAGGAGGGGTGGGGGAAGATGAGCTGGCAGTCCACGAAGCTCCTGGCTGCTGAGGGAATTGGTGCTGTCACTGTTTTGTTTTGGTTAGTCACAAACTGCAGAAAGCGTGTTGCGTGCTTACAGGTGGCGGTGGTGGACGCCATGACCATGACGGGCAGCCCGATGGCCGAGGACAGGATCCAGTTGCAGACGTTGACTATCTTGGCGTTGTGCGGCGTGCGGAAGTCCAGCGCTTTGACCGGGTGGCACACGGCCACGTAGCGGTCCACACTCATGGTGGTGAGCGTGAAGATGGAGGTGAACATGTTGTAGTAGTCGATGGACATCACCATCTTGCACAGTGCGTCGCCGAAGGGCCACGTCCCCATCAGGTAGTTGACGCTCTGGAAGGGCAGCGTGCTGGTGACCAGGGCGTCGGCCAGGGCCAGGTTGAATATGTAGATGTTGGTGGCCGTCTTCATTTTGGTGTATCTGTGTGAGAAGCATGGACATACATGGTGAGAGACAGACCTCTGGTTGAGAAGAGGGCAAAGCTCTGGCCTTTGTGAGGTGCTACTGACCATAGAGTGGCCAACCGTCCCTTATAATACATGAAGTCATGCGCGATGGCACAAGGAGCATCACTATCCTGGGTTGTACTTAATATTTTTTATTTGTATTTGCTTTATTTATTTGGTTCCTTTGTAAAAGTCATCCATCCTTCACTTTATTGATTGTTGTGTAAAAACATGTTCAATTAAAAAAAAAAATATATATATATATATGTATATATTTCAATAGAATTTAAACATTGGCTTATTTCTAATGTCTATTGGTAACAAAGCAGTTCAAACTGTGTGAACCATATAATTTTTGAAACCCTATTTTAAGTTATGATTTACCACTACTGGCGAATGAAAGTTGGCAACACTAACTGACCGAATAACCACATCTAGCTGCTACCATATTCTGAAGAGTAGCAATTGAACTCTTCCTTTATTGAACAAATACACTTGTGCAGGAAAACACATTTTGCGCAGAAACGGTTGGAGGACCGTGATTCTGCATCCCCGCTAAATGGAATCGCTCCCCAGCGGCTATTTGCCTCTTTATTGAAGGGGATTCAAAAGGGTTTCAAGGACGAGGTCTTTTGGAGCTGAATGTCCTTTTTGTCATTTACAGCAGGCTGGAAAATGTGCCAGTTCAAAGACCATATGAATGGGCAGCAGTCTGAGGATGGATGGATGGATGGATGGATAAATGGAGGACCGGGCTCGGCTATTATTATTATATACGGAGAAATGCACTGTGTTTTTATTTGAAAGTGGCAGTAGAGAAGCAGAAAAAAGGGATCAAATTCAGACGGAACCTTGTCTCGGCCCATTCTCTGCAAACCCTCGCTTCTAAACTTCCAACTACGACAACCGCGCCATCAAAGTCACTTTGATCGCCTTTGATCCCGCCCCCCCCCCCCCCCATTCTGGTCCTCACCATGATCACCCGTCGGATCATCCTGACTGTAAGGCACCGAGCTGCTGCCACGCAATCGGCCAATTGGATTAGCTACTTGCGTTACGTAGCGGCCCAACAGGCGTACCTAATGTAGTGGCCCCCAAGCGAGTATTTCCACTCCCTGTACGTTCAATCGATCGCAGTGTGATCCAGACTGCTGCTGCTGTACGAATTTAATTAATGTGGATACACAGAGAGGATGGTGATTGACGACCTCCCCCGCCCGCTCCCATCTCCCGTCCCTCTCTTTATTAAACCCCATTCTATCCGGCCTGGCGGCTAATTTCCTCCTGTTTTTGTTAGGAAAGCGTCCTCGATTATCCCCGAATCCGCCCGGGATTCAGGGGATGACAGTTAGACCATTAAACCGTGATTAGCTCCAACACAGAGAGCATTTGTTACCTCCAGGCTTTATTTGCACGGGGACTGACACGGCATCTCGAGATGAAGCGAGAGCAGCCGCCGCTGCCACGCGCTGATTCTGGGGATGGAGGTGTGATTCCCAGCAGGCACCTTGTGATGAAGCTGCAGAGCGCAGCACCGCTCGCTTCTGCCTTTATGTACATAAAGGCGTTGGCACATCAGGGGACTGCACAGGACTGACCAACCTCACGTTCAGCCGCTCTGATATGCTCTGATATATTTGTCGAGGCCTGAGGCTTCTGTCACTGAGCACCGTGCTGCCGGAACTTGGATGAAAGGATCTTCCAGCTCTGTTTGCCCCGGTCAGAAGATCCAAGAAGTGCTCTGAGCCTGCCGACATAGACTTTAAGGGAATAGAAAGCTGGCAATACGATGGGTTCATGACTAATTCAGGGCTTTGTGCGGTTTGTGTAATGAACTCCCGCAGGGACTTGATGTTCCAGTTAAGTTTAGTTAATGAAATATTTGACAATCAGCGATAGCTGAAGGGGCGAAAGGGAGAATCTGCAAGCTAGAACAGATTTTTTGTCCAGGCACTGAGGATAATTCATTGTTTTCACATAAGGGAGGAGCTATAGTATTTGTGCAGGATGAAAAATGTAAATGTCATTTTATGTCGTGTGTGTGTGCGCGCGACTTCTGCATTTCTTCAATTATTCATCCTTCCAATACATTAAATACAACCCAAGGAAGGATGTATATGTAAAATATATGCACCTGTTCTCACTCTTTATTATTGTTTAATAAATGTAACATATGCAAGGCCATCCCCTTTTCATCGGGTTTTTGTTTCAGCCACGGCAGTGTTGCAGAGATTTACTGCACTGAAAAACTGGATATTCCCGCAGCGAACCAGGTCCATTATTATTTTATAAACTGCAGAATGAGTTGTCAAGAAGGCGGCGGCAGCACTTTGATAAGTATCACCATAAAGATGACAGAGATCTGCAGATGGTTTCTCTGAATGATAGGGAATATTAGACAAAGAGACCGAGGAACAGTTCTGGCTCATAAAGACGGAGAACAGCGCTCTGTAATAGGATGTTGGGGGGGGGGATGAAAGAAACGTATTTCTTGTCAGAAGAGAAAGCAGAAATAAAACCATGGGTGGAAACTAAGTATGAATTTAAGAAAAGGTAACGGTGAAACTGAGTTCTTTCAGAGATTTTTGTTCTGTTTCGTTTTTTTGGTCTGCAACTGATAAAAAAAAAGCAGCAGATAGATGTGAAGTCACGAACCTTCAAATACCCGAAACACTCCTCGTGTGCAATTGAGAGCCCGTGATGCATTAACCACCTGGGGGTGAGAAGTCGTCATTTAATTCCTCCTCTTTTCTTCACGCGTTTCGGATAATGAAGGAAAACGGTTGGCCAGGGGACGTGTGTGAGGAGCAGGCGTGTCAGGGTTCGCCGGCTGTCCCCCAGCATGCATTATTCAGCCGCGCAAACCACTTTGGACGCAGCAAAACACAATGTTCACGCCTCCCGTTATGCGGGGGGGAAAACATGTAAACGCTCTTAGAACTGGAGGCGGCGCACATGATTGGAGTGTTTTCACCCACGGAACGGGGCCTCGATTTGTAGGCGTGATGAAACGCTCTGCTTTCACCCCCCTCACACACACACACACACACAAGCATGTGACAGATTATTCAATTATTCACAGTCAAATTGCACTTGGAGCAGAGGCGGCTTCCGATCGAGGCCCCCGAACCCGTGACGTAACCACAATGCGAGCCGCATTTTCCTTTGAGCGGGAACGTTTTTCCCTTTTGTCCTTTGATGGTTGCTGAATGTTAATGTCACTATCAGGGAGCGACAGCAGCGAGTGAATGACACACTGCACACATGCAAATTGACACACATCCTTTATGTTGCTTTCCTAACGATGACAGAAAGCTATATATATATATATATATATATGTATATATATATATACAAACTGAGCTGAAGACCCGAACCAGTTACAGGGTGTGCGCGCAAAGCAGGCAAGACTCATCAAGCGCAGGTGTGCGGTGGTAGGGCAGCTTGACGAGAACCAATCGGAGCGGAGGAGGGCAGACAAGCAACAGGTGGACGCACACGAAAATCAAAACACTGCAAAAGCACTCTGGACACACGTGGAGGCACATCAAACAGACTGAATGATTTTTGCCTCACTGATGGTATAAATTTGCCCATCAGTTAAATGCGACACGTCGCATGTGACGCACGGCAGTTTTTCAATGGGAGCTCCAATCACCGCTCAAGGTGTTCCTTTGCGGGACAGACCAGGAGATTACGGCTGTTTGAACGTCCCTAACTGGATTTAAAATTGGAATCCTGCTGTTGTGTTGTAGACAAGGCAACCTTGAAATGCAAACAACAGCGGCACGTATATTAAACGCCACAAAAGCGTCCGACTGAGCAGCCCATTGTCTGGCTGACGCTAAAAGTCATTTTCAGAGAGACTCGGCCACAATGGCGGCAGCGCAGCTCAGAACGGCGGCGGGTCGCCAGCTGTGCGGGCAGATTTTTGCATGTGCAACGTTACACGGCGTAATTAGGCTGCAGCGGGCCGACTTCAGTAAGAAAAGGTTGACCCCTTTAATACCGCCACCCAATAGCGTCCATCACGGCCGACTAAAGGAACAACTGTCACACGTGCACGTGCTCGTTGACCTGCAGTTTGTCGCTGCGTGTGAGGACTTTGTGTGTGTGTGTGTCTGTTTTTGTGTTAGTTCAGAAAATTAGCATCGGCAGAATCACAAACTGAACAAAAGAGACTGATTTGATCACTGCATTTGTTCAAACTTTAGTTGCTTATTTTTCTTCCCTTTATCTCAACTTTTTATTGTCTTAGGCCAGTGGTTCTCAAACTTTCTCCGTCACGCCCCACCTTGGAGGAAGAAAATTTTTCATGTCCCTCTCCCCCATACCGACCCCCTCCCCTCCCTGCTGGAATTAGGATTAGGGTTTCGGGGTTCCTCATGGGCTAGAAGCCCCAAATTTGACGTGGCTGTGTCTTGAGGGATCCCGATGAACCTGCAAGTGGCCCCATGTCTCTAGGACAAAGTTGACTTTTGACCCCATAGACTTGCATGGCATTAGGGTTAGAGATAAGGCTGGAATTAGGGTTAGGGTTAGGGTTACTGCTGGAATTAGGGTTAGGGTTACTGCTGGAATTAGGGTTAGGGTTTCGGGGTTCCTCATGGGCTAGAAGCTAGGTGTCGCCAATTAAACTTGGCAACTAAACTGGAGCCATGCCCACAACTTTATACCCATTTTTTTGAATTAACCAGTTTGTGAAGTTTTGAACTTAGTGCGACTTTCTGTGTTAACAGTGAGCATTTTCCATTTTTTTGTCTTTTCGCAACCATTTTTGGCAGGCCCTGCTGGTCAAACAAGAGAATGCAGGTTTTTGGCTGCGTTCATATTTATATGCGGTCAAGGTGCTATCTGCTTTCTGCTCAGTTGAATAACAGCCTTTACACAACAAAAAAAAGTGGATGCTGGAAAGGTGAGATGAGGCTGGTCAGCACAACAGGCTTTGCAGAGGATGAAGAAAAATTGTTAATTAGAATGAAAGCAGATTAGGCTTTATTAGCTCCACTAAGCCCCACTCACTCGCCCAAGTAAACATTCCCACCAGGTTGCTGCTGCATCGTGCCGCATTTCACGCATTAAGCAGATAACGGAACGCAAACAGACACGACTGGACCAGTGTGAGCAGCGGCGAATGTATACGACATTCACTTTGTGTATCTTTGGGACAAGCCTGGTGCGAATCTATGCCAAACGTTGAAGTATTTTATCTAATTTTTCATTTTAACAGTCGTCCAGATGGAACGTAGCCTGCGCACTCGTGGTCACCAGTTTTTAGACAAGGCTGATTAATTTTCTCACTGCAAAGAAAACTAAAACACTGTTCATCATGATCGTGCATGTGCATGCCTGTGTGCGTGTGTGTGTGAATTATGAGCTGTTACTGGCTGCAGATAAACCATCAAGTCGCACTTGCAGGAGCCGCCACTGCTCATATGAACAGCTGTCTGTACGCCGCCGCTGGCTCGCAGTAGCATCACGCGCCGTGCAGGAAGCGAGGAGCATGATGGATGGAGGTGCGCGACGTGTCGGGCCCGTACGCCTCATGACTGCCGGGCCTGAGCGTTTGAATGATCTTTTGAACCTCAAAATCACCCCCAAAAAAACTCATTTCATGTGCAATTTACAGCCACGATCCAAGATTCCCTCCAAAGCTATTTGGATTTGAATGTCAACGCGTCTGTTTTCATGATGGAGTCATCAAGCAGACTCTTGCCCTGATTTGGCTCAGCTCAGGAGGGCTTCACCAGTCAGTCAGTCAATTGCAACTTTACCCAGCATGGCATCATTTAACCAACTGGCCGGTGATGGATCTCGCAGCATGCCACCGCTTTTAGGGTCATTTCATAAAGCAAGTCATTTAATAGCACATGCATTTAGTTAATGAGACATGCAGGAAACATCAGGCCTCACATCGCACCGCATTTGAACCTTTCTGTCGGCAGGATCGCAGAAGAGCCCGACGTGAAGGGTCTATAGCGCAAAACTCTCTTTTTGGACAACAAATTAAAGCCTCATCATGTGAGATTTAGCAGCATCTAGTGCTAAGGAAGTGTACTGCAAACGAATACGGGTAATTTAATTTGTCATGCATGGCTATGTCATTACGTAAGCTGCAGCAGTCGGATAAATAAATGAACGTGCCTTGAGAATAAACAGGTGACTTCAGCCTCTCTCAGACTCTCTGCAGCAGATTCCATCAGGGGAAAAGGTCACAATTCCTGTTTTCTGAGGTTCCACTTGGTCTCACAAGTTTTGACAAAACCCACATGGCAGATCCATGTTCTGGAGCTGTGGTGGGGCAACATGGCCGCTCCTATTGGATACTAAATGCTTATTATGAGTTAATTAGTGACCAATAGCTAAGAACATACATTTGCACTTCCACTTCCACTTTCATATGTGACACACTGGCCCTTCAATGAATATATTTTTAGTAATATGTGACATTTGGTAACAGCAATATGAGTGTTCTTATATTAGTGGTTTTGTTGATTCATTAATTTGTCATTAAATACACAAAGACGTATTCTGCTTTCCACTTCACCCAAATCATTTCGTTTAAAAGCTGCACATTGGTCCTTTAATACACGTGGTGTAATGATAAATCGTTGATAAAGATACAAGACAAGTTGTAATCCAACAACACATCTCTATGTGATGTATGCGAAAACCAGCAGGTACAGCTGGTGTAAAATAAAAACAAATGCCTGAGAGCACAAAGCTGGATTCAGATTACGCAATTATGTACTGTAGGTTACCACTAGCAACCGGTAATTAAAGAAAATATTTTGCTGTGAGGATCATCATCATCATCATCATCATCATCATCATCATCATCAACTTTATTTATATAGCACATATAAAAAAAAACACAGGGGTAGCCAAAGTGCTGTACAATGGGTCATAAAAGCAGTGAGTTAAAGGATCATAATTATTTTTAGTTAATATTTATTAAATCATTTTTAGATGTTCAGACTTTTTTCAGACTGTCTCAGCCAGCAAATCATAAGCACTCGCTGTCTCTAAACTTTCACCGGCAATTACATGAGACGTTTTAAAAGGAAGGGTCCATAATTCAAAGCCAGGAAGAAACAGGAAGCTGCACAAAAAAACTCTGCTTTAATATTTAGGCGTGATAGCTTGAGTCCGTGCAGCCAGGAAATAAACGGCTCGGCCCTTAATAGTTTCCTCAGAGTAAGACTATGACGTGGATGAGTGCTGGCAGTATCGACTATGACAGCTGCACAGGAAAAAAAAAAAAAAAAATCACACACTAATCAGAGACTCGAACCTCCGTCAGGTGCCTGCGCTCTGAGCTGTCAGATGAAAAAGAAAAGAAAATCATCCGGGCAATGTGCTGCTGATCTTCACAGCCACCTTCTTTATACCTTCCCTTGTGTACATATCACAAGACAAAGAACAGAGTGACAGTTCAACACTCTACTCGGAACAAGAGCCGACTGATCTTTTAGCAACCTGTCACCAGAGTGTTCAGCTTTTCATGACAACTGAGGTGTTAAACCTCCCCCCCCCCCCCCCCCATCAGCTTGATGTGAGCTCATCAAGAGTCCAGGCACGACTAGAAGTGTTTCTAAAGCAGACGCACGTGAGCAGTGGAGGCACTCAGGAGGAGCCGCTGAGGTATCGGCGCCGCAGTTGCCTCCAGCTTGGTCGGTAATGCAAAACAAGGTGGCAGCAGGTCCAGGCTGCACCTCACCTTCGACCCAAGGTAGTGTAGTATAGGCTCCACCCACCAACCCGCTGTCACTCTGAGTGCAGAAGGGCTGCAAAATGTGCATGTAAATAGTTGCAGGCCGACACGTAGTTTCACCGGATGCTGATTGGTTCGGTCACTTTCAAAGACAGATCACTGTTCTCGCAGAATCGACTCACCTGCCGCCCAGCAGCCTACCAAGGTTCCAGCCGAGTACCTGTCGATGGAGATATTCGCCTGTATTAATCAGAGGCGACCCGGTGCAGCGCTGCTGGTTTGACCGGCTGAAGACGACGAGGGGAGATCAATAAAGTCTACGGCCACACAAACACAAACTCTAGTAATAACGAGGTGGAAGCTGGACTATGCAGAGAAGCCGCTCAGCTGCTTGGGTGAAAAGAACGAACTCAAAGGAGCAAAGACAGTGGCAACGCTACAGACCAGTAGATTATTTAGCTGGTTTCGTAAAAAAAGCTCTAAACGGGGCACCAAAAAAAA
This sequence comes from Nelusetta ayraudi, assembly GCF_046127955.1. NCBI lineage: Eukaryota > Metazoa > Chordata > Actinopteri > Tetraodontiformes > Monacanthidae > Nelusetta > Nelusetta ayraudi. The sequence goes on from NW_027466215.1 coordinate 482,737, forward strand.
CATACAAAAAACAAAATAAAAACTAACGCTTGCCTAATGGTTTTCCAAATGTGCAACAGAAAGGTTTTGAAGAGTCTTGGATACCCTTTTAAGCTCTAATGGAGCTTAAAAGGGGGATTGTTGAGGCCTTGAACTCTCAGTTTGTCCCAAAAAGTTTTTTTTTTTTTTTGCCTTGTCGTTGTTCCCTTCTGTTTATGGCCCATCAAAGTTTTGCAGGATATTTAATGATTGACGCCATGCTTGGAGGAGCAACAAAGACGTGAAGTGGTGGTTCCGGTGAGCCGCCTCGGTGGCAAATCGCGTCTTCAAACGACAAACAAAATGAAAGCGTGAGAAATGTCATCCGTGTCGAAGGGAGAAATATTAAACTGCGCCTGTCTCGAATCAAGAGTCGGACTTGCCTTGATTTCTCCTTGACGAAGGAGCAAAGAATCCCTCGTCCCTGTGAAAACACACACGGCCGTCTCATCTCATCTCATCTCAACTCATCTAATCAGACAGAGGCAAGTTCAAATCCTCACCGCCTAATCTCCGTCTCTGGATTGTGAGTATTTCTATAGCATTTCAAAGCTTTTGTGGCCCTTTGTAAGCTCGGCACAGCCTGTTTTCCTTACGCATGCTCAGTGCATTCGTGTACATTTCTGGAGGCGTCTCTAATCGAGGTTGAGGAGTTGGCCGCTGAAAACACACAAACGCTCAGCCTTATTGCTTCTCGTTAGTCTCTCTCCCAGGTAATTATCTCCAAATACGAGGCAGTAAAAGCAGAACCGCCAGATGCAAGCCAGCGCTTCGCCCTTGCACGGTGGATTTTTAGTAAACAAGGAAGAGGATCAATTAATGGTTATTACCAACTGATAGGCCTTTATTGAGACCCCGTGAGGGCGGGGGCGGGGGCAAAGGTCGGCCTCCGAGCACAGTGTCGTGGCGCACTTTGTGTCGGGTGACTTTGGCAGAAATCTAATACAAACAGAGTTAACGGCGCCATAAAATCCGCCGTCGGGTGGCAGTTATTGAGCTCCTCCGCCGTCCCCCTGCTCCCCTGGCTATTCAGCAGAAGGTCACGGGGGGGCGAAAATTCTTCAAGTGTTTGCAGCCTGGTGGAGAGGTGAGAGCAGGATGTGTGCGATGCTACGTACAGACAAACACGCTGCTGGTAGAGTGGGCGAGGGGCATAAATCGCCCCTGCGGAACGGTCCAGCGAGTTCAGAGGGAGGGGGGGGGGGGGGGTGCAGCCGGAGTCGGCGCTGCCGCCTTGGAGCAGAACTCGATAGTGTTCAGTAAAAGGACGTAGTTGTTAGTTCCAAATGGGCCGTGTGTGCAGCACTCGGCGTCAGAGGCGCGCATTCAGCAGCGATTGCGCCCGCCACGTAATCCCTCAGACACCTCCTCTGATTTACGGGCCGTGAGTTCCCACAGTGTCCGTTAAAAACGTGTGCGCGGCGAGCGTAAACCTGCGTCAGCCCTGTGTGCGCTCACGGATGCACATGAAAAGAATTTTTCCTCTTTTGATGTAGCGGCAGGCTTTGACCAAGTCCGAAGCTATTAAAAATAGGAGTTGTTGATACCCGGGGCTCCTCTTCATACATACATATATATATATATATATATATATATATATGTATATATATATGTATATATATATGTATATATATATACATATGTATATATATATATATATATATATATATATATATATATATATATATACATAGAGAGAGAGAGAGAGAGAGAGAGAGAGAGAGAGAGATCTGAATTAGGGCTGTCAAACAATAAATATTTTCATTGCGATTAATCGCAGAGTGTTCATAGTTAACTGCGATGAATTGCAGTTTGAGTTGCATGTGTAAAATTCTGTTATTTTGCATTTCAAGGCAGTTTTAAGCCCATAATGTAAAGTATTTCATACCAGAAATTGGCCAGATGGGCTGACAACGGGTTGGTAAAACGGACAAAAAGAATGGAAAAAAAACGCTTTATGGATTGGGTAATTAATGTGTTAACACTGACAGCCATATGTATATACATACAGAGAAGATTAGCACGGCCCCTGCCGTGAAGCATTCCTTATTTTTCTTACAATATTAAATATATATATATATTTGTTTGTGTGCGTGCTTATTTATGTTCTCTGCACGGCGAGTTGACGATAAAAGTTGTCTTTGATGTCACACAGCCACAAGACCCTGCAATTACAGTTACTATGTGCACTGGAACAAAACATATCATCATCATCATCATGTCCTCGGTCTGGGGGAAACCTCAGCACAACATGATTTGTCCTCCACTCTTCCCGTTCCCAAGTACACAAAGCCATCGGAACAGAGTGATGCCAAACATAACACACAAATGTCTGTTCCGAATTCTAACTCAAAGAAAATAAGGAGGAAACAAAAGGCAACATATCAGACCTAACTCACCAAAACAGGCAATAAACACGGCGTAAAAGAATATTTAGCTTTACAAAATAAAGTTGTCATAGCTTTTACAAATTATTGAAAATTATGCGCAAAAGGCGGAGGATTTGATTTCTACACTGTTCTTTTTTTTTATGCTTCCAGCATTAGCAACGTTTTTCACACACTGTTAAATATTCTGCCTGCACTCTGCTCTGCAAGCATTTATTCACAAATTTATTATCGGAATATGTTTGACTGTAATACGATCGATAAATATTCACTGTAAGACGCAATTAAATCTTTTCACTATTTTGAAGTCTTTGGAGATTGCTTGAGGGTGGCAAGCCAGCTGTTAGAATCTGTTTCCATTTTAATTTCATTGTCTTCAAGGTTTGGTTTTCTTTTCTTTTGCTTTTGTGTTTTTTCACAGAACTATGCAACTGACAGTCAAGCCAACAGCTGTGAGTCCAACGAAGGGAATGTAGACCGATGAGGAGAGTTGATCCATTTTCAGCACAGGCAAAACCTGAGTGTGTTTCTAAAGCTGCAGACTGCTGCCCTACTTCATACTTTGTGTCGCTAGGTGCAACGTGCATGCAAAACACACACACACACACACACACACACACACACACACACACACACACACACACACACACACAGTCAGGTGCCTGGAATGCTGGAATGAGCAACAATGGGCTTCACCTCCTTAACGAACACCACAGTGGGGTATCGTGAGAGCTACGTGATGGCGTGCTTGCAATCAGGTATCGATGTTATCCATCCTTGCATCCTTTATGCATCCTTTATGCATCCTTGTTGTTTTTGCTTTAGCTTTTCTCTTAAAAAGTTACATTAGAAGGACAAAAACATGAAGACAGCAAAGCAAAATGGACGATCGGTGGACTATAACCAACAGCGCGGCGTCAGTCTGCTCCAATGTGATAATCAAAACGGACCGATGCACATCAGAATCGATAAGAAAAGCTGATTTGAACCTGCCTGCCTCGGACACATATGAAACATGGAAGAGCTGGAAGTCGGGGAGATCTGATTAGGTCGGACCGGCTTCACACTGACACTCACGTGACCAGCACAGTAGCAGAAGTCATATCTCAGCACCACGGGGAAAGGAAAGATGAACAAAAGCCAATTTGTGCATTTCAAAGGTGGCGGTGTGGGCGCACAGGTTGGTGAATTGTCAGTATAGGAAAGTAGAAGAGTAGATGGAATGATGGGGATAATCACCTTGCTGTGGAGCCTCCTGATGAGAACTGATGTGACCCGGGTGTGTTGGTGGAAAAGAAAGACACCAATAAGTAATGATTTGGCTCAGCTTAATATTCCATTTTCATGCCAAAATAGGCAAACGCCGATCTGCCTTTGGTCTTGTTATTGTTGACTCAGAATGACTCCAACGTCGTGACAGCTGTTGCTCCGAAAAACCTAGTCTGTGTGTTTTTACATACTCGAAATCACCCATTAGCGTTCACACAGGGCCGAGCATTAGCAAACATTCATTTGCCGATGATCCTTTTGTTTAAAAAGAAACATGCTCCCTGCACCATGCCCTGTGTTTACTGTTGCCAGAACCTGAGTCATGCAGGAAACCAACACGGTCGGGCGATCCTGATCTCGGGTGGCTGCTGTTTCAACGCGGACAGCAATATTTGGTTGGCAAACGATGAGAGAGGGAGGAGGAAGAGGGAGCAAGCAGCCCTAATGTGCCTTTCCCAGCTTTGACTCATTTCCTCTGTGACAATCTGACCTAAAACCCAACGGGCCAAAATTGGTCGAGGTGGCCGCCGCACAGCCAGTTGGAGGAGGAAGGAGTTTTCAGTTGTGTTTTTTTTGGGTGGGGGGCAGCTAACTTAACTTAACTTCAGACCTCTGACATTTAAAACCCATCAACGGTCGCAGAGGCACTCCCCCTCCCCCCACCACCACCACACACACACACACGACCACCGCTCTGATGGACGCCTGGAGAGAAGAGAGACTCACTTTAGTCCCCCGCCGCCAACAGAACACCTTACATTGTTTCCATGGTAACAGGAAGCAGCACTCTTCCCTCTGCCACAGCCTGGACGTTTTCTGCGCAACCGCAATTGACTTTGTTTCCTTTTGGGTTTTTTTTTTTTTTTCTTGCCCTCTTCTTCGAGCGCCGGGCCGTCGGCTCGTTTGTTTCTTTGCTGATGAGAGGACGGGAGCCGCCGGGTGACGGAGTGAGAAAAAGGAGGAGATGCTGCCTTTGTTTAATCAAAGCAAAACGGTGTTTGTGATAAAGTGGAGACGGAACGTTGAAGGATGTCCCCCCCTTTTATGTACCAGCGTGTGTGTGTGTGTGTGTGTGTGTGTGTGTGTGTGTGCACGCCGTGTGTGCATGTCATTAGCTAAATGGCGGCTCCCTTTAAAATTTCAGAGGAGAGAGAGACCAGCAGGAAGAGACGCGGGGAGGTTGATGATAATGACCCAGTGCCAGGGAATTGGACACGTCCTTCTCCACGCATTTTCCTCCCAGTCTCATTAGTCATGCCGCGCCGATACACAAAAACTTGGTCTCAGAAGTGGCACGCAGCCGCAGAAAACAAACACACAGTCGGCTGCCAGCACTCCTCCTAAATGTGCTCCCGCACAGCTCTCCAGTGCACCAGGCGGAGGATAGTGAAGGATGAATTGTCTTTTCTCTGCAGCAGCCAGAGGAGCCTGTTGAAAACATTTTTTTCCCCAAAAAAAGAAGACTGAAATGTTATTTTCATTTTTTTTTTTTAAGCCACCCGAGCTTCGGAGAGACATTTGAATGTGACCCGAAGGCCTTTCTACGGAGTTTTCACATAAGCCGCTGAAAAGAAAAGAAAGAGAATAGGAAAAAAATGTCAGCGATGACAAATGTGGAAATGCCTACAAAGAAATTTAATTCTTGCCTGTTTTGTGCATCGCCATGGACAAAAGCGTCTGCTAAATGAAATTGTGGAGTAGTAGAAATGCAATTAAATGATGTGGGTTTTTTTTTTTCCCAAGGTTTTTAAAACATGTTTCTGTACGTGGGGATGAATCAGCATTTCCTTGCAAACGCGTGGCTGCAGCCTCTCAGAAGAAGCTTTGCGGAAGGCTTTTAGATTTCACTGCAGTGCAAGTTGGCTTCCCACCATCAGGAGAGCTAAATGCAGAGTGGGATGGGGGGGGAAACAACTATTAGCATTTTCATCTATTTCACGGTTCACTGACCGGGTTTTCGTCGTTCATCAGCCCTGATTTCATTAGCGGCTGTGCGGCTCCTGTCTTTATTGTGGTGCGTGCAGACTCCAGGAGGGTGGCGCGAGAGCCTGCGTTTGAAGGCGTAAAGTTCTCAGTGGAGGCTGCGGTGGAGGATCTGAATGCAAGGAAGCACTTTGCGCTGGAGGTCCAGGAGGTCCGTGCAGGTCAACCCTTCTTAAAAGCAACACAGGGGTTTTGACTTCTTCTGAACTTGGACACACCTCACCTTTATCTTTACTACTTCCTACTACTACTACTACTACTTCATCGAATATATAAAACTTGTTTGAGTTATTTCACACTGTTTCCATTCAGTATTGACGCCTTGAATGAAAGAAAAATCATTAAATCAGAAGTATGTGTCCTTTTGACTGACAGTGTACATATATACACACAATATAGTGTATGTTTGGCCTCTTTGGCTGTAGTTGGAGCTCCTTTGTTTACCGTCTCTTCCTCTCCATCAAATCGCAGCAGCCAGCAGCGCCGCTTTCATCGCCGCCACCGAAGCCTCGTCCCGGAGCGACGCGGCGCCGTTTAATCAACACAATTGTGAGGCGAGTAATTAATGCCCACTACAAACGTCCACCCACACAGCAGCATTAACCCAACACAAAGACTCATCTGCATTCTAATTAGTGTCCATCTCTCCGAACGAAAAAAAAAAAAAGAAGAAGAAAAAGCAGAAGAAAAAAAAAAAAAGAAGAGAAAAGAAGCAGAGCGCCATGCGCGCACGTGTCCTCTGCAAACAGACCCCGTGAACTCGCGCCACTGGCACAGTGAGACTGAGGGTCACCTGCTCGCCAGCCGGCCTGAGAGGCTTGCCCACCTGCAGGCTCCTCGGCTGAACCACAACACGCCACACAACTGTGTGGCAGGCGTGAGGCCGATGCAGATGGCACGAGCAGGAGCACATGCAGCTTTGGCAACCTGACTGAGGACAAACTAAACCTTCTTTTTTTAGTTTGGGGGGGGGGGGGGGGTTTAATGCTGGAAAATGACTGAGCACTGCAGCAAAAAACAATAATAATGACGGTCGCAACCCAATGAGTCTTTGGACAAATATGTGATCATTGGCGATGAGGAAGCAGCGATCAGAGGGCAGAAACTTTCATATTCGTCAATAAAACGCAGCACAGATTTGTCACTTTACAAGCGGAATGAATAATACGACTAATTTATTTTTGCTTTTGTGCAGGTTCCAAGACAAAACAACCTTCTTACTTGCACTTTCCTGGAAGTCATGATGAAGTCAATCCATCTTTATTTTAAGGCTTCATTGATTTATATGACACGTTTATAGGCAACTCGACGTGAGCAGCCGTGCACAAGGGATCAGGGGACACACGTGAAGACAGTCCACCGGCGTCAGCACTAAGTGTTTGTTGACCGCCTCTCAGCTGGGAGTTCATGCGCCGCATCCGCGCCGTGTTTATAGTTTCAGTATCGGAGACAATAAGGGAGCGTTCATTCTGAACGAAGCAGCTGCAAAGCGCACACGCGTGCAGTCCCCGTGTGTCCACTAACAGTGACAGAAGAAGGTGAGCCTTGACTTTCCAGCCGGAGGCGCTCCCGCGCGCTGCGGAGACATTTTTACGCACAGCCGAGCGGGCAGCGCCGTCGACATAAAACGCGCCGGCTTCGCACGCTTTCAGCCCGCGTAGTGTCAACAAACACGTTTTCCCCGCACACGTGCACGCGCGCACACAGAGGAGCAGGTCGCACGTTGAACCCCCTTGCGCTCGCGCGCTCGCGCCAGAGAAGGACAAAAAAAAAAAAAAAAAAAAACAATGGGAGAAAATGGAACCAAAGCAGCGACGGCTTCGCACCTCTGGCGATGCTTCGGGCTCCTACCTGACTATGATGTACATGACCAGCACGTTGCCCACGAGCCCCACCACGCACACGATGGAGTAGAGAGCCGTGATGATGATGGCTATGATAATGGGGTTGGCGTCGCCTTCCAGGCTGCCGCCCATCAGGCGCCGCTCGCCGCCGCCGCCGCCGCCGCACCGGGCGTCGCCGAAGCCCGAGCTGTTGTCGCCAGCGTCGGTCACGTTGAGGCAGAAGGTGCCGTTGTAGAGCGCCGTCAGTGGGCTCCGGTAGTCCGCGCCTGTGCCGTTGCCTGCGCCCTCCATGGTCCCAGCGGTGCGCCGAGTGTGTGGGGGTCTGTGTGCCGGGTTCGCGGGTCCGGTCGGCCGGAGTGAAGAGGAGGAGAGTTGCCGGGCTGGGAACTGCGTGGAGCCGCGGCACTGAAACACCAGAGTGACTGACTGACCGACCGACCGGCTGGCTGACTGGCTGACTGGCTGGGTGCGAGTCCACACGCACGGCTCACTGGGCGACGGAGCGAGACTGGCTCAGTTCGCTCACTTTCTCTCCTTCCTTCCTTCCTTCCTAACTTCCTTCCTCCCTTCCCTCCTCGCGCGCCCCTGTCCTGGACTTCGACTTCAGTCTGTTTGTCCTTCTACCTCCCCCCCCCCCCCCCTTTAATCCCTCCTTCATCCCTCTTGTTTTCCTCCTCCCTTTTTCTGTTCATCCCAGTTTATCCCATTTCACACCCTTCTTTTCATCTTCATCATTGATTCATCCATAAATGCTTCACTGCTAATGCTGTTTATGTGTGTGCCCCTTTATTTTCTCTTTTTTTTAAAAAACAAAATGTTTTCCTTGTTCCACTGCAAACCCATCAACCATCCATCATCTGTGCACCAAACCCTTCAATCATTTGTTTGTCTTTTATGCATCTTTGCTTGCATCATCATCATCGTCACCATCATCATTATCACCATCATCATCATCATCATCATCATCATCATCATCATCCTACATTCATCCATCCATAGTTTAATTTTACAGCCATTGTACATCTCGACATTCCCTTCTTTATATTTTTATTTTTTCCTTCCCTAAGTTCTTTCCACCATCCATCCATCCATCCATCCATCCATCCTTGTTCCTCACACATGATGCCATTTTGCCTTCTACACAATCTACAAATTCTCTTGACCTTCACGGAACTCCTGTTCTTCTGATATTATCTGTCAAGCTGTGCTCCCTCCCCTTCTTGTCCAAGTGTCCCGTTGATGAGCCTCCCCACTCTTGATTGCCTTACTTCTCGCCGCCGTCCAATCAGTGAGGGGCCAGTGTGGGAATGCGTGCCACAGTGTACTCCAATAGGGATCGATTCCAATCAAGATAATGTCCCCACTTGTCTCATTACCCCTCTGGAGCCGCATCGAGTGGCCAAAGATCATTAACCGAACGTGCTGGACGCCTATTTGGAGAGATACACTGGATGCGCTCGTCCTAATTGGCTCCTTCGCCACGCGCTTTCTTACGCACTTGTTTTCAACGATCCGATGCACGCGTTCACTTTCACATAAAGAGAGAGAAAAAGAAGCAGCGCGAGCTAATGGAATTAGTGAGTTTGCCAAATGAATGAGGAGGCTGCGGAGGCGGAGAGCTTCTCTACGTCTCTGTCCAGGGTGCGGCTGAGGACAGAAAGTGACTTCCAGACTTGTTTTCTTACAAGCAGCTGAACTGTTTGGTTGGAACGTGACAAAGTTCCGCGGTCCCATCTCAGAATCTACAAAAGAATATAGATATTGACTGGTGTTGTCAGTGGGAGAGGTCTCTATGAGGTATCATTGCCCTTTGTGACATCATAAGAAAAACCCAGATTGACAGAGCTGCAGGTTTTACCACATTTTTCTGAGAAGCGCAGAAAGCAGAAGTGAAGTTTGACCATGCTGATCACTGACAGGCTGCAGAATGTGGCGCCTTGAAAACGCTTTGGCCTTTCGCTGCCTTTGAGCGAAAATCCTGTCCAGCCCCTGGAGTGAGGAGGTAGTTAGAATTATGGGCTCTTCAGATCAAATAGCCTGCTCAGTCGCCGAGTGCTGGTTGCGAGCTGAGGCTGCGTGATTTGCACGGCACCCACGGTGAACAAAAGGTCATTCTTATTCTTTTATTCCAATTTAGTTCAAAGCTTTTCATCTTGAGATTTCTACGTAGACATTTGGAGTATTTAAGAACACTGAAGGACCCTTGTTGCTCTTTTTTTTATGACTTTGAAAAGAAATTTTTCTCCCATTCTTTGTTACCATGTCTCTTTTCGCTTCTTTTTCAGAAGGAAGTGTTTGGAAATCAGCAGTTGCCACCCTCCTGTTGCCGTGGTGAGGACGATCAATTCACACGGGCGGCGGCATCTTCAGGGGTTCCACGTGCCAATGCTGTGCCTGCGTGCGCTCACGTGCCACTCTGCTCCCGCCGAGGACTAATTGCGAAGCCGAGTCAGAGATAACTCCTTTTATTTGTGTGGAATTCACACCTCCGGCACGGGACCAGCTGCTCAAATGAGATGCGACCCCGATAATCAGAGCGTCGGATCGCATCTCCAGAACAAAACGGGCGAAACGCTTCCGCCTCTTCTCACGGCTTTCCGTCTCTTAAGTGTTGATTTAAAAATAATAGTCATAGAAAAAGCTCAAGTCTGCTCATCAGCAGAGCCCTGAGACAGTGCAGCGACACGAGAGCAACGGTCGCACCGGCAACATCTGCGAGGCAACACATAAATTCACACGTCCTCCAGGGCCACGGTGGCCAGTTTGGCATACACGATTTTGCCTCAAGGTCACATTGAGAAATTGGCTGCATCATGGGAAACGCCACCAATTCCTCCACGTCTCCGGCCTGTGCAAAACAAGCACGTCGCCAAAGCAAGGTTGCTCATTTCATGAGCGAGGACGCAAGGAGGGAAAAAAATGATGCTGGTCATCAGTTGCGTTTCAAGGTAAGCAGAGAGTTTTAGCAAAACAGCATCTTTTTTTCTTAGTAAAACCATGTTGGTGAGTTATATAAAAAATACCAAAGTACGTTCAGTTGCTGAGGCTGCTCCCGAGGCCTGGGGCGTCGAGGCCCTCGACCGCAACTGCAGCCCGAACCACATTGCACCCGACCCTTCCGGCTCCGTCTGCGGGTGATGAGCCCACAGGACGGAGCAATAAATGCCAATAAATAAAACCAGACACTGTTAAGCCCAAAGTAGCTTATTAAAGTGCCAGTGCAGGTAGTTAAAACACACTAATGATAAAAGATATGACATAAGTATGTAGAAAGCTCTCTGCTAAGCCCACAGCGACTTGTTAAAGCACAAGAGTGACGTTGGGAACACAGGAACGTTATCTCCTTCTCTCAGCAGCATTTGAAGCTTGAATAGAGGAAGAAACCAAGAGGTTATTGGACCTTTTTTTGTGTGTGGTCAGTGAGACACACCAACGAAGGCCAGTGACGAGAGAGGCAAGAACAAAGAAAACGATGGATGAAACAAAAAACGATTTTTCTTTTTTACTCACACCCCTAAAGGCCAATTAGCAGCATCTGACTGCCATGATATTAACTTTAAAGTGAATCCACTTGGACTGAAACAACCACAGTTGGCGAGAAAAGCATGGCAAACACAACAGGCAACATTAATCACTCAAACTGAAGTGAGCTGAGTGGAAAGGTAGGGAATGCACACATCGCTTTGTGTTGTGATATAATAATAACACGTGGTCAAAATCTTCTGAACGTCTGAAACACAAATTGGCCTATTCCATAAATATACAACACCTGATCCTTTCACCTCTTAAAAGTTTCATATCTTCAAGTGTTGCTGTTCCTGACTCCTGCCTCTGGGATGTTTGGTAAATTCTGGGGACAAGCAAAACATGAATATATGAGCGGCTCAGCTGCTGTGGACAGAAAGTTTCCACGCTTTCAAACACAATCGTATTACATATTGTGTAATTCTTTTTTGTTTTGTGGTATGAACCTGCCGAAAGCAGGCGCGTCTGACTCACGGTACGCGGGGCCGCTAACCTCGGTGGGCGGCAGCCGACACACTTTAAACAGCCGCCCGGTTTCAGAGAGCAGCCTGAACAATCAGAGCAATCTGTTGTCTCGCTCTCGTGTCAAACAAACTGTGATCTGTGTATCCTGCGTGTTTAGCCAACCTGGTGACGCTGCTGCGGCGGCGGACATTAACCAGGCCGACGACGAGCTCCCCGGGGTGAGGGGGGGAAGGGGGGGGGGGTTTCAAGGTGACACAAATCAGGTGTGAGCGATGACGTGGCGTCATCACGTGAAAGCGCTTTCCTGGAATGACTCCAGTTCACGTAAACAAGTGCCGCAGCGGCCCAGAGGAAGCTGCATGCATCACCCTGTGTACAGTCAACTGTCTTCCGGCTGTGTAAATATTGTCGAGCAGAAGCGAGAGTTTGCCGGAGGGTCGCCCACAGGGTCACCGCGATGGCCGGGTGCTGCCTCCGGCCAAAAGCCGGCCCGCCTCATCCTTATTCAGCTGGCACGCGGGTTTGATCCGTTCGCTATTGTAACAAGACTCTCCTGAGGTGGAACTTGTGTGTCTGTGTGTGTGTGTGTGTTATATATCATGGCTTGCATCCATGAAATATTGTAAGGTTATTATCGGCCTCCTGCATTTTAAGGAAATGGAGATTGGTATTGACTAACAAACAGGAGGATGGGGAGCCCCATTCTCCCCAACCCTCCCCCACCCCCACCCCACGCCCCTAATGAAACTGATAATGTGCTTAATGAAGAAAGGAGTCATGGTAATGATCAGATGAGATAATTGAAGCGGCCGGCAAAGCGTCGGAATTAGCGCGGACAAAATTAGCTGCTAAGTGGGGAGCAAAACGTCCAGAAACCAGCAGTTGTGCTTCCTCAAAGGAGACCAAGGACGGAGCAAACACACAATCACAGTAAACATAACGTCCTGTTCCTTACCAAGCTCGCTTTGTAGCCACTTTCCATTGAAAAAGAAAAAGTATTCATCCATTCATTTTTGCTCCCCTGCTGGATGCTGCGACCTCAGAAACGTTGGACGCTGCTCCCCTCGCCTTCGCTCACGACGCACCTTCCACCTACACAACTGCCCAGATAATAAATGGTTCAAGGTCGTGGCGCGGCTTTTGACCCCTGGCAGGGGCACATGATGGATTGGAAACTCTACCAATTCCATCCAACGCTTTCAGCCGGTGTTCGTTTTCCAAGTTCTTCCAAAGCACCCAGCTTCCTCCCATGAAAAGTTTGAAGCAGTTTCTGGACAAACCTGTAAACCTTCAGTCTTTAACCAAGAGCTGTCTTAGTTTTTCACAAACTCCATTCTTTCCCTCTAGGTTTGTTGGTTTGTACAGTCTGCCGTTGTGAGTTATTGTTCGGGCTACTCTTCAGGCGGCCACACGATGTCGTCATGCTGCGGCCCTCGGCCTTCACTGTAATGCCGTCCTCAAAGAAAAGCCTGTTCCCTTGAAGAATCCAGCGAAGGTTCTGCTGCCGAGCTGCTGCAGCGTGCAGCTTTTTCCCAATCCGCCTTGTTTATTTGTACTTGGCAAGAAAAAAGTGGATTCTAGAGAAGAAAAAGCTCTTTTCTTGCATTTTATTGATAATGTTTACGACAGCTAAGAGACCCCAACGTGTCCTTTGCTTTTTCACTGACCTTCTACTTGCTGCCTTTTGCAACTGTTCAAGTACTGGCAGCAAGAGGAAGGTGACACATTTCCGTCACTGCCGCTGTTGTCGTCGTTGTGGTGGTTGTTGTTGTTGTTAAATTGCAAGAGCGATAGAGAGAGAATGGCTTCATGGGTTTCAGCAGCGAGATGCCTGTAGCAGCTTCATGGCAGCAACAACATGATGACAGGATGACGATGACTCATCCCTCATCCCTGCGGCCGTCAGATTATCGCTGAACCCTGTGACGTCCCACCGCTTTCATTTTTTTTCATTTTTTCCCTCCTGTATATATATATATATATATGTATATAGATAGATAGATAGATAGATAGATAGATAGATCTTGAGTCTTTGTGGTGCAACAGATGACAATTTTGATAGTTTAATTTCAGTGTGCTCTCTGTGTCCCTGAGGAAATCCAGTAATTAGACATTAAGAACACAGTGAGCGGCGGGGCTGCAGCTCACATCTCGTGTCTTGCAGACTGTCTGCATCGTAAACACGCCGCCCGAGCCTCTCTTCTCCTCGGACAGAAACAAGTCCGTCCGTCCTCCCGTCTCGCACGTCCGTCCCGGTTTGTCAATATTTTACAGTGTGCGGCCTGTAAAATACGTGCAGATATGATTTGCGTCATTGAAAGGCGCACCGCTTTGCAGGCTTGCTGCTTCATGTCGATGACAATTTTTTGAATATGTATGTATGTATGTGTTTGCTCGGGAGGCACACTGGGAGAGTGTTCAGGTGCACTTTTTTCAGCAGCACTTTGAAGCCAACCTGCTTTTCCTAACTTTGAAGGAACGTATCCAAAGGGATCCTCCCTCTGCTTGCAGTCTGATGTCAGAGAGATTTTTTGTTGAGATTTTCTCTGCAGGATGGGCGAGTTAAGGTCTTATGTAATCGACAAAAGGGACAAAAAGTGACAGTAGAAACGATCCCATCTATCTCGCTCGCCATCGATCTATCTATCTATCTATCTATCTATCTATCTAGAAGTGTTTTGGTTCTTGTGTAATAGTACTCCCTCTGTTTCTACCATTTCATCCCTGCATCTCATCATCATGCATTCTCTCCTCCGCCTCCATTGCGACTCACTCAGGTGAAAGTGAGGATGTTTTTTCTTTGCGGTGCAAAGAGAAGCGCCGGCTCTGCTAAAACAGCGGGTTACACAGGTTGAATAAACATGTAATTCATTTTTATTCATCTGGCACCGCATAAAAAAAACCCACAAAATGCAGAACAAGCAGGGGCACAAGAAGAAGAATATAACACGTGCACTCAAGATAAGGGATTCTCACTTCTGTCACTTCCCACAGCCTTGGCGAGCCGATGGATAACTTCACACAGTTTAGCCTTTGCGTTGATCCCTTTCAATACCCTGTCTTTGCCTTTGCCGTCGACAGGGATCAGGAGCTCAGCCGGACTGACCTCGGTAACGTTCGAGCAACACCGACGCTCCATTATTTGTAAGCGCATTGTTATTACACTCCGCAGCCGCTTCGGTCCGTCCGTCTTTAAAATGGAAAAATCTCTGTTTCGCATCACAGCAGCAGCACGAAGCAACGCTGCAGGCCTCGTCCATTCTGTCACACTTACGACTCGACAGTTATTTGCCTCCCATCCAACTTTTTCCTAACTTGGCACGTACACATACACACACACACACACACACACACACACACACACACACACACACACACACATATAGGCGACAATGATACAACACTTCCTGTACCTCATCAGTTTAATCGGCACTGAACTGCTTCTAATTATGAAGCCCTGTGTCCAGGCATGAAGCTACAGGAGCATCACATCTGAACCGGAGCTGGAGCCAAGTCCGTTCATGAACATCAGCTCACCGTGAAATCCTCATTTCATTACGACCTCGTTGTGTAATTACATTGAACACTGCCATCAAGCACCGACTGGCAGCGTCCGCTGACACCAGGATGATTTTGGTGGAGCTGAAGCAGGTTCGCCATGTGACACATTTTTCCGTTAAACTGTGTGAGAGAACAAAACTTGGAGGAAAAAAAAAATTGTGTTTACTTAGTGTCAGTTCTGGCATGCGACGGCTTAGCCAAAGTCTACTCAGGGTAATTATGGGGTGAGTTAAACACACTCGGGGGGGAAAAGGGGAAATTAATCATCGGGGCGCAAAGCAGAAGGCAGCAGAAGGACACGAGGAATGTTGTTATTGGCCGACTGCTGTGCCGGGAACAAATGGATGACGAGGCCGAGTGGTACAAACAAACAAACAAACACAGAGATGAAAAAGCGTCTCCTGCAGTCGTGAGTCTGTAAAATTATTCGAATTACTGGAGCTGTTTTACAAGGTTTGGGGATTTCCTCACATTTAGACAGATGTTGTTTCGACTTGTATTATTTTTATTTTATTTAAAATATGCTCATCTGAGGCTAAACTAAACAATTCCTTCACATAAAATAATATATAAAGAACAGAAAAACACAGAAAAGAAATGAGCTATTTGAAAAGCAGTGACATGAAGCATACTGGGCAAATCACCTCCAGTCACTTAGATTCTCAGAAAGCAAACAATAGCCTATTTTTAGCATTGCCCAGTCAATTCTCAGTTTCCCCTCTTTTGAATCAACAAATTCAACTTTTTCCTTTTCAAACCATGCGCGCTCGCTCAGTCGCCGCCAAGGTGAAAGTCTGCTCATCTGTTTTACTCAGTTACACAGAGTTATCTCTTTCCAGAGCCCCAGCGTGCACATTGTTGCAAATCACCGTTGCTAATCTCAAAGGTGGGAGAGAAGCCTTTCACAGACGGATGACTCTGGGAACCGCTGATGGGTGAAAATAAAGAAGAAAAGAAAACAGCTCCTGTTGCAGAAACCACCGTGATGCCACAGATAGAAATCTGACCTTGTGCAATTTGTTTCTCTCGACCGCTCAGATTGTAGGAACCCTGATCACTTGAAGTCCTTGAAGAGCTCAAATTACAGTCGGCCTCAGTCAGAAAACCATCAGGAAAATAGCGGCCCCTGTTGCTCCGCGTCCCCGTCTAATATGATGGCAGATGATCACCGGGGCAGAGTCAGCTGTGCGAGGCGAAAGCAGCTTAATCAGGCTGCTCTTGGTGTTTCACCACCACCACCACCGGGCGCACGCAACACGCCTCCCTCAGTGACATTTCAACTCTCTGAACTGGAGCCTGTTACAGGGCTCCACTGACAGCCAGGCAGCTGCAGTTGGCTGCACTGACTGGTCTGTCAGTTTGGTCTCAGTTTTGAGATCGGGCCTCGCTCTGCCTGAAGGACCCAATTTGCAAAATACTTGAAACGTCCTCATCATTTTGACAATTCCCACACAATCATGCTTTGGCTGTCGTGTCACCTTCATTTCCTGCGGAGGCGCAAGAGCCAAGAGGCCACAAGATACACACACAACATCCAAGCAGCTCACCATCCATGCACTTTACATCTCACCATTTTCCTCCACCTTGCTGGGTGTTTTTCCCCTGTACAGGGGAGCTCTTTTCTCTCAATCTCTTGCTCTCTCGAAAATTGCAAACCCAGCCCTTCAGAGATGGCGGTAATGAGGGACCTGCTCCTTTCTCCTCTTTGAAGCCCAGCACGACGATCACCCTGGAGGAAGACGGGTTTTTTTTTTTTTTTCTATTCTGGGATGATGGAATTGAAAAAGGTGCAGTGCAAGTTCCTTCTGACCATTGTGAGGCAGAGGCGGAGACACAGGGAGCGACAAAAGCAGCTGCCAGTCTTGGTTTAATGCATGCCAGTCGGTGCCGAGAAGGAAACGAGGGTGAATGATAATGAGAGAGACGCGAGATGCGGAAAAAGAATACAGTGAAAAAGAAAACGCAGCACATCTTTGAGGGAAGCGCTTTGTAAAGTAGGAGATCAGCCTGTTCTGGCTAGAGACAAGCCCCGAGTGGAGTAATTAAGAATGCAATGTATGCTGTATGACAATGTGAAGGTAGTCTGGCCACAGGCACTCTCGTGTGCGCCCACATCGCAGAAAATTAAAATGCAGCCTGCAAACTGTTATGTTCATCTACAGATATCACAGGTGCGGTCTGAATGCCAATGATGCTTCAATTTGGAGGCTCCACACCGTCAGCTGAGTTGTTGGCATTGGCAGCAGCAGCAGCAGCAGATGTAAATTTCGGACGCCTCTAACTAGACAGAAGAGGCGAGCCACCAGACGCCTATGGCAGGATGAGGAGATGCAGCAGCCTTGGCTCCAAGCTGGAAAGGTTAACTGAGTCTGACTGCAGGTTACATCAGCAGGTGAAATGGCAGCACTCGTATAAAATAAGATTGTGTAAAAAGTAAGAAAGGGCAAATGTGTTGCTCTTTGGACTCAGTAGTCATGCAGCAGTAGTAGTAGTAGTAGTTGTTGTTGTTAGTTAGAGCCTTCCAAATTTATTCTCGACATTTTCAGTTACTTCACATTGACATTAATTGCGAAATTTCAATTTTATTCACGAATGTTAGTCTTTTTTACGTCAACTTCAATCTCAAAATTTCAACTTTATCCTCGAATTGGAAACTTGGGGAAAAAAAAAACAAATGCAACCCTAACCCTAACCAGACTGCCATGTTTCAGTCAGACATTTCAACAGATTGCAGCTTCTCCTCTTGAATATGCTGCAATTGCTCCTTAAGGAAACCCTGCAATTTTGTGAAGTTCACGTGAAAGAAAACAGAGCGGACTGTGTCGTCTCTGTCTGTGACGGTAACGGCGCCGTTACAGCGACGAGACAAATTGTTGCCAAAAATGTGCTTTCAACCCACAGAGTTCCGGAGAGTTCTTAGCTGTGAGCAGCCGTGAACAGGTGAGTGCGTCGATGAGCCGCTCCATCAATTATAAAGTGAAGAAGGCGCTCGCTGATTAGTTCTCAACAAGCTCGCCGGAAATGATTATTATTCAATCGAGGGGGGAATTCGCCCAGTCGTGTGGAGAAAGTCTAACGCTCTCATTTACACCTTCGCAGATCCGCTGCCGATTAATCCGGCTGATCTATAGGAGCCATGTGAGAGCAGTGCCGGGGCCCGCTGCAGTTGCACTCGCAGCCCCTCCAGATAATGAAAAATACCTCCTGGGTCGTCCGCCCTCACCGGCAGCCCTTCGACTCCATGGCAACGATGCAAACTAAATGGTTTCCAGCTGCCACTCGGTTTTTCTTCATATGAAGAAGGCTGATAAAAAAAAAATGCCTGGTGAAATTATTTGCCTTCATAACACAATTTAAGGGTCAGATAGTTTGTAAAATCTAATTCAATTTGACAGTAAAATGTTTTTCTGGCCTGTTGTAGAACTTGAAGAAGCTTGAAGGTCCAACAAACCTTAGCAGAACACCAAAACTGAGCATTTTTCTTGGTTGGTGACTGTAAACAGGGGGCTAAATATCCCGCAGTAGTTGTGTAAATTAAATTATTTTCATTGACCCGCTGTTCTGCACAGTGTGTTATAAGTTGTGTTCTCCTTTTACTTCTTTGTCAGTCACTGTGTATTGCCATTAAACAGCGTTGTTTAACATTGCTTGCATGTGCCAAAAGTTTAAACCCTCCACGTTAGAGTGTAACAGCAGCGGAGGGAGCGACATCCTCGTCTCGTGCGTTTGATCTCTGTGCTTTATCTCCAGTCGCCGCGGCAAATCGTCTTCTGTCGGGAGATGACATTAAACCTCCGTCAGCGCAGATCTCTGTCCCTGCAGCCACGTTGGCCGCAGATAAAATGTGCAACGGGACATTTTGATTGCCCCCCCCCCCGCCCCCCCCAAGTTCCATTTATCTTGATGAGTGTCACCGGCTGGAGACACCTGTGTCAGCGTCAGTCTTTTAGCCCCAGTGGCTGCTGGGGGGGAAAAAAAGGCGATCAAATCCAACAGCCTGAAGGATTCTCGCTCCAGTCTGCATCCGGGCCTGAGCGATGGGTGCAGTGAGCCTCCAAGGATGAGGAATCGTTTTAACGGCGTGCACACACATACACACACACACACACGCACACACACACACACACGTATGCTCATGTCAAACCAACCAACTGGTACATCTGTCTTTGCATGTGCTCCGGCTCCTTATCTGCAGTGAAAAGGTCTCTGCCTGCTGATCCGGACTGATGCACCTGACACTTCCCAGAAGGAGAGTTTTCTTTTCTTCTTTTCTACTCCTTTTTTCTTTCTTTTCATCTTTTCTTTTTTTCCTACTTTCTCTACTTCTCTTTTTTTTTTGCACTGCTGTGGCTGACTGGCAGGAACAAGACGATCCTGCAAAAACAACCGGGAAAGCAACCCGAAAGGTCACACACGTAATGTCTGGCTGACAACAGTCCGGTGCCTAAGTCGAAATAAGCAGAGATTGCTATGTTTATTTCTGCCGTCAGTGTTCGCGTTTGACGTGAAAGGCCAGAAACACTTGAGGCTGCAGTCAGCGTGGATGTACAGCGAGGCAGTGCAGCTTCGTCGCAACTACTGCTACAACGTGGCATCGCAGTGAACTGTGGGCCCATGTTGTGCCCACTCACCACACGGAAGCGAGTTTTAAGAAAACCCATTAACTCCATCCCACTATCATTATCACCCATGTTATTCCGCTTATCCGTGCACACAGGGGGCTTTGCAATTAATTAATCGGAATTAATCGTATTTTAATCACATATCAATATTTGAGTTGGTAACAGAGGTGGGAAGTACTTCAATAGATTTTTCAGGTATCTGTACTTTACTTGAGTAATTCTCTCATTCAACTTTTTACTTTTACTCCCTAAATCTGTACACAAATATCTGTATTTCCTCGGTCTTACTTTGAAAAAAAAAATGCCTACAACGTTTGGGTTTTTAAGTATTTAAAATGTTAAAAGAAATTCTCTTATTATTATTACAGTTGTTCTTGTTTGAAGTGGAGCCATTTGAACTATTCTGGTGCGTAGTTAAATATGAAATTGGATCACATCTTAGAGGGAGATTATTTGAGAGTGCCTCAGCTTTAGGGTCACTGTTTGGTGCATTTGCAGTACAAGGAAGATAAATATGTAGAAAATAACATTGGTTACTGTTATATATGTGTATATATATATATACATATATACACATACATATATTGTATTTAGCACGCTGTTCCCAACAGATGAGAGTTGGTCTCTTCCCCGGTGCCTCCAGCGAGCAGGCAGGAGTCAGACTTCGACTTTTAATTACCTCTTTAATCACGGAGCCGGAGACGATGCTCACGCAAGCCTATCGAGGAGCTATTGAGCAACTGTTGAGGAGAGGCGACAGGGCGAGGGGGCGGCTGTCACTTGGGCGAGCTAATAGAGAAGTTGTCGTCGTTGCTGTTGTCATTTTGGGGCGAGAGCAGACGCGGTAATGAAGTGGAGCTGTTCCCTCCTTCCTCCACCAAGGAGGAGGAGGATCGATTGAGTTAAATCGAGTGACACCTTTTTTCCTTCAAGGACAAGACCAAGACGCCCATTCACAATCGGCCCGGCGACTCGTGTGGATCATTAATGGAGTTGCATCAGGCACAGTTTGAGCTGGAATTGGACCTTGGGCGCCCATCTGTGAAAGAGGCCCTTCGTATAAAGGATTGATTTTTTTTTTTTTTCCCACCAGCAACAAAGCCGAAAAACAGCAAAAGAAAAAGGAGGTTGACTGATGGTCAGGTTACCCCCGCAGTCGGTGAGACGGGCGGAGCAGTGGCTGCAGGGAGCAATAGAAGAATGATTCAGAGTTTATTTGCATCATTAGGAATTGAGCAGAGCGGCAGCGGCGTGAGGCAAAGAAAGCATCAGTCGGCAAATAAACAGTAAATCACTGTGAAGAAGTACAAGACCTGAGCCTGTCAAATGTTACAGCGGGCTGCTTTCAGTCGAGTTCAATGTGACTTCATTCACGACAATGCTTCAGCTATTTTGATTTAAAATGCATGAGCTTTGTCATTTTAAAATTGATTGAATTTGTGGCATTGATTTCAAAATGGTTTGTGCTGCCGCCTCACAGCAAGAAGGTTGTGGGTTCAGTTCCGGGCGTGGGACCTTTCTGTGTGGAGTTTGCATGTCCTCCTTGTGTCTGCGTGGGTTCTCTCCGGGTTCTCCAGCTTCCTCCCACAATCCAAAAACATGCATGTGAGGTGAATTGGAAACTCTAAATTTCCCGTCGATGTATATGTGAGAGTGAATGGTTGTTTGTCTCAATGTGGCCCTGAGATGAATTGGCAATTTGTCCACGGTGTCACTCTGCCTCCCCTATGACAGCTGGGAGAGGCTCCAGCTGACTCCTGTGACCCTGAGCTGAAGAAGAAGCGGGCACTGAAAACGAATGGATGGATGGATGGAATTTAAAATGCGTTGATGGGTTGGGTAACTTTTAGAAAAATCAAACGAAAATATAATAAATAAAGAATGGGTCCATTCCATTGTCAATTCTTCTTCCTCTCCAAGCTCTAAGCTTCAAGCTCCCAAGGTTGCTGAAACCTGCTTGTGTTTGTCACAACTCTGACCTTCATCTTGAAGTGAAGTGATGTCAGAATTCCATCGTGAAACCTTGTCGTCGCCAACGTCCAGCTATTCCAAACCTCTAAGCTGCAAAAATCAAACGGACCTATTTGTTTGTGTCAAACCCTTTACACGAACATGATGCACCTGTCGACAGGTACGGCGTGTGAAGACCAGTTCAAATCAACTGTAAGCTCTGCACAGCTGTTGCACGGCTAACTACAGGAACGGCGTCGACTCACTTCTGGATTACAGGATTTGGGATTCAGTCGATGCTCGGCGGGATGATTAATCCATAATTCACTGCGGTTGTGCAAAACTCGCTGAAATGCCGACGCAAAGAGAAAACCCGCGGCAACCAGGTGTTAATTATTCATCAAAGCAACTTTGAGCGCGTCCTGTCATCGGTATTCTTTGCGTGTATCTCCTGCATGACCCACAACGCACCTAGTGGTTACGAGGCAACTCTTAATTCGGACTGATTGGCCACTTTCGGGAGAAGAGCTGAAAGAAAAAGTGAAACGGGTCCAATTAAACGGTGCGAAATGGCTCGCACGTCTACCGGGCTGTTTGTTCCTGATGATCAAAACATGTGCCGCTGTGCATTCAAACAACACTTCAGTTTGTCACCGCGGCTTATTCCTTCAACTTCGCAACGACGCGGAGGCAAATGTGCTCTGCTGAACGTCTCGCGGGGTAAAATAACGATCCTGTGATCGTCTGCGAGCGTGTAGCCACAGGCTGCTCGCACCATCCTGGGAGTCATGGTTCATTTACGATTTTCTTTACACTGCGATGAGCTCGTGCTGTTACGTCGTAAGAATAGTGAAAAGATCCGTTGTTCACCGAGTTTCACCCATGAAGTTTTTCTCCCCACTGAATAAAGCGTTGTTTCTTCCCTGCTGCTTTAGATTCTGAATTAGATTTTAATGTAATGCAAAAGAAAGTGAAGTATGTGGCAACCAAATGCATGCCTTTATAAGATACCTGGAAATCTTTTTTTTTTTTTTTAAAAGGTGCAGAAATACTCTTGTTTTCTTCCTTTTACAGCCTGGAATTATTCTGTACTATTGGTCTGTGGCTCATGTATACACAGATATTTTAGAGCTTATAGAACACTTGTATGTACATATAGACCTTGCTCAGGCACAATATAACTATAACATCCTTTACCTCTGCCACTCCATTTGCTGATGGCTAATGGAAGCTGCAGAAGATAAAAATACCGGCATGAAAGTAAATGTAAATGGGCTCATCAGTGCTGGCAGCACTGATGCAGCATGTAAACATCTGTGATGATCAGCTCTGGCCCTGGTTGTACTTGGATCACATCATTCTCATTCAGTATTATATATATATAGTCCTTCAAGGGCTGAAATGTTCTGTGAGACCTTGATGGAAGAGAAGAAAACAACAACAGCTGACATAAATCAGCAGATTGTGGGAGGAAAAAAGGTGTAATGTTTTCAAAGGGAGAGTGAGGGACAGGAAATCTAACACCTGAGCACCCTGAGCAGAAACGGAAAAATGTTTGAACTTACATAGCCCTTTATTCTTCCCATTTGAGCTAACCTGTGGGACATGTCTCAGGAATGAAAACAGGAGTCGATCCAGGACATTTAAAATTCCTTTCTAATGAGTCAACTACATCAAGGAACGCACTCGTGTTTTTCTCCCCTGACCTTTTCACCGTTCTCCCTCGGGCACCTCCACATTCAATTTCTCTTTGAGAGGGTCCACACTTCAAAAGGTGGAAGCGCCGAAGGGCTGCACATTTACATTTGGCACATCCGGTTTGAAAAAGCTAATTTAAATGTATTGAAAATGCAATTCTTTTGTTTTTTTTCAGAGAATAAATACAAGAAACATATGGAATATGGAAAGTGACGAGCCTTCATTATCATAGAAAGAGATTTTTTTATGGCCATGCAGTTGCAGTGACGACTACTTTTTCTTGCTTTATTCTGCCATGAAAAATTCCTTTGTGAAAACAGCTTAGTGTGAGTGTCCGTGTCCCTAGTTAATATAAAAATAACCAACCAATTACTTTTCTGCTAATACAGTCAGATTGATGTGTTAAGATTGTTAACGAGGGCAGCCAAGTACAAGTAAGTGTCATGGTGTTTGTAAAAACAAATACATCAATTTCCCTCTCTGAGTAGTTTTCCTGCAGCGTTCGCTCACGTCCAATTAGCAACTGTTGCATTAAACCAGCGGTTCTCAAACTTTCTCTGTCACGCCCCACCTTGGAGGAAGAAATTTTTTCATAGCTAGAAGTCCCAAATTTGACATGGCTGTGTCTTGAGGGATCCCGATGAACCTGCAAGTGGTCCCATGTCTCTAGGACAAACTTGACTTTTGACCCCATAGACTTGCATGGCATTAGGGTTAGCGATAAGGCTGGAATTAGGGTTAGGGTTACTGCTGGAATTAGGGTTAGGGTTTCGGGGTTCCTCATGGGCTGGAAGCCCCAAATTTGACGTGGCTGTGTCTTGAGGGATCCCGATGAACCTGCAAGTGGCCCCATGTCTCTCGGACAAAGTTGACATGCTCCACAAAACAGACAAAACATCTTCTGAGCTTGATTTGCCTTTGTTAGTGCTGTATAATCAAGGTAATTATTTTTAAATACGAAAATAGAAGATTTGGAATCTGCACTTTTGTGTAGTGTGTGTGTGTGTGTGTGTGTGTGTGTGTGTGTGTGTGTGTGTGTGAAAGAGAAATGAAATTCATAGAGAGTGAGATAGAGCAGAGTTTTGGTGCCCCCCTGTGTAGGAAATGATACACAAGCTTGCTACAACACAGTGGGGATGTTACGCCATTGGAAAAAAAAATAATCTGCACAAACACAACATTCAAAATGCAGACACTATCAAAAAAAATCTAAACATGAAAAACAGTGATCAGATGAGTAAGTCAGTGTTCAGAGTGACCATGTGAAGTTGCTGCTGCAGACATTTCTTGCTGCAGTACAGAGGAAATTCTCAAGTCATTGTCAGATGTATTGCTGTTACAAAGTTCACATAAAATGGGAAAACTTTGTAAAAGCATTGGACAAAAAAAATACAAGTTTACAATTTGCAGACAAAAGACACATAAAGAAAGATTCTTGTTCGTGCTATTCAACACAATCACAGAAATCATTATTATTATTATTATTATTATTATTATTATTATTATTATTATTATTAATATTATTAATATTATTATTATTAATATTATAACATTATAACTCCGCTTAACCTTTTCCATCTTCCTAAATATGTTTTGGACCCATTTCACTTGTCGCCCCTCACAGTTCCAATTGCATTCACTCCCTCAGGGCAAGACCCCATAGTAGCATATTGGTGTGTGTTGTTGACGCTTGTTGCAGAAGTGTGTGTGTGTGTGTGTGTGTGTGTGTGTGTGTGTGTGTGTGTGTGTGTGTGTGTGTGTGTGTGTGTGTGTGTGTGTGTTTGCGCCCCCTCTCGCTGCTGCAAGTCGACGCTCAGCAGCAGTGCATCTCCTTCGCCGACTGCAGCCACTCAGCAGCAGCAGCAGCAGCGGCGGCGGCGGCGACGGCAGCGCGCCTGCGCAGTGCATCCAGGGGCTCGGCGGCGTTCGGTGCTGAAGTGGGGCGGATGGCAGGAAAAACAGCGGCGATGGACGTTACACCGCAGGATTCCCGTCCGCGACGCCGCTAGAGCGCACGTCGGCCGAAGGCGCTCGCCACTCGACCGCCGCGGGACGCTGACAATCCGGCCACCGAGGGGGTAAGACGCCGATTAATCGCGCAAACGCCCCGCACGGTGCGGCTAGCTTCCGTTAGCACGGAGCTAGCCGCCGCCGCCGCCGCCGCCGCTGCTGATCGGCTGCTGCTCGGTTGCCACCGCCTCCTCTGGCCGCCACAGATAGCGGATTTCCAGGGTGTCGGCTGCCGCTAGCGGACGGACGGACTGTGGTCGGCCTTTGATTCCCATCAGACGTCGGTGCAAAGACGGTCACCGACTGTCGTTTGCACCGGTGTCAGCTGTAGTGTGTGTGTGTGTGTGTGTGTGTGTGTGTGTGTGTCGGGGGAGGTGGGGGATCCCCTCCTCCTCCTCCTCCTCCTCCTCCACCACCTCCACCTCACCTCCCCCGCCTCCCCTGCGTTCGTCCCCTCGTACCTGCTCCTGCTGCTGCTGCTGCTGCTGGGTTCACTTGGTTCAGGCAGCTGCGGGAGGAAACCACTCAAAAAAGGCAGGCAAACCCCAGCAGCAGCAGCAGCAGCAGCAGAGGCAGCAGCTAGCCAGGAGAGCAGCGTCCTGTGAGCCTCTGCTGGTTCGCTGTCTGCTCATGTGCACAGGCCTTTGGGCAGATGCAGCAGCAGCAGCAGCAGCACACCATGCATCAGCCATAAATTCACATCTCAGTTATTATTTATTTTTTTGTGCGTGTGTGCTGATCACATATTTTAGCCCCTCCAACTGTCACGCATGGCGGAAGGAGTCACACCAGATGCAGCAGCACCCACACCGCTGTCCCCCCCCCCCCCCCCCTCCACCCCCCATGGGCATGTAGGGGGGGCATAGGAGGGCCGTGGTGGGGGCAGGGGGGCTGATACTCAGGTAATCTGCATCCTGGTTGTAATTCCTGATTCTCTTCATTCACCGTTTTCCCACCTCGTCACCGGGGAGACGTCTGGGACGAGCGGCTTTGCGCTGTCGGTTTGTCACATGGGGATATTTTTTTTATGTGAGCTGAACTGTGGAGGCAGTGACTGTCTGTCAGCTGGCAAAAACCCGATGGCTCGACGATGAATTAGTGCAGTGATAATGGAGATTGGGCAAGGCTTGTAGGGAAGAAATAAAAGCAGACTGACATTTGTCACCTCTGGCGCTAGGTTGCAAAACTCCCATCGAAAGCCGGAGTCCTCGAACCTGAGAGCTGCTTCACGGGTCCTGAGTCATATGAAGGGCAACCAGTTGGCTCCACACTCCTGAAATATGACAAACTTTCTCAGTTCTATATGATCATTAATGCTACTGATCTATGCGAAGACACCGATCACGTTAATGAGTTGTCAATAATTATCAACAGCGACTTAACAAGGTTGGATAAAAATTGAATTTTGGACGCAGCTCTGCAACTTGTGCTATTTTTAGAACAGGCCTGCGAGGGGCGACTCATGTGGTCCTGGGAGGATGGGGGTGGTGGCTACATTATATGAAATGAAATGAGTTCCTTGAAGTCGATAAGTCAGCAAAAATAAAGAACTGCTGTGTTTTTACTCATTCATAATAAGTTTTTACATGGACGTGTAAGCGTGAGCACTTGTGAGGAGGTCAACAGGTGTTGGCAGTGGGCCCAGGTTGTCTCTGCTGCTACGAGATGATCGGATGTGGAATCAAATGTGGCGTCTGAAAAGTGCAAGTAACGTGCACTTTGAGCTTGCAGTATAACCCCTGACCAGTAGGCGCTGCTATACCTGACACAACGGACCTTTGAAGCTAAAACTTTTAATTCCCTCCTTGATCAAACAGTTGCCAGTTGTGACGACTTGAAATGACTGACTTTGCCCAAATAAAAGTTTTTAAAGGGTCCGGACTAGGGATGCGAATTATCGATTATTCATTGATGAATTGACAATCGATCGATTAACGATTAATTGATGAGCGGCGATTTTTTTTTTTTTTTCTCCTGAGAATCTAAATTTAACAATGAAAAATGTGTAAGGAACACGTTTGTTCACACTTTTGATAATGTTGAGGGTCCAATGTGACTCACTTTTACATTAGAGAACAGTAAAAACAACCTAAACATTTCTCCTCTGACTGTAAGTTGACTTCTAATGGGTCACATTTCTACTTTTTTAAACTTGTTTAAAAGTAACTTATTCAAGGTGTATTATGACCATCACAGTATCTACAGGTGTATTGCTCTTTCCTGCCACTACAGTTATATTAACTACACGTGTAAAAAAAAATGTTCAATTTAATTGCAACTGATCGATTCAATTCTTAATTGACAATTAATCGATGACCGATGCTGAGACCGAGCTTGAACGGCTGCCTCTGAAAGTAGTGGGATTATATATTCCCCTCCAACAACCAATCCGTGAACAGATTCTTCCGCGACCGGTTGCTTCTGGTTTTTTTTTCGCCGTCTTGTTTTGCACGAGTGTGCGTTGTGCGTTGCGCGTAGCCGGCGCTCGGAGACTCTGCCCAGCGCCTTATCTCTGCGCACAGCTACGCTAAATTGCTCCCCTGGACTTTATTTTAATGTACAAGGGCTACTTTTGTCTTCCAACCAGTTCCAACTGGCGTGAGTGCATACTGGAGGGAGGGGGGGGGGGGGGGGGAGGGCGGCTCACAGTGGAGCAGTATCTCCCAGGCGCCGCCGCTCGCCTCGTAAATTGGATTGCAGCCGTAGTTGTGTGTGTGTGTGTGTGTGTGTGTGTGTGTGTGTGTGTGTGTGTGTGTGTGTGTGTGTGTGTGTGTGTGTGTGTGTGTGTGTGTGTGTGTGTGCGTCTCCCGAGGTCAACGTGTGAGGACCTGCACGCTCCCGTTTTTACGAGCAGGCAGATGAGTCGTTTTTGGCTTAAAAAGAAAAAAAAAAGCTTCTTGCGCGTGAGAAGGTGTTGGTTGGGTTGCGGAGCCGTCGACGGCCTGCAGACTTTTTTTCCCGAAAATCTGGAATCTTTGGCTCTTCATCTTGGTTTAGTTCATCTGGCTTAAAAGTACTCCCCTGTTTGAAGGCGGACACGCTGGCCAGGAGGTCAGAGGCGGTGTCCTCAGAGTGTGAGCAGGTCAGACTGGACTCCACCTTTTCATTTGCCGCACTTAAAAAAATCTTGGCGAAGTGATTTTCGGACTGATCGTTAGGGAGAAATGAGTGACATTTTCTGGGAGGAAAAAAGCATCTGTAAAAATGATCATGGAGAATAAATAGAAACACTCCTGCTGGAGTCAGCAGTGTGTTGACTTCATCTGGAACTGATGTTGGAGCGAAGCACCGTGAGCCTTCTCCAGTCCCCAAACCTCTGCGTCATTACATAACCGTCCACCAGGGGGGGACACATTCGCTCACCTGTGTCGGACGAGACGTCACACTTGTGATGATTTTCACTGACTTGTCTTTCTGATTTTGTTCTGTTGTAGATGCTGTACTGGACCCGGCCGCTCCCATCACCTCCGTCAATGACATTTCCAGCCAGCAGGTCCTAGACAGACCTGCCTGGGTCTCCAGCCTCTGGGTCTCCAGCCTCTGGATCTCCAGCTTCTGGGTCTCCAGCCTCTGGATCTCCAGCTTCTGGGTCTCCAGCCTCTGGGTCTCCAGCATCTGGATCTCCATCTTCTGGATCTCCATCTTCTGGATCTCCAGCTTCTGGATCTCCAGCTTCTGGGTCTCCAGCTTCTGGGTCTCCATCCTCTGGGTCTCCAGCATCTGGGTCTCCAACCTCAGCTCCATGGGTCTTCAGCTCCAGGGATGGTGACACCGCAAACGTCTCTTCCCTCTGCTGAAAAGAACGCCGCGGCTCCGCCCACCATCTCCTGTCCGTCTGTCCGTCCGTCAGTCGGCCCCATTATCGTCCAGCAACCTATTACCTCACGCCATGACGGCTCTCTCTGACCTGTTGTCAGGAACTCACTAATTAATGGTAAGTCCAGCCTGGTACCTTTGGCACATCATGTCATTTTTCTTTTGCTTTTTAATTGAGATAAAACCGGGGCCAGTGATTTTCTGATGGTTTAATGTCACACAGTAGGGTTTTTTCCCCCCACTCCTGACCTGTAGCACAAAGAATTTACCCCTTAATTGAATCCAGCCAAATGTTAATTTTATTTAATGACGTGTCCCACTACCAAGTTAAACACGTGGTTCAAAAAAAAAGGCAGAAGGTGTTTAAAGGTCCCCTGTGTAAAATCTGCCTTGATTTATGATTTTTATAATGGTAAAAGCAAAACACACTGCCCATAAATACATTAATAAAAGTGTATCCTCACAGTACAATCCAAGTCATTTTAGTTTTCCTACCCTTGGAATGGTTCTCATAAGAATATACACAGAGCAGTAAGGGTCTTGCTCCTAGTTGGCTGCCATTTTTTTTAAGGAAGCCGTCTTGACAGTGAACTAACAGGAAACGCGCTTCCTTAAATACCGGGCTTCCTTAAAAATGTTGCACTCTGGACCTTTAAATCCTCCAGCAAAACGATCGTGTCCAAAGGCTCTCGAGGTCCATGTGACTCCCCATCGAAATGGAAGATAGACAATAAAACCAGGAGATGAAACAGAGGACTGGCTGTAGTGTTTAATGCGAGAGGCTTCAGGATTCCTGACTTTCGCTCCAGGACTGCTAGTAGACCAGAGCCAGAATTAGCTTCTCATCCAACACAGCGGCCTGTTTTTCAGTCCAACTCCACGTTCTTTGATTTTGCAGAGCCCCAAATGTGGAAATGTGACGCTTAGGACTCGCTCACAGACACACACACACACACACACCGCGTGCACTCGCTTGATGCGTTGCCGACGTCCTCCTAAAACAAGCTGCGTTTCTATTGCAGTTTTTCGTAAAAAATTAAAAGCGGTATGTCAAAGGTTTGGACAATTTGTAATTTCTGTCACCTGACCCCGTACGTCACAGTTTTTTATTGCAATATTTAGGTTTTGCGCAATTTTCGGGGGAAATGGAAACGCAGCTAATGGCTCGCTGCAGGTTGATACCACTTTCAACTTTTGTTAGCGGAGCTGCAAAAGCGTCTTTGTTGATGTCTGGCAAACTGCATGGGAGGTTAAACAACCCCCCCCCACACCAAAAATAAATAAATAATAATAATAATTCACTTCGGAATAATAGACGGATGCTCCGTCTAATCAAAGCCAGTTGTTGCAGCCTGCATCGCTCTCACTGTGCAGCGAACCACTCCGCTGTCTGCAACAGACGCTTGATTTGTCCTCTGCTTGCTTTTGATTATTCCCAACTGAAAAGGTCAGTCGAGATGAAGCGATACGTCTTATTAAGCGGATGAATGACCGGCTTCCTTTTTTCTTTTTTTCTTTTTCACTCGTTCGTCTCTTTGTGTTTCCACTCCATATTTGCATCTCCTCTTGTGAGGAGGTCTTGTGCTGCAGCTCCTCCTCCATGTTGGGAAAACAAAGCCGTTGCCCCTCTGTCCGTCATTTGCATCAGACAGGCCGCTGTCATTCTTTTTTCTGGCGGCCCTGCTGGCTGAATAATAAGCCACCGTCCAACCATGTATGCAGAGTGACAGCAGCCAAAAGTGTAGATGGACCCATTATTTCCAATTAACGTGATCAGGAGATTCACTTTAAAAAAAAAATGGAATAGAATAGATGAACTTTATTGATCCGAAATTGGGAAACTACACTTATTTTATCACCTTTGGAGGTAAGGGATCGTTTTTCCTATTTGGCACTTTTCATTTTAGTTGTATGTATGTGGTGTAATCAGCCTTTAAAGAGGACTCACCCAGGCCGACAAGGCTCAGCTGCTGCACTTTGACTTTGAAACAAGTTCAGTGTTGCTGCTGTCACATCCTCCCAACTTTGAGAATGAGCTCAGCGTGGCGGTCAGGAACTCCCTCCGCACGCTGGTATTTTCCAGCTGCAAGTCTCGGCCCATCGCTGAGCTCCAGAGACACGATGGCTATGGAATGAATGACTGGAGTTCAGCAGCTGCAGCAGCAGCAGCAGCAGCAGCAGCAGCAGCAGCAGCAGCTCTGTGACGCTCTGGAAGTTTCTCCCCCTCTCATCATTCGGCTCCTGTCGTCAATCGAGCAGAACTTTGTCGGTCTGATCAAGTCCAGATTTGTGTTTTTAGACCGCGAGCGAGTCACCCGTCCGCCTCGTCTCTCCTCAGCCCTGATTTATCGACTTGCTGACAGGCTGTTTCCCACCTCACTTGGACGTGTCCGGGCTGAACGCTGCCCCGACTTGCAGCCGTTGTCCCTCCACCGCTGCCTCTAAGGCCGTTGCAACGCTTGTTGCTGGTGGCCTAAAAAAAGTGGAAGGTTTAGACAGACAATGGAGTTTGTTTTGGAGTCTCAGGTAGTAGTGGTATAGTAAGTTTTGGGGGGGTTTTTTTACCCTCAGTGCACAATCGTACTTGTTGCTCTTGCAGTTGTTTTGTTTAAGTTCAGCCAATCGCTGAAATCCAGCATCAAATGCCCAGCGTTTCAATCTGCAATGACGGTCCTGTTTAGGTTGGAATCAGTCTGTCCAGACCAGGGGTGGGACAGTTTCATATGGTGTGTTTTGGTGACCCACCTCACAGGAGGAAAAATTATATAATGTGATATGTTGAAAACATGTTCTTTCATGTCAACTGAAAATGAAAACGTTACAGCAAACGTGCGTGCGTGCGTGCGATGACGGCGCCCATTGAAATGCATGAGCTGTGAGTGTCAGAGGAAGCCAGAGGAAGAGGACTTGGCTCCCAGCCAGAGAGGGGGGGCACTCCACCTGCTGGAGGGAATCCTCCTGCGGAGGCTCCGCCCCTCTGCATCTTCTGCTCACTACACGTCTGTCCGCCTCCCCCCTGAAGAAACACCTGGAGCTGCATCGCATTTGACCGTCTTCTAACCGTTGCTTCTTCTTCTCCCTCTCTCTCTCTCTCTCTCTCTCCCCCTCTCGCTCTCTCTCTCTCTCTCTCTCTCTCTCTCTCTCTCTCTCTCTCTCTCTCTCTCTTCTCTGTTTTTGTGGTGAAGCCCCGCAGTGTGAGTGGAGTGGAGATGAGAAAAAGGCAGGCGGCCCACATCGAGGCCCCACCCCAGGCCCCTGGACAGCCCCGCTCCAACACCTGCTGTCTGTGCTGGTGTGGCTGCTGCAAGTGTCTCTGGTAAAGACAAACACTCTCCTGCCTCTCAAAGCTCCCACGTTAACACGTCCACACCTTCCTTTTTTATTTTTACGTACACCATTGGAGTCGGTTCACATGGTGCGGGTCCTCTAACGGCCGCTGCGAGAACGTTGCGGTGAAAAATGGCGCCGATTTCTTTTGTCTTTTTCGCTCGTCAGCATCTCGGCCTCCGGCTCCGGTTTTGCAGTCGCTGCAGAAACGTGTTGTCAGATGAGATTAGGCCAGTCTGTCAATATGCAGTACAAAGCAAGAAGGCCAGAGTTGGCCAATCAAAAAGCAAGTTTGTTAGCGTGCGTGAGCGACTGGCGGCGCGGCTAACGTGTTTCCGACATGGATGAATCGGTCGACTGAGGCGACAACTCTGTGCTTTCGGTTGATTGGTGGAGGTGGAAAGTGTCTTTTTTTTTTTTTTTTTGCGAGGAGATTAAATTTTATTGACACCGCAAAACGGTGAACAGTGCACCCACCGCTTGTTGTCTTTATGTTGCGAGGCTCTGCATTGGATTCGTAAACATTGCATGGCGCAGCTCCTCTCATTGCGTTTAGCATCGACTCACCTGCTGCGAGAAGTCAGCCGGGTTCACTCAGCTACACATTCACAAGCTGCGTTTCCATTGCATTTTGTCAAAATTTTCAAAATATCGCTTTTATTTTGCATAAAACTGTCATTTAAACACAGCTAGTGACTCCATGTCCTCCATGTGGTTGTTGCTCACGGCCGTATTGTTATTTTAAGCAACAATCATTTTGTTGATTCATCAGATTTCTTGAAAAAGGGAACAAACAAACCAAAAAAAACAAACAAAACATGCGTACACATACATTTGAAAAGAACACAGGAGCCGAGACCACCACCACCACGAGCGTCACCCAAAAAAAAACAAATAAAAAAAAAACTGTGTGGGTGTCCAAACGCTGGCTGTTGAGAGTCTAGACTCGCCCCTGAGCAAGGCAGCAGGCGGGCAGCGAGGGCGGCCCTCCGGCTGCGGCAGCGACCAGTGAATCAGACATTGTTTGCAGCCAGCGAGTGAATGAATGCACCGCCTCTTTTCACACCACTTCATCTCAAGTGGTTGCAGCTTGCGAGCTGGGCCTGCAGTGTGTGTGTGTGTGTGTGTGTGTGTGTGTGTGTGTGTGAGAGAGAGTTAATGAAATGATCTCCAGAATATGGCCCCTGGAAAAAATTGTCTCCAGTCTGCATGTTTGCTTTTTTTTTCCTCCTTTTTTTTTTTTTTTTTTTTTTTTTTGAAAGCTCCTCAGAGGAACACTGAGCCTTTTGAGCTCCACGCGTTTGTGTAGAGAAAGAAATTTGTTAAATGCTGCGCAGTGTTTAGCCTTTTTTTTTTTTTTTCCTTCTCTCTTACTGTCATGCTGAGTCAAGCAGCAGCAGCAGCTGAATTTCCAGGAACGGAGTGTGTCAAATTTTTTGCCCTCTTCCTCCACCTCCTCCTGCTCTTCCTCTCCTCCTGTTCCTCCTGCTTCTTTCCTCCTTCATCTCCTTCTCCTCCGCTCCTCTTCCTCCTCTCCCTTCTCCTCTTCCTTCCCCTTCTCCTCCTCCTCTTCCTCCCCCTCCTCCTCCTCTCCCTTCTCCTCTTCCTTCCCCTCATCCTCCTCTCCCCCCCCCCCCCCCCCTCCTCTCCCCTCCCTTCCCACCTCCCTGCACGAGGCCCTTATCTAGCCGGGGTGCTTTCTATTTCCGTCGGCGGATCACATGCAAAACAGCTGTGAAGAAGAGCCGTATATTTAGCCGTATTGTGAGCCGGGGGTGGGTTGGGAGGTTTGGGGGGGGGGGGGGGGGGGGCTGTGGCCAGCTTATCCCATTACTGCTGCACAATAGGCACTTTGACCAGAGCGAGTGGAAGAGGAAGGAAAGATCCTCCATGGTGGGACAGAAATAGAGACTTCTGTGTGTGTGTGTGTGTGTGTGTGTGTGTGTGTGTGTGTGTGTGTGTGTGTGCGTGCGTGCGTGCGTGCGTGCGTGCGTGCGTGCGTGCATGTGTCACTGTGGACACGGCCAGTGTGACCGTGCTACGCCGGAGAGGCCGGCCCCCCTTTTTTTTCCTTTTTTTTTCTCTTTTTTTCCCTTTTTTTATTTTTTTCTCTTCAGCAGTCGCAACTGAAGCGCTATTGTGTGGCGGCGGCCCGAGTTGCGTGCTCTCATTTGTTGTGGGTCATCGTTGTTTGTAGGTCAAAGTTCACGTCCACGCCCCCCACTTGGGGGGAGATGCGGTTGCATTTTTATTTATTATTGTTATTATTATTGAAATCGGTGATTGTTTCTTTACAACAACACACTGAACCTCATCACAGCTGCACCCTTATCATCAAGCTTCCCTGAAGCGCTCTCCTGAACGCCAATCCTGTTGAATTGTTGTACTGATCACCAGAGGTGGAGGTTCCCACCTCAGCGGACGCTGCTGAGGACCTGCAGGGATCCGGTTTGTTCTGGTTTTATTCTGGTCCGTGTGCAGCGCAAAACTCTGGGAGCAACACTTTTGTTTAAAACTCCATCAAACCCACTCAAGCCCGTTGGCACGTTTGAATGAAAGCAGCTTGTGGGCACTTTGGCAGTTGATTTGATTCATTCATTCATTCATTCATTCATTCATTCGTTCTTTTTGCTTGTCTCCACTGCAGGAATGAAGACAGGATGGACAGGAGCGAACGGCAGACGTGCACCAAGATGGACAGTATTGAAGCTGCTGAAGAACAGTGAGTTTGGTCTCTTCCTCCTTTCTCCCCACCCTGCTCCCCCTTCACCTCGGTGCGCTGGCTCGCACGACTCGCCGTCGCTCATCGCTCTTGCTTTCCTTCCCTCTCTCCTCTCCGCCTCCTCCGAAGACGCGCCAGTCTGGAGGAGGTGCTGTCGTGGTCGCGGAGCTTCGAGCTGATGCTGCGCTCGCTGGAGGGCCGGGAGGTGTTCCGGGAGTTCCTGCGCTCCGAGTACAGCGAGGACAACCTGCTCTTCTGGCTGGCCTGCGAGGACCTGAAGAAGGAGACCAGCACCGCCCTGGTGGACGAGAAAGCCCGCATCATTTACGAAGACTACGTGTCCATATTGTCGCCCAAAGAGGTACAAAGTGTGATAATGAGCATGTGGCCCCTCCCCCCGCTCGCCCGTCGGTCCGCTTTATTTTATGGCTCTTGGGAATTTGCATTCATTCGTCAAAATACGCAGCAGTGCATTCTGGGATTTGTAGTTTTAGCGGTACATGTGCTGTGTAACAGTGGCAGGACAATTATAATGACTCTGCAGGGCCAAATTTGGCCCGCGGACCAGAGTTTGACGCCTCTGCTATATACAGGTACTACCTGGAAAAATTAGAATATCAAGTAAAAGTTGTTTTATTTTGGCAATTTAACATAAAAGATGAAACCGACAGATTTTATTGGGCCATTTCACGCAAATTGACATCTCAAGCAGTTGTATGTCCGCGTTAGTTAAGTAGTCATAATAATATGAAACGGTTATTTCAAAGGCGTCGTCTTGAAGGAAGCAGCCGTGTCAGTGTGCTTGTGCTCGTGACGGTGAATGTGGTCGTGCTCTGCGTGCTCAGGTGAGTCTGGACTCGCGGGTGCGGGAGGGGATCAACCAGACCCTGACGGAGCCCAGCAGCCTGATGTACGAGGAGGCCCAGTTCCAGATCTACACCCTGATGCACCGCGACTCCTTCCCCCGCTTCCTCAACTCCACCGTTTACAGAGACCACCTGGCCACCAGGAGGCGCCTCTGCCTCGACACCTAGAGCCCCTGCGACCCCCCCCCTCCGGGCCGGTCCAATCCGGTCCGGTCCGGTCCGGTCCGTCGGCCGCCGTCGTACGCCAACGAGACTACTGCTACTACTACTACTACTACTACTTCTACTACTACTTTAACTTCACATACTACTATGGTGCCAGAAGTTGACGACAACGACAACAACAAAATCTCTCCCTCTTTCTTGATTAAAACAAGCAAAACAAAAAAAACACCTTAAAAAAACTGAACTGAGCGACGTCCGAGATAGCTGGTTGTTTTTTCTATTTATATTTTTTAAAAAGCAATTTCTATCCAGTTGTCCACCCGAGCCAGGTCGGCCTTTTTCACTGGTTGGTTTCAGACCATTTGAAGAAAAGAAAGAAAAAGAAAAAATGCTGGCCAGTGATTGTTTTTTTTGTTTTTTTTGCTGGCGCCGCGAGGCCATTGGTCGACCCGCGGACGAGGACGACCAATGGCGGCGGGCGGGTGGAGACGAACGAACGAACGAACGAACGAACGAACGAATGAACGGAGGGAGAGACAGACTGAGGAAAACCAAGGAGAAAACAAAAGAAAAGACAAGCCAGCTGTTCCTGTACTGTAATATTTCGACCTCACGCCCTCACGTTAACGTTCTCAACTCACTTCCTCTGTTCCGCTCCTCCCTCTCTTTGGCTTTTTCTTCTTTTTTTTTCTTTTTTTTATTCTTCAATTTTGAACTCTATCCCATTCCTCGGATGTGTTCATCGCTCTTTGAATTCCTTTCCTCCTTTTATTTTTTTTTCACGTGAGACTCAGCTGTGGGTGGCAGTGGCCGAGCGGAAGCACTGACTGGCTCTGCATGGAAACGTCTCTCTACGGTAGCTCGACAATGTAAGCCGCGGACTGCAACTGTTTGTTTTTCGGGGGGTGTTGTTTTGTTAGTTTATTTCCTGATAGTGAGGTATATCAAGACAAGAGAGCCGTCTCTCTCTCTCTCTCTCTCTCTCTCTCGCTGTCTGTGTCCAGTGAAGGGAAAATCTGCCAATTTTTACTGCTGC
>NW_027466215.1:525000-705000 GCF_046127955.1 Nelusetta ayraudi
TCACGACAGACCTCAAGAACTCTCTCTCCGTCCCCGTCCGACGACCCCTCTCTTTATTTTTATTTACGCCCCCGTGACGTCACACGTGCCACCTTGTGAACGGCAAAAAAAAAAAAAAAAAAATGAGGACGGGAAGAAGAGGAAAGAAAAAGACTTGTTTCTCCCATGAGACTCCGCTTTTCCCTCTCGTCGTCTCTCTCCGAGGCGTTTGTGCGACTTTTTCAGGAGGGGGAGAGACGTTGGCAGGTTGTACCGCTGGAAGTCGGCTCTCGGCGGTTTTAGGCAATCACCTTTCTCTTTATTGATTTCGATGCCTATAAGCCTCTCTGGTTTCTGTCTGTCATGCCTTTTGTAGATAACGTCGTGAAGATTTGAGCCACGGGCAAAAAAAAAAACAACAACAACAACAAAAGAAAAAAAAAGAATTTTATGTCACTTTTGGAGACTAGAAAAGAATGATGTTTTTTTCTATTCAGCATGCTTTTTGCTAAATAAATGAAATAATTCAGTTATTTGCTATAAACGATACTGTATGAGTATGTATTCAAGTACTGCAGTATGCAGACAATTTAAAAGACGCTCTTTTGAGGGGTTTCGTTTTCTCTCTCCCTCTCTCCTAGTACCTTTCACTAATGTTGACTATGATATAGGTTGATTCTTGTTTTTGGGTGTCCTATGAAATGCCTGGATGACTAAATGACCCTGTTTTATTTTATTATCATAATTTTTATTGTATTTTTTTATTTTATTTCTTTGACAAACAGGAACTCTGGTTGGTTACTTCTATGTGCATGTGGTTCGTGAACGGGGTGTCTTTTTCATCAAGAGATATATACATAACAGTATGTATACATATAAATGTCATAAGCAGGCAAAAAATTGTATCCATGTGGTCACCAAGATCCCCTCAAGGCTCTGCGGAAAAGTGTGCTTTTTCTCTCTGCGATGTCACGTCCCTCTGCTCCCCATGCGATCACAGAGGAGGACGAGAAGGCAGCGGTTTGTGCCGAGTCCCCTCCGCTCCCTGTGAGAGCGGCGCCGTCCTCGGGCTCAGCCTGC
This sequence comes from Nelusetta ayraudi, assembly GCF_046127955.1. Lineage (NCBI taxonomy): Eukaryota > Metazoa > Chordata > Actinopteri > Tetraodontiformes > Monacanthidae > Nelusetta > Nelusetta ayraudi. The sequence continues at coordinate 526,060 of NW_027466215.1, forward strand.
CTCAAGGGCACGATTGGGTTTTCATCCTCAACCTAGAATTTTCTCAAAGGGAAAGCAGGCCCTGATCCACAGTCACTGCCGCGGGCGGGGGGGGGGCTGAGACTGAGGAATCCCCTCCGCCTCAGTGTTAGCGCTTAGAAGAGAAGAATTCTCTTTCTTATTGGTCCGGTGTCGAGTAAACTACCGTCTTCTGTGTTCCAGTGGTGCAGGAGGGACTCGTGTGAGGCCCCCGCCCCCCTCCCCCTTCCGGAGCAGCGCTGCTAATACCAGACACAGTACTGAGAATTAGGGGGTTTGTTCATTGTAGGTTGTGTTGGCATTTCTCTGCATGATAGTAATGTGACTGCAAAAAAAAATGTAACTCATTTAGAGAATGTACGTTTTTCAGTGTTGGATAATTTTTTTTTTTTATTTATTTATTTTTTTTCAGGGGTGGGGTGCTAATTATTCAAAATGTAAATAGTTTTAAGATTGGTAAAGATTTCCAACATTGTCACGATACCCATTTACTGTTTTCCTTCTGAGAGTTAAAGAAGAGCAACACCACAAGAATGTCTGCAGCGTGAAGCCAGTTTAGCCAACTTCAGCTCGCTGACGTAAGCTGAGCCGAACAACTGGGTTTATCAGCTTCTAAACATGATGTAGCCTGTTTAATTTACACAGTACCTAAGTATCACAAAGTTATTTTTTACGTCTTTGGCATCGTGTTTGTGACCCTACAGAAGCTGGTGCTTGGCTCGCTGCGACTCAACAGTGTCCGCTTTAATTCTCAGCAAGAAGTTCAGACAAATGGGTGTCTTTCCTCGAAATACAAAAACAAAAACGGCTGAATTTCCTTCGACTACGACGCTCAACGCAACTGAAGTGGAGACGTGCCAACAATGTTACCCAAGTCTGCTTTTTTGTTTTGTTTTTGTGCCAACGGGGTCCAATTGAGAGCTGGATACATACAAATCAAATGTCGAAATGTGAACATTATGTCAGTGACTTCTTTTATTTTTTTTGTTAATTTCACATTGACGTTGCGGCTTTGTACCGTCTTGCTGCCTCGTCCACGACCTCACTTCACTGACGTACAACCAACAGACGGCGACTATTCTGACCGATGGTGCGCGTGGAGCAACCTTGTATCACATCTTGAACAGAAAGCTGTTTGCGATTATTGATCTGTTCTGTGCTGTTTTAATTTATTTTAACGGAGGTTAATTTTATCTGAGTCGTTTGTTTTTTCGTTGGGTTTGTTTTCGCATTAAGGGGTGCGAAAGGTTCCTTCTGTAGCCTTTAACTTCAAAACGAGTTATCATTTCAGCAGCGTGTCTCCGTTGTGGTATGTTTCGATCTGCAGTTCGGTCAGTCTTTGTTTACACAATGGCATCTCACATTACGAGAATACTCTGATATGGTAACTGCCCTTGGATATCTGTAATTTAAATAGTGCTGCTAGAGAAAGAAATCTAAATGTAACAACTACAATAAATACTTAATAGATTTTTCTCACTGTGATTGTGTCTTCATTTTTGCAAGAGGCTGGTCAGGACAACTGGACATATGCAGCTTTTTAAGTACACACTGGGGGGGGGGGGGGGGGGGGAAATCAAAGTATAACAATGTACCCAAACAGGTGCACAAGGTTTGTGTTAATTCGTGGAAATAAACTGAATCCTTGTATATTATTCAAATAAACAAGAGAAATGCAAAAGTTAAATGGTCAGTTCAGGGACACCAGTGTCGAAGTTTTGCTGTATTGGACTTGGGTGAAGTTCTTTGCTCTGTGAAACTCCAGAGTGGTTATGTGGATCAAAGATTTCCCTCATTGACATAGTATTGGGGCAAAACGGCAAGAAGGTTGCTGATTTGATTCCGGGCCTGGAGCCTTTCTGTGTGGAGTTTGCATGCTCTCTATTGTTGCATTTCCATTAACACAAATACCTAAATATCGCAATAAAAAAGTGGTCATGGAAAGATGTATTGATATAGACCAGTGGTTCTCAAACAAAATTTGACGTGGCTGTGTCTTGAGGGATCCCGGTGAACCTGCAAGTGGTCCCATGTCTCTATGACAAACTTGACTTTTGACCCCATAGACTTGCATGGCATTAGGGTTAGCGATAAGGCTGGAATTAGGGTTAGGGTTAGGGTTACTGCTGCAATTGGGGTTAGGGTTTCGGGGGTTCCTCATGGGCTAGAAGCCCCAAATTTGACGTGGCTGTGTCTTGAGGGATCCCGATGAACCTGCAAGTGGCCCCATGTCTCTAGGACAAACTTGACTTTTGACCCCATAGACTTATATAGAATATTTTTTTTTTACAAGTAATCAAAGAGAAAAATATAACAACCACTCTTGAGCGCAAACAGCATTGAAATGCAGATTTATCGCAGAATGTTTCGTACCTTGGGGTCTCGCGGGATTTGACGAGAATTACGGTTTATGCGCTTCACACCATTCAATGGAAACACCAGAGATGCATTTTTACTTAAAACACCTTTATTCCACCGGCTGGATCCCACATCACGTTTTTTTTTTGTTTTTTTTCAGGCTCGTTTACATTCAGACCACGTGAGACAGGAGAGGAGGCAGGTCGGTGTGCACAGGTGCTCACTCATACAATCATATGTATGGAAGTGTGTGTGTGTTGGTGTGTGTAACTCTGGCTACAGTCCCTCTCTGTAGACCGTCTGTCTTTCACTGTCTCTCTCTTCTCAGACCGTCTTCTGGTCGCTGGCCTCCGGGGCCGTGCAGGCCGACGCTGACTCCTGCTCCTGGTTCTGGTCTGGTCCCTGACTGCTCGTCTGGTCACCTGACTGCCCGCCACTGCCGCCCTTTACAGTGATGGCGCCGTTGGAATTGCTGCCGTCGATGCTCTCGTAAGGCTCCGATGTCCACTGGAAGACAAGGCAGGCGAGAGGGGGAAGGATCAGTGGGGTTGTTTTTCATGACGATAAGCTGGTTCATCTTCATGAAGATGACATCCCGTTCACGAACCACATGCACATAGAAATAACCAACCAGAGTTCCTGTTTGTAAAAGAAATAAATAAAAAAAAAATACAATAAAAATGATAATAAAATTAAAACAGGGTAATTTAGTCATCCAGGCATTTCATAAGACACCCAAAACAAGAATCAACCTATATCATAGTCAATATTAGAATTTTTAAAGCAGCCCGGTATTGAAAGAAGCTCACCTGACAGCGCGCTTCATATTTCAGTATATAATAAATAATACATTTAGTGAAAGTAAGTTGGGTAGGGTTTTATTAAATTAAACAGGCCTTCAAATTTTATTTTTAAATTATTTTTTTCCCCATCACCTGCGTGGCTCTGCTGCTGGACCTGTGCGAGGGCCCCACGGCGATGTTGACGCTGGACGAGGACTGCGTGTCTGTGGTGTTTCCCCCCTCGGCGGCCGACAGCCCTGAGATGACCAGACCGCTGGAGAAACTCCGCTTCCCAAACAAAAGGCTCAGCGTGGACGAAGACGACGAGACCTGCGGGGAAGAAGAAAAGCACTTCCTGCTTCATGCTCACGCGCAGACGTTTGCGTTTTTCTCTCGTCGGGAGGTGACGATGAAATCGTACCTGACTAGAGCGCTGCTGATGCTGTGCTGTTTGGTGCTGCGAGTTGATCCCACCGGCTCCAGAGTGTCTGGGGACCTGAGGACACCAGACAGAAGGATCCTCTCATCAGGTAAAGGGTCCAGTGTGTAATATTTACAATAGAACAGCATAGAAGCCTTCATTAATCCCACATTTAGGATCCTCATTTGCATAATTATAGTAACTATATAGTGCAAATGAAGGAAAATTATATAAATATTATTAACATATTAATCTTGTTTTGGCTTTATTTCTGATTTTTGTTTTGGTGCAAGCTTAATATACTGCCCATTTATACATTCATTTAAATGTAAAATTTGGTTTTCTACCCTTTGAACAGTTCTTATATATTTATATATATATAAATTTACATAAAATATACATATATATAAGAATGTACATAGATCAAGCTGCCAGCTTGCACTGCCATATTTCTGAGGAAGCTCAGTGTGGACAATCCAGCTGCCTGACAGCACGATTCGTATTTAGGATGGGTGCACAAGCCACCATAGTTCACTGGCAAGCTCAGAGGGGGAGGAAGAGTGAATCTAAAATGATTGATGTCACGGTTTCTTCTTCAGAATCTCCAAATATTACACACGGTCGACATAGAAAGTTGTGGCTGTGTCGGCGTGTGTGTGTGTGTGTGTGTGTGTGTGTGTGTGTGTGTGTGTGTGCGTGTGTGTACCTGGGAGAAAATAGAGGCAATGGATGTGTTAAAGGACAGCTGACTGTTTGACAGACGTTGGACGAGGCCGTGGGCGGAGCCCGAGTCCAGAATGGGTCCTGATTGGCTGCTGACGGGAGGACGCTGGCTCTGAGGCTGCACTGATCGACTCCGGTATTCCCTCCTGGCTGCAGGGGCACACAAGTGGAGCAGAAATACACTGTTTGTGATGCTGCACAGGATTAGGAGTGAAGGAGGCTTTGCCCATTGCTGTGTGCGCACCTGCGTTGTGGTGCCGGTGGCTGTGCGTGGTCCTTGCCCGGTGCTGGTAGAGACTCAGGCTGTTGGACGTGACCGACGACGGCCGGTTGTGGCTCAGCGAGGACGAGCCGCCGGCGCCGCAGTCCACGTCCTCCATGTTGACGCCGCTGTTGCAGCTGGTCAAGTTGTCCTTACGCACCCTAGGAGCATTGAAATATAGAAATAATAATCATAACAATCATAACAAAAAAATGCTCAAATTCATCCATTTACTCTCTGAGTAAGTGCACAAACTGGCATCGAGCCATTAAAAAGTCCAGTGTGGAAAATTTGGCTTGATTTATGATTTTTAAAATGGTAAAAGCTGAACATACAGCCCATAAGTACATTAAGAAACGTGTATACTCGCAGTTCAATAAAACATTAAAGTTATAAAGTGATTTGGTTTTTCTACCATATGATACACATAAGAATATACATAGATGACAGCCAACTGGTCTCGCTCGCAGTTGGCTGTCATCTTGCACCACAATTTTTTAAGGAAGCCGACTGACATTGAACTAAATATGAAACGCACCGTCAGACGGGCTTCCTTAAAAAATGTTACGCACTGGACCTTTAAAGATTCATGCATTAACACTGGTTGAAGGGGCGGGGGGAAAGAATGAAGAGTGAGATTGTTGCATAACTGCGGTTTGCATGTAGTGACACTTCGGTGGTGTCTCACCCTCTAAATTAGTTAAGTGTTCCCCGGCTGACGAGGGAAGCGCCGCTCCTCCGGGCTCTCCCGCTACTTAGTGAAATTACGAGCGACACCTCGGGCTCCGGGAAGACTGAGCAGGATTTGAGTCTAATCTAATGTGAAATTAAACAGGAGTCACCTGAAAGGCTTTTAGCTGCCCTGCAGAGGTTAATGCTGGAGGCTGTGTGATGAGATATGCATGAGAGTGTACGGTCATGTAAAGCAGAGCGGGTGAGAGAGGACACAGGGGTGGACAGGAGTGATGCAGGGGAGGAGGGAGGGAGGGAGGGAACGCCGTCTGCTCAGTGTGCACCCTCAATGTCACTTAACATCTAAAAACAAAATAATAATAATAACTAGGGATGCACCAATACCACTTTTCTTTATAGAACTAGTAGAGTACGAGCACTTGCTTTTCAGCACTCACCGATACTGATACCGAGTACTTATTAAGGCCATTACACATTGTAGAATTACTAAGATTTTTTTACACAGACAATTCTCGTGTTTTTCTAGAACAAGTTTCACTGCAGTACAAACGGAAATGTAATAAAATTGTCATATACATACATATACAACTGGTATCGGTGTTGTGGTATCGGCACGTATTCTACGAGTATAAGCAGAGTACTCAACCCTGGTCTTGGTACCAATATCAGACACTGGTATCGGTACCGATATCGGATACTGGTATCAGTATCAGTGTCAGATACTGGTATTGGTATCGATATCAGATACTGGTATCGGTACCAATATCGGATACTGGTATCGGTACCGATATCGGATACTGTACCAGATATCGGATACTGTCATCCCTAGTGATAACATGCCGTCCCTCTCAGCAACTTCACACAGCACATCATCCCTCCTCTCTCTGCTCAGCACATCATCAGTTTTTTTGTTTCAAGGATGCCGCGTCTGTGTGACATTTTTAAATATCGCGATTGTCTACTAGTACGAGAGATTTTGGTCCATTCATGCAGGACTGACCGGAGCCACTTGGAGCACAGCCAGGAGCGGATGACGTCCAGGCTCAGCGCTCCTCCCCCGATGCCGCGAAGCGTGCGGTGCGTACCCGCGTAGGACGTCGTCAGCGGTGACACATACCTGGGGAGGAATTAGATGGAGACTCAAGGAAGGAAAGCTACTTTTTAATAGGCTATTTTTTTAATTTGAAAGACTGAAATAATTGGCGGGGTAACACGGTGGTGCAGCGGTTAGTGCTGCCAAAATGAACACTGGTGTGGAGTTTGCATGCTCTCCTTGTGTCTGAGTGGGTTCTCTCCGGGTTCTCCGGCTTCCTCCCACAGTCCAAACACTTACATGTGAGGTGAATTGGAAACTCTAAATTGACCGTAGGTGTGCATGAAAGTGTGAATGGTTGTTTTATCTCGACGTGTCCCTGTGAAGAACTGGCGACTTGCCCAGGGTGTCACCCTGCCTTTGCCCTATGACGGCTGGGATGGACTCCAGCAGACCCCCGTGACCCTGAGCTCAGGAATACCCGGGTATTGAAAATAGATGGAGCGGCGCCACCTACATGGGGTAACCCAGCGGCTGGTCGCAGGACGAGTTCACCATGTTCCTCAGCGCCTGCTTGGAGTTCTGGATGCTGCCACGTTCCGGGTTTCTGTTGCGTAAGAAGACCAGCTCCTGCTGCTGGCCGGCCCACAGACCTCGCACACACTCCTTATTGATCTGCAGAGAGGATGGACAGAGATGAGAGAGGAACTATGAGGGTCTCCTGAGTCTGTCAGGTGACGTTGTTCTGCTAAACCTTCCCCTTTTTTTTTTCCAAAGAGCATGCTGGTGACCTCTTGCACTAGTTCAAAATAAATGTAATAAATAAATTTCTTTCTGAAGGTTATATAAGAAGATGGCATGAATCATATCTGCAGGACAAAATACAACCAAGGAACTTAAAAGGGGGTCTGTGTGGAAGCTGTGGTGATTCTTTTTCTGGGCAAACGCTTGATAAGATCTGCCTTTTTAATCTTGCAATGTAAAAATAAAAAGCAAGACAGCAGCAGCAACTCTCCAGGGGAAACACTGTACTGCATTGATTCCGACCTTGTGTTCTATCTTGTGATCCCGTACCAATTTCTATCAAAACATTAAGCAGAGATGAATGGAAATGCACAATCCAAGTGTTTGGGTTAAGTAATGATGTGGAGCGCATGTGCAAAACTGCAAAACAGATGCAAGTCCGTCACATCGGCACCCCCTGATGAGTCCGATCCTCACTAATTTGGAACTCTGATCAAAAATGTGTGACCTTTACAATTACACACACAGAGAAATAAGGGCAGGAACAAACTGTTACTGTTTAAACAATTTGTTGAAACATTCCTGATGTGTGTGCTTTTCTAAATCTGCAAACTCAAGCCAAGACTCTTGATAGCCATCTAGCGTGTGGCCAGCTTGGGGTTTGCAGTTTGCCGCCTATCACTGTCATCTGACACCCACGGACATGCCGCCGCCACCTCCCGACATCCGCTCGACCGACCTTGATGACTTTGAAGCTGAGGTGGCGTTTGTACAGCATGATGATCTTGTACTCGTCCGTGCCGTCGTCGATCATGTGCCTCAGCGTGAGCAGCGTGTCGCGGCTGGACAGCACCGCCTTGCGCCAGGCGGGGTCGCTCTCGTGGCAGATGACCAGGCTGCTGCGGTAGTTGGTGATGGCCTCGTACAAGATGGAAGCCTCCTCCGTCTCCTCCAGACAGGTGAAGTGATCCTGGAAGTTGAGTTTTGTAGTAAATGTGTCACAAATATCTGTGTGATTCACTGTTGAAGTGAAAATGTGAAACATGACAAATGTAAAGACAAGGGGACAAGGCAACTGTCTTTCCCCTACCTGATGCAGTTTGAGGCTCATTCTGACTGCAGGTGCCACCACCTTCTGCAGGAGGTCCAGGTCGGCAAAGACCCACTCGTCTTTGGTGGCGATGCGGAAGTCGCCTTTAAACAGGGTGTTGAAGCCGTACAGGAAGGATTCCAGGCTGGGAGTAAGCACACAGTCCAGAGGGCAAACGGAAAGAGGACAAGTTAAAAGTTAAGTGTGTAATATTTTAATTACAAATTACAAATTTTACACACTGGACCTTTGAGTGTGAAACACATTTTTGGACAATCTACATGGGTTAAGGCAGTCACGCCCCACCTTGGAGGAAGAAAATTTTCCATGCCCCCATTTCGAAGCCCCAAATTTGACGTGGCCGTGTCTTGAGGGATCCCGATGAACCTGCAAGTGGTCCCATGTCTCTAGGACAAACTTGACTTTTCACCCCATAGACTTGAATGGCATTAGGGTTAGCGATAAGTCTGGAATTAGGGTTAGGGTTAGGGTTACTGCTGGAATTAGGGTTAGGGTTTCGGGGTTCCTCATGGGCTAGAAGCCCCAAATTTGACGTGGCTGTGTCTTGAGGGATCCCGATGAACCTGCAAGTGGTCCCATGTCTCTAGGACAAACTTGACTTTTGACCCCATAGACTTGCATGGCATTAGGGTTAGCGATAAGTCTGGAATTAGGGTTAGGGTTAGGGTTACTGCTGGAATTAGGGTTAGGGTTTCGGGGGTTCCTCATGGGCTAGAAGCCCCAAATTTGACGTGGCTGTGTCTTGAGGGATCCCGATGAACCTGCAAGTGGCCCCATGTCTCTAGGACAAACTTGACTTTTGACCCCATAGACCTGCATGGCATTATAAAGCTACTGCTGCCCCCTAGTGGTGCAAATGATACAGACAACAATAAAAGACCTACATGCAGAATCAATTATATTTTACAAGTTAATGAGTCATTTTATATTGTCAGGGAAACTGGAACCTCTACCACAGTATGATGAAACAAGATAACATTGAGACACGCTGCCCATCGGTGTGAGCTCACGGCTCACCTGTTGGACATGTTGTGTGACGCCGTGCCCAGAGACCTCCTGCCCAGGACGGAGAGAGCGTAGCACAGGGTCACCAGAGGAGAGTCCTCGTCGCTGTCCACCGGCTGGGCGAGGGCAAAGCACACACAACAGTTGTGCAATGTCAACAGTCGTGAGAATTCACAAAATTAAATTCACAGGGTGTGTCCAAACTTTTGACTGGTAGTGTATGCATTGTAATTAATGATACTAATCTATCTCTTGTTTATCCAACTTTACAAGGTTGGATAAACAAGAATTTTAGACCCAGCTCAACAAGCTGTGTTAAATTTAGAACAGGCCTGCAGGGGGCGACTCATTTGGTTCTTGGGGGGCTTGTTGGTGACCCCTGCTTGATAACAAAATGTGGGGATTGTAAAGATTTTTTTTGGCATGGGTAAATCTCAATAATGGGCCATTTTAAAAGGTCTGACAGTATGAAAAAAGTATTTTCTGTAATATTTGGTCATGGGTCATGTCTAACACAGACTTTAAGTTGAGTTCAGTGTTTGTCGTGTGCCTCCCTGTTATATTTCCCTTTGTCATGAGCCAGTTTGTGCCTTCAGAGTGTTATTCCACTGACCGAGTGTACATTTGTTTGGTTGAGATGTGTGAGTGTGACCGGTACCGTCTCCATCTTCCCGGCGCAGTGCTGGATCCACTCCAGGTAGACGTTGCAGAAGCTGGCCCGCGTCACCCCCTGCAGGCAGTGCACGTAGTCCTCATCGATCTTCACGCTGAAGACCTGCGGGTCGCGCTCGATGTGGTGCCACTTGGTGTAGGACTGCAGTGTCTCCTGGATGGTGGCGTCCTTGAGCCAGGTGGACAGTTTCGGTGAGTGGATCAGAAAGTAGATGATGCTCTGAGCGGAGAGGGAAGTGGGGGAAAAAAAAGACTCTTTCGATTAAAACTGTTCAGTTCCAGTATTACTGCCTGTTGATGTCAGCTGGAGGGTGTGGGAGTGTTTCTGTGAATAAGAACAGTTTGTAGTTTCGCTGGTGACCCTTTCACCAGTTTATGAATGTTTTAAAACCACAACTGATTCACCATCCAAATGCTCAGCGAGGGGAAAAGCAGTAACGTGCGCTGCAACTCAGAGGCTGGACTTTCTGCTGGCCGGCTGTCAATCATAAGAATGATTAATGCATCAGGCACTATGAAGAGTATTCAATTTTTGGGACTTGACTTGGAGAATATATAAAATCATGACATACTAATCAAGTTGCATTTCAATGACTCATAATTGGAGCAAGTTATTTTGACTTGAAACCACAAACTGAAAATAGTTTGATAAAGATTTGGGGGATTTAGTGCCTTTACTTTTTGCACAACAAATGAGCAACATAGTCCAAAATACAGTACGTGTGTGTTTACTAAAACCATTCATTAAGAACTAGTCATACTCAAAATTAAATCAATTGCTTTAAACAATAATAAAAACTATACAACTCAAATAAAATGACAAAAAGATTTTAACATAAGACAAAATAAATACAGTTCAAGTTTAAGAAACAGTACCATTGCTGGACAGTAAGACAGACAAGTATGAGAAATGAATACACCAAAACCAATGATGTTTCCTTAAATATGAGTATTTGAGTATTTATACGATAATTTGAGAAGAAACATGAAGTGGTTTCATTTTATACACACGTGCCGATACAGACACAACTTTATTTGTTGACCCGAATTAAAGGCTACATGTGTAATATTTGGAGATTTTGAAGAAGAAACAATGACATCAAGTGGTAACATTTTAGATTGCAGCATCTTTTACTCTCATTCCCCCTCTGAGCTCGCCAGTGAACTACAGTGGCCTGCGTGCCCAAACCGAGATCCCTCATCCACCTTTTTCTTCGTTGGTTTATTTGAGGACGCCAGTGTTTGACCTAATTACGAAATGTGCCGTCAGGCAGCTGGATTCTCCACACTGGGCTTTTACCAATATAGAAATTGTGTCATCAGGCCAAATATTACACACTGGATCTTTAAAAAAAAAAACGCGCACACACACCTTCAGGTAGTAGGTGATGAGCAGTTTCCGGAGGTCGTACACCTGCAGCATGGTGGCGGCGTTGTTCTCGCTGATGCTGTAGCCCTCCAGCAGGTACTTGGTGGCCATCACCTCCCAGGCCAGCCAGCGCAGGTTGAAGGCTGCGTTGCACGACAGCATGTGCGGCAGGTGCCCCGGCTCGCAGCAGCAGCAGGCGTCGTCCTCCTCCACCCCCTCCGTGATGGCCTCCACCTCTCGCTGCTGACAGTACGTGCCTGGAAAGTTGAGAGTTGACAGGTCAGATCAGACAGCCGGCCAATCAGCTTTGCTGCTGTCTTTTTGTTCACGTGAGTGACGGCGGCACCTCTGAACTCCAGACCCCTCAGCTGGAAAGTGACCAGGCCGTTTCCGATCTCGATGAGGTGGACCAGGGCGTTGAGGTAGTCGGACGCCAGGATGAAACAGTCCCCTGCGCTGTAGTTCCCCCATCGGCCCAGCATGAGGTCGCCGCACAAGGAGTGCTGCAGCGAGCGGGTCAGGTACTCGTAAAAGATGGAGTTCAGGTTGCTGTCGTCACAGCCTGCAGGGGAGAACAGAGAAGAAAACGTTGCGATTTGATCTTCGTCTGCCTTCTTCATCCTGCCTCTAAAACAAACTTGGATGTGGGGGAGAGAAAAAGGAGCTTTACTAATATTGACTCACCTGTCTCCTTGTCCACTTGGGACACCAGCCGGCTGTTGGAGTTGTCAATACGCTTTGTGCTGCGCAGGAAGAAAAAGTCTGTTTAAACAAAAAGTTGGCACACTGGAAAATACACAACATTTTCTGCTGTGGTTTCAGAGATTAAATACAGTGAGCTAAACATTGGACAGACTGCTCAAACCTTGTGTCTCTCAGATCAAATCCATTTTAATCTGTACAAAAATATTAGGCCCGGCAAGATGCTCACCTTCATTTTATTTTTATAGATTTAAAGCTTCAATATTTTAAGAGCACTGTAAAATCTGCAGAATTTGTTATTTTCGTCACAGCACCAATGCTGTTGTTTCAGTTCTTTTATAGACGCAGACCGGCCTAAATATAACAGCTGTGCGCTGCACATTAAGTTTGCACGGCTGAGCTGGAGGATTATTTTTAGAGAACTCTCAGCGAGATGTAATACACTCCCTCCCATCCCATCAATAAATCAGCAAGGCACAACAGAAAAGTCGTGCCATGTCAGGGTGACACGGAAGGGTGACGAGCGTTCCGTCTCACCCGGCGGCCTCTTTGCTTCGGTAAAGTCAGACACAGCTGTATGTCACGTGAAGAATAATACACAACACTGTTCTCTGGGCCTCACTTGTAGTTGCGCTCCCAAAACTTGATGGGCCGCGGGTACGAGGAAATGAAGATGGCGCTGCCCAGGAAGGGAGCCAGCGGAGTGTAGAAAACAGTGGTGAGCAGAGTCTGCAGCAGCAGCATGGCTGAGTCTGAAGGCACGCAGTCAAGGTAATGTGATAACGGCAAGAGGGAGGCTGGGGGGGACACAAACACACGCAAACACCGTGCGGACGGGCGGGAAAGGATACGAGGCACGGCGAAGGGCTGGGCGAAGGCGTGGAAGGCACTTCCCCAGGCGATCTGCCAGGGAGCGATGTAGACCAGGATGAAATGGAGCTTCAGCAGGAGCTCACGCATCTGAAACAAACACAGACAGCAAGAAAGATAAGCTTCCAAACATGCAGAGATGAAACAACATATAGTAAAGCATTACAACAAAGGTAAAAACCTTTGTTTAAAACACATTTTATTGTTTCCTACTTAGTTCCGTGCGTGTTCATATGTAGTTTTGATACCTTAAGCGAGAAACTGCAACGCCAATAGTGATGAGAATGAAAGAAAAGCCATTAAATTCATAGGGAGCGTCCGAAATGCTCCTCGACTGAAATTTCATTTTGAACGCTAAAGTCAGACTAAGTTCTTCGAGACACTAATCAAGACATGCATCCACGAACGTGCGCTCTTGTCCAACCTTGTGAAAGAGGATGCTCATGATGAAGAAGTCCAGCAGGAAGCTCTCCGAGGCGTGTGGACAGTCGAAGTGGAAAAAGACCAGCGTGAAGAGCAGGGTGAGGAACTGGAAGCTCGGGTCGCAGAAGGACGAGCGCAGCAGTTTCAGTCCGGCGACGGTGGTCAGCAGGACGTCGCAGCTGGAGGCGGAAGCAACAGGAGCGATGATCGTTAACCACACACACACACACACACACACACACACTAATGTGAAGGTGATGCTGCCCGGTCTTTGAGTCCACCTACTGGATTCCCAGCTTCTTGCGGTGGCTGAGGGCGAAGCCGTCGTTAGTGAGCGCGCTCAGCACGATGGCCGGATACACCACGTATTTCTCGAAGCACAGCAGGCCCACGTAGAGCCGCTCAAACCACATCAGCACAGCGTCCTCTGCAGCAAGGACAAGAAAGACAGAGAAAAGATGCTCTTCTCAGTTCATTTTAACTCTGTGAGGGAGGCAAAAATGATACTTTTGATGACGTCGGGCACCGACCCCTGGGTTCGAACTGATGGTACTCCTTGGTTTTGAGGACGGGATGGGAGATCCACAGCCACGGGTGATGCTTCCTCAGCTGGGGGATCAGGTAGTGCGTCACCAAGCCCACCGTCGCCGCCAGAGCGTACAGCACGATGGTCACGAAGGGCTGCAGACAGAGTCACGATTCCATGACAGAAGCAGCGAGGTTAGCAGCAGAGGGAGAGGAGGAGGAGAAGAAAAACAGCACATTGTAAAAAGGAGGAACTCACCTTCAGCGAGAGAAAGACGGTGCTGGCGGTGATGGCGAAGGTGAGGATGTAGGCAACAGAGCAGACGATGACGTCCGACAGCAGGATCTCCTTCTGCAAGGAGTTCCATGAATCATGTCATGAATAATCCACACTAAACAAACACATTTGTCAGAATTATTCAGCAGAGCCGCCCCTGAACAGCGGGGGGAGCTCCACAATCCCCATTAATACTGGAAGAGGCAGCGGGAAGCTTGTTTTCTCGCGGCGTTCGCACGCGTGATAGTCTCGCAGCTCCGGCGTATCAGGAGAATTGATTCTGTGCTTGTAATTACTGTTCGCGGAGACCCAAACAGGACTCTCGGCTGCTGCAAAACCGTAAAGCCACTGGTGATGAAGCACCTGATGGACGGAAGTCGCAACAGCGTGCGTCTAAGCTCGTTCGAATTTAACCACTCAGCTATCCATTGTTATAAGGCCGTGAAATTCACCATAGAGTTCTGCAGCTTCTCGGGCAGAGGGTCTTTACTCTCAGCATCCTCCTCCTCCTCCTCTTCCTCACTCTCCCCCAAAGCCGGCATTACCTTGGACTTGATCAGGGATCTGTAGGGAAGTCACATGTGTAGCGAGAGCATCTCATTGGATGAGCAATTGAATCTTTTGCGGCACAAGCCCATGCAAACAAAAGGGACGAAAATAAAACTTCTTAGAAGTTATTAGAAGCTGCTGGATTAATAGCCTCCATATGAAAATTTTAATACTGACGCAAATTAGCTTTATGCTAGAATTGGGCACATTTACATATTTTTTTTTTTTTTTTGGAAAAATGTCCATTAATGTACATTGTCCCTCTTTATTAAATAAAAAAAAGAAATCATAGAAAAACTGCAGAGTTGCTTTAAACCTCTAATGTATCTTAAACAAGCAGCGCTGCTTAGATGGTGCCACGTGCACGCATGCGGACACCAATACTCACAGTAGCACAGAGGGGTCACTGCTCTGCCGGCTGAGGTGGTAAGAGAAGACCACAAGCAGGCCGCAGAAACCAGAGAACAGAGCCGGCGTGTGCTGCTCATCCCACGGCTCCTGCAAACACACACACACACACACAGAGTCAGGTATTCACAGTCACTATTATTGGGGTTACCTGAGGATAATTTGTACCTTCAGAGCTCCAAAGCAGAAACCGTAGAGCAGAGACAAAGCGATCAGGCTGCGTAGGATGCTGTAGATCGCCGAGACGAGACTCGTAGCAGCTGAGACATGAGTTCAGAATGAAAAGAGATGTCAAAACATATATACATTACATGTAGACACAACCTGAGGCAACACCTTAAATGACTAACCTGTCCCTCCAAAAAAGTGCATGTCAATCTGCTCCAGCAGGTAGATGGTGAAGGTGTTGATCTGAGGGAAAAATCCCACCAGGAAGGTGAGCGGGAAGCAGTAGGTGAAGCCTGTTGGATTTCACAAAGAGTAAGACAGTTTCTCAGCATCTGTCAAGGTCACTCAAATTTTGTTTCCCGGTCTGCCCGAACAAAAGTTAGTGGGCTTAGTGCAGTGGTTGTCAAACTTTCTCTGTCACGCCCCACCTTGGAGGAAGAAAACTTTTCATAGCTAGAAGCCCCAAATTTGACGTGGCTGTGTCTTGAGGGATCCCGATGAACCTGCAAGTGGTCCCATGTCTCTCGGACAAAGTTGACTTTTGACCCCATAGACTTGCATGACATTAGGCTAGTGTGTGGGAAGTGATCCATTCCGTACCCACGAGCAGGTCTCGTATGAAGTGCAGCGCGTCATGGCAGACGATGGTCACTCCGTACAGGGTGGAGACAGGCAGGTCCTTACTCCTCAGCAGCTGCTCCAGAAACCAGATCAGGGTGCAGAAGATGCAGAAGTAGGCCGCTCGGCTGTAGGCCACCAGCTGATTGTGACCCTGGAGAAACACGTGAACGTGCACAACTCAAGTAACTCCGGTTCAAAGAGGTCATATCTTCCACAGCCTTTCTGATGTGGCACATTTAAAGGTACGATACGGTACAAGACAAAGATACAATAAAAAGTAACTTTATTCTTGTTTTATAACTATTTATTTCTTTGTCCTGTCAACAAACTGCAGAGATAAGAATACGAATGGAGCCATATACCAAAGGCAACATAGACCAGCTAAGTTTCTCAACTCGTGGTAAGTATGAAGACATCTACTTGTTTCTTTTTTTGTTTTTAGAATTCTGGAGAAGGCAATATTGAAGTAAGTCAGGATATCCTCAGAAAAGTTAAACTCACATGTGTCGGTGAAGCTGCGTCTGGTTGAACACTCTGAAGAAAAAAAGATGACGGAAAAAAGTTATAAATTGCCAGGAGCAAGAAGAAGGAGAAGTCACAAAGGAAGAACCTTCTAGCTCCTCAACCAACAGTTGCAGTAGTACACAAAATTTCCAAGACTGTCTTCATAGATATTTACATAAAGAAGCAGTTGAGGGGGTGCAGCCAATCAAGCGGCCGCTGATTCTCACTCCAATCCACTGAGATTCTATATTTAGCTTTTTTTTTTACCTTCAGTAGGGAATACTGGCAGCTGGCAATGACGAGGCAGAACTGGAAAACCCAGAAGTCTTTGAAGCAGCCGTGGTTGAGAAGCACAAAGCCAAGAAACGAAACAAGGAAGGCCATAAAAACCGCAACCAAGTTCTCCAACACTTCCTGGTTCCTGGACAGAAACACACACACGCGCACACACATGGGTTTCAGTGTCAGTATATTTGCACAAGTACGAATGCCACACAAAGTTAGCTGCACTGAAAGAAAAATGGTCTCACCTGTCCAAGAGGGCCAGCAGTGTGAGTCTGTCGTATAAAATGTTGATCCACTTCCCGGGATAAAGTCTGAGTTTGTAATAAATCTTCCTGGTCGGCTTCTCCTGAGTGGATGTGTCTGACGAGTCGTCCAACGAGTCCTCTTCCTGATGCGAAAAACAACATTTATTTTTCTCCGTTGCTGTTTCGCAGACTGTTTCCGACGCAAATATTTCCAAATCAATGATCATTGATGAAAATCTGATTGGAACCTGGAAGATCTCAGGGTGCGTCCTGCGTGGCCGGAGCCGGTGTGCAGGGATGATGCGACGCTGGAACGGGCAGTCGGTGTGTCCGCCCAGGCCGTCCTGACACTCGGAATTGGAAGATGTTGACAGCAGGTCGCTAAGGGGGAGCAAAGATGCAGGTTCAGATCGGTGTGGACCATGATAGAATAGAATAGAATAGAATAGAATAGAATAGACTTAATAGATCCCATAAGGGGGAAATTTGTGGTGTTACGCAGCAATGGATAGACAAGACAGTAACAGTATCAATGTTATGTGGATTAGGATGGGAGATTGTATGAACCTCAGCGATGATGGGAGGCGCTTAAACGCTGCAGGTAGCGTAAAAATATACTAAATAAAGAGGGGAAATGGGGGGTGGGGGAGGGGGGTGAAAAGGAGTTTTACCACATGTTCCCTGTGATGAGCTCTGCTCCCAGCGGCAGGTTGAGAGCTCTCTCTGCGTAAAGTTTTCTCGGCCTGTCCCCTGGTGAGACAAAGTTTTCTTGTTATTACGTAGGCTGGGGTGCTTTTTTTTCAAGCATTACAGACACAACACAACATCTTGCAGTTATTCCGCTGAACCTCCCGCACAGGATGCGCGTTTTGCAGCACGTTGCCGACTCTCTTACGGTGCACGGTGTGGAAGGTGTAGGCCTCTTCTTTGTTGGTGGCTTCCGGCCTGCAGATGACCTGCAGCATGGAGCTCTCCGACTGAGAGGTTTGCGAGGGCAGAGAATCGTAATCCGGGTCCTTCTCTCTGTCCGTCTGAGGGCTGCACGGACAGATAGCACCATCAGCCGGAGAAGATACCCGGGGCTACAACTGCACACACGGGTATCGATGGTGTAAATGTTTGTGCGCACGTGTGTGTATTGACCTGTCGGGGGAGACGATGGGAATCTGCGGGGCCGGTGTGGCCTTCAGTGTGTCAGTGAGGAGACTTTTAGGTGGTTTGGGTCTCTCTGGCTTGTTGTCGCTGTTGTTTTCTTCTTTTGGCAACTCATCTGCTCTGGAAGTCGCATTTGGAGTCGCTGAAAAACCGGTGCATGAATACATAGAATGGTGCTTAGTTTGTTTTCATCTGTTTTTTGTAAACAACTTCAGGATTTATAGATGATTTTGTCCAAAGGAATGAACTTTAGTGAAGAGAAAATGTCTCAAAATGAAGTAGTGATGAACAGGAGTTGCAGAGTCATACATTTCTTCTACTTGAAGCAGTGCCAAAGCCATTATCTACAGCAGTGGAGTATTCAGTAGAAATCTCAGCTGATGACGCTGCACCAAAGTGTGTTTCCTCCACGTCCTGTAGATCTCGCAAAGATGCAATTGAATAAAGGAGATTGAGATTCACCTTCTTCAGCAGCTTCTGCCTGCTCAGCGTACTGCGGCCCCCGGTCCTCCTGCGTGCTGGACCCTGCCGCCCGGGTGCTGAGGGAGCCCAGCAGGGACACAAACTCCAGGAAATTGGATTCGTTGGGAATTTGTCCCTCCTTCGCCTCGAGATCTGACTTGGAACTTGTCATGGTGGTCTGCCAAAGACACAGAGGAAGCGGATGGGACGGGATGTGTAGATGGGAGATGAACAGTCAATCAATCAATCAATCACTCAATTAATTTTTACTTGTATGACGCTAAATGACATCCAGAGGGTCAGAGGTCATCGGCTTTGACTGGTTGAGGTGAACGGAATAAACAAACAGGGGTGAAAAGCGGCTGTCATACTGTGTTATGCGCTCGGTCCGAGAGCAGCACGGCGTCTTTCCCGCTGTCCATGCTCAGGCCGCGGATGTGAGTCCTCCCTCCGGGCCCGTAGCGGGCCAGAGCCAGCGGCAGGCGCAGGAAGCCGTGCACGTCTGCGTTGGGCTCCAGGGGGTCGGTGTCGTCCAGGTGGGAGCGGACGTCGATGCCCGACGAGCTGTTGTCGTTGGTCAGCTGAGGGCTGAGCGGCGCGCCGGGCCTCTGCTCGGCCTCCGAGTCCTCGGAGCTGACCGTCTCCCGGCACAGGTGGAACTCCTGGCTGTGGCTGGTGGTCTGCCTCAAGGTGACGGTGGCGTCCTCTTCCTCCGAGACCGTGGCCTCCTCCGCCATTTCCACTTCCTCTTCTTCATCCTCTCCCTCTCGGTCGTCCCCCTCCTGCTGCTTCTCTTCCTCTGGGGAATCGAAGGTGATGACGGGGATCTTGATGTGACACTCTCCGGCATCTTTCTGGGCCTTGACAAGACGTAACAACAATAGTCAATCGGTTTCAACATGGCCAAGAGATGATGTCAGATGTCAGGTAGTGCATCTAGAATATCAACCTGGAGATGGAGAGATGATGAATGCTATAGTTAAGAGTTTGTTTTTTTCTGTTTTTTGCATTAACAGCAACAATGCAGACAGTAACCAGAGTCATTTAAATCCTTGGAGAAGAAGAACCAAAATATAGATTCCAGTTCAAACCCACACACTAATCAGCTTCTAGGGCTGCAGTATGTTATTTAAACGCAGAAGTACTTAGGGTTTTATAATATAACAAGTATGAATAGTCATATCGTGTCGAAGATGAATAGATTAAGGTTGTTGATAGAGTTTGAGTATTCAATGAATGTAATTGGATGTTATTTACTACTCTGTTCACTCGATGTCAGTTCCCCTTGTGAATGAGGGCAACGTTTCAAGCCTTTTCTGTCACTATTTTCTGTGAAAAAAACATTTGATTGCAAATTTCATTCATAAAAACACTTGAGTTTCGGCGTCACAAGCAGGCGTCCTTGAACTCCAACTCTCCAGTGGTCCTCACCTGTGCGTTCTCCAGAAGGCTCTGCTTGACGCTCTCCTCCAGCCGAGCGGCAGTCTGGGGGTCGCAGCTCATGGTGATGATGATCTTGACGGAGTCGCTGTCGTCCAGGCAGGCCGACGTGGGCGCCGGGCCCGAGTTGTCCACCAGAACCACCTCGATCTCATCGGAACAGTAGGTCTCCTCCACGACGTCGGCCTGGGACACAGCGATGGATGTTCTGCCCGTCCGTCTCACAAAGATTGACATAAATACTTCTATTGGCGTTTGTGTTTCAGGCTTACCTGTGCTGGGAGTTCTGGGATGTCTATGAGCTCATCCTGGAAGTCCTGAGGAGTGTCCAGTGAGTTG
Organism: Nelusetta ayraudi; assembly: GCF_046127955.1. Lineage (NCBI taxonomy): Eukaryota > Metazoa > Chordata > Actinopteri > Tetraodontiformes > Monacanthidae > Nelusetta > Nelusetta ayraudi. Next base: position 546,224 of record NW_027466215.1, read on the forward strand.
TTGTTGGCATCAGGAGGCTCTTTACGCTCCTCGCTCTCCTCCTCATTCTCGACATCACTTCCTCTGGACAGAGGCAGACCCTCATCAGCGTCATCCTCATCCTTTCTATCTTCATGCTCCCTCTCTCCCTCTGCTCCATTCTGTTCCAAGTCTTTCTCCATCATGGGTTCCTCCTCTATCTCCTCTTTGCCCACCGCAGCCACCAAGTCTTTGTTCTCTGATCCTTCTTGCACAGCAGCAGTCTCAGTAACATCTGCGTCTGTTTTCTTGGCACTGTTTTGAGATCCAGGCCGCGTCTCGTCTCTCTCAGCCCGCGACGGGGGCCTCTGCTGGGCCTGCAGCAGGGGAGCGGCCTGGTCTGGGTTGGGGCTGGAGAAGTCGTCAGGAGAAGGCTCTGGGCTCAGGTGCTGTCCTCCGTCAGCAGGTTTCTCCTCATTTCCTGATAACAGCACAACATATTGCATGTTATGATACAAAAAGCTGAACGTGGAGCTGAAATTTGCCATCGGTGCAAGCTGAAGAATCATACAACAATCCTTCAGATAGATGCAGACAAGTGTAAAACTAACACATCTTTACTTCAGACTCTCTTTACTTTCCGTACTTCTACTTTGACATATTCACATTTTCCCCCTTTATTTAGTTGCTCATCTGCATTGCAATCAAACCCCGAGAGAGCGAGAGACAGCCATCACCTTCTGCTGTCTTGGCCACCTCGTCTGACTTTGAGCAGTCCTGCATGGAAGAGAATCCAGGAACACACGCCGTTTAAAACACAAGGGCGCCATGTAGGTCGACTGTCGCTGTACGTTCACGCTGGCCGGCGTCCAGCCGTTAATTTGCCACTCACCACGCCGATCAGTCCCGGGTCGGTTTCAGTCTGCTTCACCGTCACCTGGATCACTGAGCTGGGTCGCTTCCGAGCCAGCATCATCATGGCGACGCTGTCGGGGACGGTGCTGCTCTTCCTATCGGGCAGCCAGGCGTCAGACAAGGAATAAATGAGGTGAATTATGGGATTGGGGACGTGGGGGCGCAAAGAATTTACATCAACACCCTGCCAATCAATACACCATTTTTATGAAGAGTCATCTGCCATTCACATCCAGCCTCCTGTGTTTTCTGAGGACTAAAATAAGCAGGTTGAGGGAGGAGGAACTAAATATAATTGTGTGTCTGGACTTTGGCTGTTTCATCTCTTGGATGAGAGCTTCAAAGACAAAAAAAAATGGAGATGAAGAGACGAAGTCACTCTGAGAGGAAATGAAATGCACGTTTTTTTTTGTTCCTTTGTTTCTCTGCAGGCTGAGTGTGTCAGGCTGACTGAAAATCACTGGCAGCCCTCATTAGTTTTGTTCAGTCAGTCCATCTGTATGACAATGTGACACTGAAATGATTGCTGATTTGTGAAATACACATTGAATCAATAAATGGACTGTATTGGTATCTAAAAATTAGTTCTTTATGTAGTACATGCAAACAGAGTGTCACTCACCTGATGTTGGCGGGCAGGCAGGAGTCAGAGGCGTTGCTCTTCTTCTCCGGAGCCTTGCTGAGGTCTGAGAGGCTGCTACGGACCACCGCCTCGCCCTCGTCGAACATCAGGTGAAGTCGATAGTTGGCTGCCTTGATGAGGATGAAGAACACGGTGACGGAGGTGCAGTAGATGCTCAAAGCCATGGTGGTAGGCGGCAGAGCCTGTGGAGAGGAGGGAAGAATGAAGAAGGGTTTCATCACAGCTCGTTTTTAGTTGGGTTTTTTTTTTTTTTGGTGGGGAGGGCGGGGGGGGGCATTGCCTGGTGCCACACCTGTAAAAAAAAATTTAATAAATAAAAATTTAGATCGTATACATTATTTTTCAAAGGTATTTAATAAGTGACCTTTGAGATCTCCCTTTCTCAGATTAACGGCTTATTATGCACAAGCGCCAAGTGGCCCACAAGCAAAGAGCAGGAAGCTTGAAGAAGATCTGCATTGGGGTGATTCATGAGTCACACAGCTCTTTCTCAATGATACATTTCAAGTATAAAGATATGTTATGCTATGCAGATTTTGTATATTTATCCCCCTATTATGCAGACGTTTTTGTTAACTGGTGTAAAAATAGAGAAATGACTCCTACATCATTAGAGCCCTTTAGAATCTCTTTTCTGATGCACGACGTGTAAAATTGTCTGCATTATTTATTTATTTTTCGGCCACGCGTGCTTTTACCACAAAACCACGAGGTTCCAAAATGAAATAAACGCTGACTGTGTCGCGTCCGTAGCCCTGACGTACAAACGTGTGTGAGCCACACTTCCTCTCCTCCTGTATTTCTCTCCCACTCCCACATCCAGGAGCAGCCATGCGTTCCGTCACCGACAGAATACTGCGACAGTTGTTTCCCCCTCCTCATGCATCCCCCTCGGTGACACGGAGACAATAAGGGATGAGCCACCGCTGCACGTTTATTCCATGGAAGCAGGAGGGGGGGAAATGGGAGGGGGACTGGGAGGATGGGGAAAAAACACAATGTTTCCAATGTGGGTGTCTTGAGGACATCACACCAGGGGCTGCGGCCTTGAACGTCACGTAAAGCGATCACATGAAGGAGTGGGGGGGGGGAATCCACTCACCAGATGAAGAGACAGGGGCAACATCAGGAGGAATATCCACAGATAGAGATGGCATGAGTTGTTGAATTTGCCCTGGTCCGGGTCGTGGTACCAGCCCCCGGTCAGGGATGCCCACACTCCCTGGCGCAGGGTCTGCACAACCTGGGAGCCCATCTCTGCCCCGGCGTCTTCCTCTCCGTCCCCGCTCAGGTTGTCGACGGATGATGCCTACCGCTGCTGCTGCTGCTGCCGCCGCCGCCGCCGCTGATGATGATGCTGCTGCTGCTAAAGAGGGGGCTACAATGGAGCGGGTCTCCTCTAACGCATGCCGCTTGTCGCTACGCCTCCATGTTGGGGGCGATGCAGAACGGCTGCTCCCTTCTCCGTCATCACGCCTCCTCGGCTGCCCTCGTCCGCTCGTCCTCTGTCGTTTCCCGGCCCTGCGTCGAGTCTCCCATCGCTGCTCCCGCGGTCCTCATTCCTCCTTCCTTCCTGCAGCCCAGCCCCTCAGCTCGTCCCGGTCGTCTCTGTTGCTCCTCCGCTCTGCTGCTGCTGCTGCTGCTGCTGCCCGTACAGATGCGCAGCAGCTCCGACCGCCTCCCACTCTCTCCTCCCCACCTCCCACCCGCCTCACCTCCCTCCTTCCTCTCTGCCCTATTCTTATAATGAGACTGAATGATTCCCACGAGTTGTCCCGCATCCAGTATTCATAACGTATGGCCTTCGTTCGTATGTGATGCATTTCCGAATTTAAGCCCAACCCCTCAATGCTTTGGCAGACATATTAGTGACAAAACGTAATTTTAAAAATATCTATCTATCTATCTATCTATCTATCTATCTATCCACATATTTGTGTCTATATTATAGAGTCGTATTTACGCTGCTATTCAGATTATTTTCATCTCGGATGTCCCATCTTTATGTCACTAACGACATTGATGCCTATGTCAGATGACTTTACACGTAAAATATTCAGCCACGTTCGTAATGCCTTATTATTAAAAAAAAAAAAAAACAACAACAACAACAACAACAACAACAACAACAACAGTAAAAACAGTATTTGATGGATTAAGTTCATTACGTCTTTCCTTACCTTGATCTTCTGTGGTTTATAAGTATAGAATTATATGTATATGTGAAATAATCAACAACACATGTCTGTAAAATGAGAAACCATAAAAGATTTAAGTCAAAAGAGTATCTTGGGGTTGTTCAAAAATATTTTTATTATTATCATTATATATTATTATATATATTATCTATTTGGTCTTTGTGGAAACAGTGTCACTATCAGGTTAGCGCTAATATAGCGCTACAACATAACGCCATGACGGCGGGGATCCTGACGGAAAAAGATTAAACCCCCCCCCCCCACCCCACCCCCGACAGACAAAGTGCGTGTACGTGTCACGCCACGCCACGGACTCGGTGCGGTTCCCATCGTCCCCCCCTGAAGGCGCGCGTTCTCCTCACGCATTCCTATAGTTAGCTCCGCCCCTCCGCCCCTCCTCCCCTCTCCCCGCAGCGCTGCTGTGGCCAGTCACGTGTCACACAAGCGGCCAATCAGACGGGAGCGCAGACAGCCACGGAGCTCCGCTGCCCACAGTCACAGCCGAGCCATCCACTGCTCGCTCCGGCTTCGTGTGGTGGAGACGACGGCGGCGGCGATGGGGGGTTGTTTTGATTAAAGTTGACGGGATTTTTTTTTTTTCCTCCGTTTTCTTTTTCGCCTCCTCTCTTCCTCTCGCACGACATGCTTTTCCGCAGTTACTGCTACAACTACGACTACTACGCGCACGACCGTCGGCTGTTCTTCTTTTTCACGTCACAGCAAAAGCCGGACTCAAAACTTTGAGGGAGAAGCGACTTTTAAAACTCTGAGAACGGAGCAACTCTACTACCATCCCCGTCGCCTGCTGCGCTCCGACCCCCCCATGCTAAAAAGCTAAAGCGGGGCTAGCCTTCGGGAAAGCTGTTCAAAAGTCCACGAACCGGTCGACTTTCGTCACACTGCGGGTTTCTGTGACTTAGAGACGACTTTCTCTCCGGGTTGTTTTTTTGGCTGAGAAGCCCTTTTTTTGCATCGTCTCCTCACTCTTTCCCCTCTCTCCTCCTCTCCTAAGAGGACGGCGCAGGTGCACCTCCTGCGGCACCTGCAACAACTTGGTAACTGGCCTGGCACGGAGCTAACTTTAGCTCGGCTGGGTTGAGTGGAAGCGAGGCGCAAGTGGGCAAAGTTATTTCAAGCGTTTCTCTTGGAACCCAGGTATCTTCGTCGCTTTTAAATAACACCCACTTGTGCTTTGTTTTTGTTTTTTTGTTTTTTTGTACTAGTTCGTCGCCATGGAAGTTTAGTGGAGAACTAGCCGTGCTCACCTTAGCCCCGGCTACCTCGCTGGCTAGTCCCCTGACCCCATCATTTTGTCGTGGCGACGTGGATAACTTTGCGAACTTGTGTGGACTTTTTCTCTTTGCCCTCCTCCACCACCCCAGCGGCATTTGCACCGTGGGTGGGGGAAAGAAAAAAAAATCATTTTATTGTATTTTTCCGCCGTTTATGGGGCAGCATGAGGATTCCTGAAGTCACGCCTTGCTGTTTCCAAGTTGTCACTTTGCTCTAAAAAAAAAAAAAAACAAAAACAAAACAACAAACAAACAAAAAACAACAGCCCCTGCACCCTATGGTGTCGCCACGGCCACCGAGAAATGAATGTCTCGCAGGCCGCTTCCCCAAACGGTGAAGGGCGGCCGGGCGGTGGTGGTGGTGGTGGAGGAGGTGGTGGGACCAGGGAGAATGTCTGGACGGACACGGCCACATTGCGGTCCTGGGCTCACTCCGCCCCGCTGTGCCCGACCCGCTCCCTGTGGACGGCCGCCTACGACTACGAGGCGAGCGGCGAGGACGAGCTCAGCCTGAGGCGAGGGGACGTGGTGGAGGTGCTGTCCAAGGATGCGGCCATCTCCGGGGACGAGGGCTGGTGGACGGGCAAGATCAACCACCGGGTGGGGATCTTCCCTTCCAACTATGTCACCTACCAGCCGGCTATCTACCACCCGGTGGGTGTCGCGGAGCGGGTTCCCAGCTCCCCGGTGCAGATTCCCTTCAGCGAGCTGGTGCTGGAGGAGATCATAGGCGTCGGGGGGTTCGGCAAAGTCTACCGGGGCACATGGAAGGACCAGGAGGTGGCCGTGAAGGCGGCACGGCAAGACCCGGACGAGGACATCACGGCCACCGCCGGCGGTGTGAAGCAAGAGGCCAAGCTCTTCTCCATGCTGCAGCACCCCAACATCATCAAGCTGGAGGGAGTGTGCCTGGAGGAGCCCAACCTGTGCCTGGTCATGGAGTACGCCCGCGGCGGGACGCTCAACCGGGCGCTGACCGGAAGGCGCATCCCGCCGCACATCCTGGTCAACTGGGCCGTGCAGATCGCACGCGGCATGCAGTACCTGCACGAGGAGGCCGTGGTGTCCATCATCCACCGTGACCTCAAGTCGAGCAACAGTAAGAACGTCGTGTGTGTGTGTGTGTGTGTGTGTGTGTGTGTGTGTGTGTGTGTGTGTGTGTGTGTGTGTGTGTGTATATATGTGTGTGTGTGTGTGTGAGAGAGAGAGAGGGAGAGAATGAGGAGAAAGTGATTGAACAGCTTTTAGGAGCACCACCAACTAAAGCATCAACCTGTTGCACTGAAAGAAACTTAACACTCTTATTGCATGTTAAGTGTATTAGACCAGGCATGGCCAAACTACGGCCCGGGGGCCCATATGCAGCCCTTTAAGCGTTTTAATCCGGCCCGCTGAACTTGAAGAAATTCTAGTAATAGCAAGTCAGTCATAAAATAGCTGTATTTCAGCATTTTTTTCAGCGTTTGAAGAGTCATTTCAATAAAGAGCTGAGTAGAATGGGGCTTCAAAGACACATTTAAAGTTCATTTTCAGTTGACATTAAAGCGCATGTTTTCTACATATCCCACAATATATTTTTTCCTCCTATGAGGTGGGTCACCTCCAGTCAAAAAGTTTGCCCTCCCCTGCTTTAGACTCAGAATTTACACCATAACTTGTTATATTTGTGGTAAAAACCAATGCCCCTTAGCCAGAATGGATTTAACATAGTTTGAAAAAGGTCTGTGAGAGTATGAGGTGGTTTGGTCGGAGACGGTAGATTGGGTGGAGGGTAGAGTGGCAGCGAGAGGATGTGAAGTAAATTCCAAGTTTGCTCAGCTGGGCTGCACTCCCCAGCACTCAACCCCTCATCTTTTAAAACACACACGCACACACACTCTCACAAACACACCTTGCCAGCGTCACCGCTCCTCCCCCCGCACTCGAATGCTGTTTAAATAAAGTCAGTGATTTACCAAACACGTCGCCAGACACACTCGGCCCACACTGTCGGGCCATGTGCTCAACTAAGCAGAGCTAATACCGCAGGTCACAGGGTAAAAAGGAGTCAGACAAAGTGCTCATTTGGATCGTTACGATAATATATAGCAAAGTTGTTTACGTTGGCGTTTAGAGAGGGGGGGGAAATCATCTGTTTTCCTTTTCAGCGTTCTTGTTTGGAAATATAATTGACACTCACACATCTGATTGTTTGCTGTTCTCAGTTTGTTTCACACTGACTTAGCAGGATTTTGTAGCTGGAACTTTGTTTTGCAGGTCAACAGCTGGGCTAGTCCACTAGTAGACTTCATTTCTGACATCAGGTCCATAAAGTAGTCCCTCTAAGTTAAAGAACAAATTAAGCTAGTAGAGGGGGGGGGGGGCTACTGGTATGTTTTTAAGCCTCGTCATAGTTTCTCCCGTTCTGACAAACTGTATGTAGAAAGCAGCTCAGCAGTGAGAGTGCACCATGAATGCAAATGACTAAACCACAAACTAAACCCTCTGTTATTGTCATCATATCAGTGATTCATACGTATTGCCAGTGGAGCAAAGTCTGGCAATAACATGGCTGTGTGTGTAGGTCAATTCATCTTGACCATTGTATGCCTCAGACATGACCTGCATTTATTGTATGTTTTAAGTAAGTCAGCAGAAGGGATCCAATCAACCACCAAAGCTAATTTCCACATTAAAACACAATTGAATTCAGTGGTGATTCTAAAAGAACTTTAATTTGTGTGGCTAATGTTTCTTTGTCACAGCTTCTTTTTTTTTTTTTTGAAACACTTCTCAAAAGCCATGTGGTGAATTGTTTGTTGATGGTTGTGGAAGAAGAGCCCGTTGCTTTTTTCTTTTTTTAGATGGGAATCTGTGTGTTGATTATAGGGCAGATTGAAAGAAAGGATTTAGCTGCTGTTGAGACCGTTTCAGCTTATCAGATAATTGGACGTGAACATGCACAAACATAGTCCCCCAGCGAGGCAGAGTGCTCTGAAAACAGGTCTTTGCTCCAAACTCCAACCAAACCAAACTGCTGCTACTGCAAGACCGTAGGCTGCTCAACCTATTGTCTGCTTTTCTGAAGCAGTTCACCCCTGCAGAATAGAATATAAACACTATTTGCTTGTGTGGTATTGTCATGCAATCAGGAGACTGTTCATTTGTGGTCAATATTCACTCTTATCTAAGTGAGGAAAGGATGAATGACAGTGTTTGTTTGCTTAGGGCAAGGCTGGCGGGTTCACAAAGAGCTGTCTCCTACACACAAACATACAAACGGCACCCCGCCGTGTTTTGTGTTGTTTTTCTCTCATAAAAATCCTGAATAATGCAGCTTAGGGAAGTCCTGCATCTGCTCGCGCAGGCCCATCCATCGACTGTGCATGTTGTGCATGTGTGGGTCCGTCCAAAAGGATAAATGAAGTGAGAATTATCTACACAGGGGGTGAAAGGAAAATTGATGATTTACCGCAAGAGGCTGAATAGCAGTCTGTCACATCACTTACTGAAGAAAAAAGTTTGTATCTTGTATTCAATTATCGTTATTAACAAGTTGCATGTTGCTCACAAACTTGCCCGTATACAAACACATGCATACAACTAAACTGACGAACGCTCTCGCAACTCAACTACTCAAGCGTGTCGTTTATCAACTTGCAGTGCACACACGCACCAGACAGACAAACATACAGCTATTTGATCAATGATTAGCCTGTAAAGTAATATGTTGGAAGTCAGCAAGATTTGTCCAATCTCTTTTGTGTTTTTCAACCTAATCTGTAAAATCCCGGCCTGCAGGGAGGAATGTTGCTAATGAGGGATAAAAGCTTAACATACGTTTGCACAATGGACTGGTCAAGCAGCGGTTGCTAGGCTACTGTGGGCAGAAGAATGGCGAGGACTCGGAGGGTCTCAAAGCCCTCGTTTTGTTTTGTTCCGTTCATATTTAATCTCCCAGAGAGCAGCGGTACTCTTTTATTGCTATAAACCGAGGGGGTTTCCCTTCTCGCTTCGTTATTTTCCTCCTTACTTACCTCCTCTCCATTGTTCCTTTCTGCCCACTCTTGCTCTTGATTATTTCCCAGGTCTAACTTTAGGAGAAATCATGTTTGTTTTTGCGCAAAAAAAACAGATGAAACTGGAATTACTCTTATATTTCAACCAAACTTGAGCAACACCTAACACATGGAAAACTTCTTCTTTGAAATAATATTAGTTTCATGTGAGATCAAGCGAGCTGTTGCGTAGAGTCACATTAAACCTACTTTTTGCAAATGCTGGTCTATTTCAACTAGATGCCAGAATCCACTTCTTTGACATGTTGGTAACTCTATAAAAAAAAAAAAGCAACTTGCCATTTTCATCTCTTTTCACAAGAGATTCCAAACTCCTCAACAAACATATTTGTGTTGCCAAGCTTGTTGTTGTTGTTACTATTAATAGTAGTTTTTTTGTAGTTGTTTAAAAAAAAAAAAGTAATTTACTTTTTTGCTTTCGGAACCCTTTATTAAATCTCATCTGTCTTTTCAAAGCAGATATTAATCCTGTTTATCGAGTGGTTTATAAACACAAGAAATCACAGTGAAACCTGGCCTTGTGCCAAGATACACAGCTCACATGTTCAGTTTCACACCTTGGTGAGTGTTACAGTATGTATGGAATGTGTGCTTGAATGCCACTGAAACTGACAGCGCTTCATTCTGCACGCGTGCAACAACATTCTTGCATCGGCGTCCAATTGTGGGTCACAATGGCGCTGCCGCCTTCCTGCTTCCTGTATCTGTCCATCTCCAGGCTGTAGATGTGTGAAGATCTGGTGTGTCCATTGAACGGTGTGGAGTGCATAAGCCGTAATGCTCGTAAAATCTCGCAGAACGAGATTTAAATAAGAAATAAATGCCCAACATTTTCACTCTAAATATGTGTTTTTAAAATCCTTTTTTAAATAAAAAAAAAAAAAGGAAAATGCCCACAAAGCCGCGACCCAATCAAAACAAGCTCCGCGAAGTGGGTCGTGAGCCACCAGTTGAGAAACGCTGTTTTAAACGACGCCCTCTCTTTTAGCCACTGTTGCTGCGCCACGTTAAAACAAACAGCGCTGGCCGTCATCACGACGATGAGCTGTGTCGTTCTGAAGAATCCCGCCGCAGCTCGCAGAGTCCTGGAGCTCCTGGAGCTCCACAGAAGGGCACAAATAGGTCTGCATTAAAAATGAACTCGCACCCCAGTGCAGTAACAAGTGGAACATAATACCGGACAAGGCCCCCGCTCTGTTTTTCTGCCCAGCTCGAGCCATTGTTTGTGCAAGTCTGAGGCTGACTGGACGTTGACAGATCGATAGAGACGGTTAAAAATCTCGTTCGAATGTTGTGCAAAATACGCACTCTGTGTTTAACTAGGCAGACCACCCCAGATAACTTCATTATGTGTGCAAACGGTTCAAAAAAAGAGAGCCTGCAGGGGAAAAGTGCACAGCTCCAAAAATAGAAAATTAATATGTTGCAGGCAATTGCGATACTGGTGGTGGGTTTTGGCTGGAATTATGTCTTGCTCCAGTTATATAATTGTCCACAAAGGTAGATATTTACTCAGCCCTAGCCCTGTAATCAGCTCTCTTTCCCACTGTGGTAAAACTCAAACAGGTCGACTCCTGTTATTCACTGTCAGGTATGTGGCCATAATTACATTAACCAAACCGTTTCTGCAAAATGCAGCGTTTCATCTATTTATTTATTTTTTCCCTTTTGGTCTCGAGAAGAACCGAGTCGCACAAACTGTATTTCCAAAGATCCCCTCCCTTTCCCCCTTCTGTAATTCATCGGCCGTCCCCCTCCTGGAATAAGCGTAATCGCTGAGGAAAAGGTTAACAAAGCTTGACTAGGTGTTGCAGGGCAACTTTTCTCAGGCTTCCCACAATTACCCCTGGTGACACGCAGACAGTTACTGCCTGTCTTTTCTCCGACGGGAGAATGGGCAGAGGGGAGAGAGGAGGAGTGGAGATGCTTTCACTGTGTTTTTTATGACCTCTCCCTGACTGCACCTATTGTTGCACGGCCGGGTATAAAGGAGAAGGGTTCACAGCTGAGAAGAGCTGCCTTCTGAGTCGACCAATCCCCTCTCCGTGTGGCTCCCAAACTTGTTGATGGATGCCGAAAACACACCGGCCGCACTCCTTTAACATTTGTTATGTTTTAATTAGCCTACTTATTGGCTCGTTTTAAGGCAAAACAGACTCGGAACTCGGCGAGGAGGAGGAGGAGGGTGCACAAAGAGAGATGTGACCATGATAGATGGATTTAGCCAGCCATTAGCCTTGATCCTTTTCCCGTCGACACAAATGCCCGGGGGGGAAACTCTCATGTTAACAGGGAGAGACGGACCAGTCGGGGAATGTCGAGGCAGCCCCGTTTCTGCCTGCGACAGGAAGCTCCCCTTGCTCCCATGGTTCGTCTGTTGGCACAGTTGCGAAACTGCTGCCACACCAAGTGAAGAGGTTGACCCCACGCTGGACGGATCATCTGTTTGGCCACTTTCACACGCTGTTGATTTTTAGAGAGTTGGAAGGTTGGAGCAGTTCACCAGGCTTTATGATTTATTGGCTTTCTGTTCCAGTGGCTGAAGAGAAATGTTTGTATGGCTGCGTTTCCACGAAAGTTTTTTTTTTTGCGCAATTGTAGGGGTAATGGTAACGCAGCTTATGATAACTAAACCTTTAATGTTCCTGAAACATCATGATAAAGAAGTAGCAGTGCATATTTCATCTGCAGTGGTTCCATATTATTTGCGTAATTGCCATTAGTATCCCTTTGTGGTGGTAGTTCTTAAATTTAGTGCTCTTAAGAGATAAGTAATGGTCATGTTTACCCCCAAAAGTCTAATTTTTTTCCCTTTTACCTGGAGGGGGTGACTAGTAATGGGAAGAAGCGTGGGACCTTCTTTGAAGGCAACAGCTCTGCTTCTGATCTTCCTACTGTTGCAGCGTGAGAGATGGGTCTGCCTGGAGATCCTGTTGGAAAGGGGAACCAAGTGGGGGGTTGTACTGAGGGTGGGGTCTGACTCGGGGGCATGCTCATCTCCAGTTGCGCTGCCTGTTGTCTGCATCAAAACATTTTTCTTTTCTAAAGCGTTGACATCTAGACTGGGAGAAGTCGGCAACAGCGTGCGGCCAGTTCTACCAGTTTAGCTGTGACTGCAGCTGTAAACTGTATTTGTTTTGTGTCACGATAGAAAATGTACTTTACACACACGATCAATGTAAAGAAAACCCCTTTAAACTGTAATTTCTAAGTCAGATTTATAATTCAGCTTTCGACAGACTTTTTAAGTTGAGCTGTTCTGCTGCATATTTCATTGAAGCCTTTATGTTCAACAAGGAAGAATGTGTCTTTTGGTCCTAGAAGGGACCCAAGGTGATAGAATTTTCGAGAATGATAATGCATTCTCTGTAATGACAGCCTTGGCGTTTACGAGCTGCCGTTGAAATTCCCAAAAAGGCTTTGTGTTCCAAGGATTGCAATTATGAAGTGCACTAGTAGGAATTAGGTTACCACCACCCAACCTCTGTGTCAAACATGTCTGATCCAAGCGCACCATTAAAGGAGGCAAACACATTTCGGAGTGACTGGGCTACTTTTCTGCCCTTATAATGTCACGGTTTAAAGCTTTAATGTTATATTTATTCGGCAGAAGAAAGCAGGTATTCTCTAAGAAGTGATCTCGGGTTTTCACTTTAACGTTTAGCTGCTCCCTGGAAGGCGGCTATGTCATTTGAGGGCAGGTTTTAATAACTTTAATGGGGTAGCAGCTGAGATTGGAGTGGGTTCAAGAGGTCACGGGTGGTGGACTTCAAAGTAGAGCTTGTGATATAACATGGTTGTCGGTCTGTCATTAGTCAGAGGGTCTGTTGGTGCCACCCGTTATGAAAATCATTGTTATTTCCCATCACCTGCTATTGCATTCAGGGGGAACTCTTAATAACTTAAGTTCCAAAATAATGCTTACTTTAAGGCAGTGGTGCTCAAACTTTCTCTGTCACGCCCCACCTTGGAGGAAGAAAATCTTTCATTCCCCACCCACCAACCCAAATTTGGGGCTAGAGAGGGATCCCAATGAACCTGCAAGTGGCCCTGTGTCTCTAGGACAAACTTGACTTTTGACCCCATAGACTTGCATGGCATTAGGTTTAGCAATAATGGAATTAGGGTTAGGGTTATGGTTACTGCTGGAATTAGGGTTAGGGTTTTGGGGTTCCTCATGGGCTGGAAGCCCCAAATTTGACGTGGCTGTGTCTTGAGGGATCCCGATGAACCTGCAAGTGCCCCCGTGTCTCTAGGACAAACTTGACTTTTGACCCCATAGACTTGCATGGCATTAGGTTTAGCAATAATGGAATTAGGGTTAGGGTTATGGTTACTGCTGGAATTAGGGTTAGGGTTTTGGGGTTCCTCATGGGCTGGAAGCCCCAAATTTGACGTGGCTGTGTCTTGAGGGATCCCGATGAACCTGCAAGTGCCCCCATGTCTCTAGGACAAACTTGACTTTTGACCCCATAGACTTGCATGGCATTAGGTTTAGCAATAATGGAATTAGGGTTAGGGTTATGGTTACTGCTGGAATTAGGGTTAGGGTTTTGGGGTTCCTCATGGGCTGGAAGCCCCAAATTTGACGTGGCTGTGTCTTGAGGGATCCCGATGAACCTGCAAGTGCCCCCATGTCTCTAGGACAAACTTGACTTTTGACCCCATAGACTTGCATGGCATTAGGTTTAGCAATAATGGAATTAGGGTTAGGGTTATGGTTACTGCTGGAATTAGGGTTAGGGTTTTGGGGTTCCTCATGGGCTGGAAGCCCCAAATTTGACGTGGCTGTGTCTTGAGGGATCCCGATGAACCTGCAAGTGCCCCCATGTCTCTAGGACAAACTTGACTTTTGACCCCATAGACTTGCATGGCATTAGGGTTAGTGTAGGGTTAGGGTTACTGCTGGAATTAGGGTTAGGGTTAGGGTTTCTGCTGGAATTAGGGTTAGGGTTTTGGGGTTCCTCATGGGCAAGAAGCCCCAAATTTGACGTGGCTGTGTCTTGAGGGATCCCGATGAACCTGCAAGTGGCCCCATGTCTCTAGGACAAAATTGACTTTTGACCCCATAGACTTGCATGGCATTAAAGTTTAAGGTTTAGATGCTATATTTATCAACCCGATAGACTGCAAATGGAGCAGGGCACTTCATTTTCTCTTTGCTCCTAATCTTTTTCACTCCTTCAGCCGCAGATTGTCGCACTACTAATGCCGCTGAAACAACACTTTTAGTATGTCATCGATGTTTCCGACCATTTCTGCTCACTTATGATCTCCAAGTATTAAAGTATGTGATTTTTTTGGGGGGATGCAGGTGCATTGTTGCAGTAGTACGGTGCGTCAGGCTGAGATTTGTGTCTGCTATTTTCAGACACAATTTTTGAAATTTCGAGATGATTTGCCCTCAAATAACATTGCATTGAAAAAACATTGTCGCACACAATATTCTATAGGCCACTTACTACTTTTGGTTGTGTAACTAACCCATCATTAGTCTTTCTAAGGCTGAGAGGAATCTACACACAGAGTCATTGACAACAGGAAGTAGGTGTATATCATCCGTTTCGCAAAACCAGTTTGTAATGGAATTCCCATTGTTGCAGCCAGGTTTGTGGATCCCCTCTTCCCCCGTAGGCTAGTTATGTCATCAATACCCTCTTCTATTGGTGGAGACCCACTGGAGTCACGCTATATTTAAAGCACAGCTCTGCGTTATTGCGAGCATGTTTAAAAATGTCAGGTTCAGTAGTGGAGTAACTCAATTAGATCATCACCAGTCACATCTTGGGTTGCACTAAGACGTTAAACAGGAAGTTTTTGCTCCTAAAACAAACATTTTGTACTAGTTGCAGAGCTGTTTGGAAATTTTTACACAATTTGCAGTGTTTATTTGGCTTTTTCAATGCTGTTACCCAATCTTGATGCTTCTTCTTGTAATAATAACTTTGAATAAAATCAAATATTTGTGCCAAGTCCACCTGGAGGTCATTGAGCAGCTGTTTTGCGAGAGACTCTAAGGACGAAGAGCGACAATGCAGCGAGTAGCAGTTTCCCAAATTGCAGTGGTTCTTTTAATCTCTAAATGACTGACTTTCTGTTTTTCTGCTGGACTCCAATGTTTGTTTTTTCTGGCCTGGGTTGGCTAAGATTGCGTAAATTACAAATGGGGCCTGATTTTTATGCTTTTTGACGTATCAAGTCTCCGTGCTTCAAAACGAAGCAAATGTAATTTTCGTAAAATCTCGTCCCGCGAGAATTACGCTTCACACCATTCACTGGAAACGCCTGCAAAATAGCTATTGTACTTTTATCGAAGTTTTAGAAATATCACTTTTATTTTGCGAAAAGCTTTTTGTGCTGGAACCACACGGTGGCGGCGGCGGCACGCAGCAGGATCCGGACTCGAACCCCCAACCACCGACTGACACGTCAGTGGGTTGTGACTGCGCCGCGGTGGGACTCTCAGGTCAGGTGTCGCCTTTCAGGCAGGTTCGGAGGTTTCTGGTTGTCTTTAATGTGTCCAACAGTTTTAGGACCCGAGGACAGTGGCTTTGTGGGGCCTGTCAGCCTTGTGTTTCTACAGTAATAAATGACCTGCATACCTGCGTTGGCCCTGGAAAATATCACCTATCATCTCCTCACCTGCACGCTCGCCTCCACTCTCTTTTGTGTCTTCCCTTTCACTCCTTTTTCTTTCCCGCCCTTCCACCCCTCCCCCGCTCCTCACCCCTATCCCACTCCCCCACTCTGCTCCCAGTCCTTGCTCGCCAGGTTTCATTTTTCCAAATTTCAGCATCGATTTTAAGGCGCTTTGATTCGTTTTTTATACGTCTTAATGGTCTTGGGCCATCTTATTTATCTGACCTGCTGTTGACATATCAGCCCCCGCGCATCCTGCCCAGCACTTTGTGTTGCATTTTCTTTCGTATGAAAAGTGCTTTATTAATAAAGTTTGTTTGATTGAAGAATATGTTCAACTTCCTGACATATCCGTCGACTTGCCTCTTGCCGTTTCAGTTTTATTACTTGAAAAGATTGAGAACGACGACATCGGGAGGAAGACGCTGAAGATCACCGACTTCGGCCTGGCCAGGGAGTGGCACAAGACCACCAAGATGTCGGCCGCGGGCACCTACTCCTGGATGGCTCCCGAGGTCATCAAGTCGTCGCTGTTCTCCAAAGGAAGCGACGTCTGGGGGTGCGGCAAACCACACACACGCACGGACCCGAGAATCACGTGTCCGCATGTTTGTCGAGAGTAGTGGTTCTCAAGTGGTGGAGTCTCGGGACCCATATTTATTTTGTCTTATCGTGAAGTCACCACCCAAAGTTATGCCACATCGCTCACATTTAACCCCACTTTTTATCATTTCTAGTCAATAAATTATTGAAATTATTGAATTGAATTGTGTGCAAAATAAATGCCCAATATTCTTTTTAAAAAAAATAAAAAATAAAAAAGTGAAACTGCCCACAAAGCCGGGACCCAATCAAAACAACTCTGCAACCCACTTTTTGGTCTTGACCCACCAGTTGAGAACCGCTGCTCTGGGTCGCCCCTTTGGCTAACGTCCCCCTCCCTCTGTCTTCACCCGGCGTCCAGGTACGGCGTGTTGCTGTGGGAGCTGCTGACGGGGGAGGTGCCGTACCGCGGCATCGACGGCCTGGCCGTCGCCTACGGCGTCGCAGTGAACAAACTGACCCTGCCGATCCCCTCCACCTGCCCTGAACCCTTCGCCAGGCTCATGGAAGGTAAATAAACAGCTGATTCTACAGACTTGTTCTCCGTTAAAAAAAAAGTAAATCTTTTTTTACCCTAAAATTGCAGTTGTCGCTACTACGTCCAGTATGTGAAATACAGAGGTCCAGGGGAGGCAGACCCAATTAACACATGAGAACCCCCGATAGCTTCTAAGCAAAATGGGGTCTCGCGGGACGAGATTTTTAATTGCAATTGGACTTTGAAAAAATGTTGGGTTTTTTTGAAATTTTAGAAATATAAATAATATATATATATATATACGAAAAACTGTCACGGAAACACAGTCACTGACAAAGTTGATGTTGGTTTTGTCCAGAATGTTGGGACCAGGACCCCCACGTGCGTCCCTCCTTCTCCTCCATCCTGGAGCAGCTGTCGGCCATCGAGGAGGCGGTCATGGCCACCATGCCTCAGGACTCCTTCCACAGCATGCAGGACGACTGGCGGGTGGAGATCCAGGAGATGTTTGACGAGCTCAGGACCAAAGAGAAGGTAGAGGAGGCCGAGCCATGGAACGTTGTCCAGAGATCATGGCGTCAATCAACTTTTTATTTGTACGGCGGCTAAAGGCTAAAGGCGTCTCAAAAGCGCTTTGTCCAATCCGGAGAAAACTGACTGAAGCCTCCAGAGCAGCAGGGGGCGACAATGGCTAGGAAACATTCAAGTGAATCTATATACAACAAACCAACAAGAGCAGATGCGCAAAAGACAGTCAACTGTGCAGAGGCAGGAACAAGCAATGTTTTAGAAACCTTTCGCGCAATATTTGCCATTGAGTCCAGAACAAGTCCAGAATATGATCTGTCGCACAGCGGGGGAAGAGTTCTGTGTTAAACCCTCTGGGACGGCTTTCGCACTCTAATTGGTTGCTGTCGGCGAACCAGCTAATCGCACGTTTAACAAAACCAAAGTCCTAAAACGTCGAGGCGCTTTAGTGGACTTCCCCTTGTTAAGACCTTAATCTGCTTCCTGGGTGAGTCTCCCATCGCTGGCTTACAGCAGGCGCTTAATTAGTGTTTGTTGAAACAGGGGGATCAGCGCACGGAGCTGGGTCAATGAATGGCGAACTGAGTGACACCAATAATGAACTCTGCCGTGAGAGGAGTTTCCCCTCTGTGTTTATCCTCCGTGTCTCCTGGTTTTTTGTTTTGTTTTTTTGTTTTTTTTGTTTTTTTGCTGCTATAATTTACCAGTTTCCAACAGGCGCAAGCTCCTGTTGTGTAACACTTAATCCGTTCACGTAGTACGATTACCTTTTCCCCCTGCGAGGAATTAAAAGTCAAGTTGCAAGAATTAGCCGTTTTCCCCCGTTGCAAATTCCCCGAGATTATCAACAGATTTCCAGTAAACGTCCCTCGATAATGCGTCTCGCAGTGGGTGGCTGGCGGAGCTTGACTGCAAAGCTGGAAGTCATCCACTAAGGATTATTATCAATCAGCTGAGGGCAATTAAAGAGAAAAACTGGAGCTGATCTCCTGAAAGCAACTTGTTGTACACGCCGCCGTTACAGGCGCCTGCCTGCGAGCGGCGCTCTCTCCTCCGGTTTGGTCCTTGCGAGTCTGTCCGCTGTCATTTTTCCTTGTGAAATTTAGGTTCTCAGGAAAAATCACTGCTGATCAATTAATCGTTAATCGATCAATAAGGTCAATGAACTCACGATTAATGAATTAATCGATAATTTGCATCCCTGCATCTTTAAGATGTTGCTGAGAAACCTTGAGATGGTTAAGAATCGAATTAAATTGATTGCGTCCCATTATATTTTTCTAATCGGTTATTTTGCATGAAACTACAACATCGTAGTTTGAAGAGCTGTGTGTGCGTCTACGGTGTTCCCTCGTCTAGGAGTTGCGTTCCAGGGAAGAGGAGCTGACTCGCGCCGCCCTGCAGCAGAAGTCCCAGGAGGAGCTGCTGAAGCGTCGCGAGCAGCAGCTGGCGGAGCGCGAGATCAACGTGCTGGAGCGCGAGCTCAACATCCTCATCTTCCAGCTCAACAAGGACAAGCCCAACGTCAAGAAGAGGAAAGGCAAATTCAAGCGCTCCCGCCTCAAACTCAAGGACGGGAACCGCATCAGCCTCCCATCGGGTGAGGGCGACGCACGTCTTGAAGACCCTTCTTCTGGGAAAAGTTAAAAAGAAAACCAAGCATTCTTGGGTGGATTCTCACCGGTAGTCGTTGGTGTTTTACCTCCCTGACTGCACGTCACTGATTCTCACTCTTAACCGTTTGTGCGCATCAATGCACTTTTGCAGACTTCCAGCATAAGATCACGGTTCAGGCGTCGCCATCCATGGACAAGCGGAGGAGCCTCCACAGCACCAGCTCCTCCCCCCCCAGCAGCCCCACGCTCATCCCCCGACTCAGAGCCATCCAGCGTAAGATGATCACTTTGAACGTTTCGCTGTCCTTCTCGTCAAGCTGGGATGTTCGGGGTGGGTGGGTGGGTGGGTGGGGGGCTTTGAGAGACAGACAGCATTTACTCCCCCACTAAGAAGAAATCTGCTGAGCTCCACAGGCAGAACACAGGCAGGCAGTTGTTTGGACAGTTTGATAAGGTTGTTAGTCATGCACCAGCGCCACTGCAACAACTGTAGATTCTTCGTGAATGTCTCATAAAAGATGCTGATGTTCAGATTGAAGGTGCAAAATTAGAAAATCTTAGAAAAAAAACGTTTCTAAGATCTGACAAACACCATTATTTTAATTAATTCAAAATTATTATTATTATTATTATTATTATTATTATTACTGTTATTATTATTATTATTATTTTTATTTTTTTTAAGAAAACAGATTGTAAACTTTTCTTAATATCAGAATAATGCATCATTGTTCCAAACATTATTTTTTCCATGCAAGGACATATTTTTATTTCTAAAAAAGAAAAGAGCTTCTCATCCCAAATAAAACTTCCCTCAATTCAAAGACTGCCATGGCAAAAACAAGCCTGAGACCCCTAAGTAAATCTTTTCACCACAGATTCCACTTGAACGTGTGTTTTGCCTCCTCAGTGACGTCACACGTTCGAAAGGATAGTTTGCATGTGTACCAGCAGGATGTCGATCTGAGCAGCGAACTCGCAGCCTTCTGCGGGCTGAGGAAAGGCAAGCGTGCGTGCCCGCGTTGAAAAGGGGCGGAACTAACCGTGGTGCTCACCCAGCAGACTGCTGGGCACGTCGAAGCAGAAAAAGACGAGTCGAGCAGCGCTCGCTGTGTTTCTCTGCTGCGACGGGCAAAACTTTCTCTGCTGCGGCAAGGCTCCATGTCGAAAACTGTCGGTGTCAAAACTAGGCTAACTTTCCAGAAATTGCTGCTTGAATTTAACAACTGCAGTATTCATACGACACTGGTGACACTTGAAATAATGTTGCCCACAAAAAATTAACCTGGGTCCTGCGTTCATCTTGGAACAACCTGTCTGACTAACACTCATTTCGTAAAGCTGTTGTTATACTTTCGACCTGGTGTTTGGTTTGGGGGCCTTTTCCATTTTCTATTTGGAGAACTTACCCGTATGAACGGTGAATAAACCTGTGTATAACCATAATCTGGGGCTCATTTACACCCTCCACAAATCACCCATGGCGTCCTGTTTTGTTGATCACTTGTGAACAGTTACTCAGGATGAGAGCAACCGTACGTGGGGACGCAGCTCCCTCTTCAGGCCGGAGGAGTTTGATGACGTCAAAAAGGGAATCAAGAAAAAAGGACGAACGTGGGGCCCCAGTTCGGTGCAGAGCAAGGAGAGGCCTGCTGCTGCAGAGAGGTACACAGACACACGCAGCAGCAGCAGCAGCAGCAGCAGCAGCAGCAGCTGGCCACAGCTTCATATATTTTCTCTCTGCTTGCTATCAGAGTGCGTCCTCTGTCAGACGGCAGTAACCCCTGGTCCACCAGCCTGGTCAAGTCCCAGAGGTCTGTCCCTCTGGCCGCCCTGTTCGCTGACCAAGGTGAGGTGGACGCAGTCTTATTGTGCGACTGTATGTTTCCAGCAAATAGAACGCCTTGCTGATTTTTTTGTGTGCAATATTTGGCTTGATTTTTTTTTTTTTTTTTTTATACTGGTGAAAACGGAATATACTGCAAATAAATACATTAATTAAGTGTATAATCGCAGTACAATAAAAGTAATTTATTTTCCCGGCTAATTCCTAGCCTTACCCAAGCGTTCTTATTTATTACTTATCTTGCTCCCAGTTAGCTGCTATCTTGCACCGCCATATATAGAATAGAATAGATGTACTTTATTGATCCCAAATTGTGAAACTACACAATTATTTAATGATTTAACTACACACACATATGTTTCTAAGGAAGCCTAGTGTGGACAAAAACACTCACGTCCTCCAACATACCAAGGAAGAAGGAATAAGTTATCCAGGTTTGGGTGCGCAGGCCACTGTAGCTCACTGGCAAACTCGGCAGAGGGAGGGAGCATTGCCATCTAAATTGTAACGACTCGATGTCGTTGTTACTTCCTCAAAAGCTCCACACTGGACCTTTAACTGTTGTTTTTTTTCCTACTTCATAATGTGCCATTTCAACTTTTTCCAGCAGGGGGCAGTAAAGACGAGGCTTTCTCCCAGGAAAGTCCCGAAAGCAGCTCCAAACCAAAGCAGCTGAAGTTCCCCAACCAGGTGTACATCGACCTACCTCTGTGGAGGGACGAGCAGCAGCAGCAGCAGCAGCAGCAGCAGCAGCAGCAGCAGAGCCCCGGGGGTCCGGGGGAGGCCGGGGGCGGGGCGGGGGGCCCCGGCGGCGAGCTCGCCGACGACCCCTACACCACCACGTCCACCTCGTCAGCCTCCACCACGCCGCAGCTCACGCCCACCAACAGCCTGAAGAGGGCGTCGGCGCGGCGGCGCACCGACTGGGTGCTGTACGGCTGCGGCTCGCTGCTGGCCGCCGTGGCGCTCGGCTGCGACGTCAGGGAGGCGTTCAGGGGCCCCGGGGAGGACGGAGAGCCGCTGCCACCGCCACGGGAGGACAAGGAGAAGAAGAAGAAGGAGGGCCTGTTCCAGCGGGCCACCCGCTTCCGCCGCAGCACCTCGCCGCCCGCCGGCCGCTCCCGCAGGGACGAGGCGCCACCCGCTCACTGCGCCGCCGCCGCCGCCGCCGCAGCAGCACCGCCACTACCACCGCCAGTCAACCTGCTCTCCATGTCGGCCATCGTGGAGTGCAACCCCACCAGGTGCCTCCTGCAGGCCGAGCCGGCCGAGCCCGCAGGCCCCGCCAAGGCCGCCGACGGTCCCAGGATCGACGCCACGCAGACCCAAAGCCAGCCGGCCGAGCAGAGCGTCCTCAACACCGGGACACGACTCCGCAGGAAAAAATACACCAACAACCACAACAGTGAGTTTTTCAGTGGAGGGAATCATCACACGTCAAATGTTGTTTTCATAATTCACAGGATGGCTTTACATTAAAGTCCTCATTCAGACACCGGACCTTTAAATGAAGTCTAAATCTTCCCATCGTTCCTCCCCACCTCTCTCTCTCTCTCTGTCCAGCCAGCGGCCCAGCGGCTCTGCCTCCTCCGGCCGTGCAGAGGAGGCAGGAGAAGGAGGACGGAGCTCCAGCAGAGAGGAGGAAGGCCGGCGACGGCAGCGAGAGCCTCTCCAGGTCGCGGCCCGTCTCCTTCCGGGCCAAGCCCCACGCCTGGGCGCTGCTGCGAGGCCGCAACAAGAGCTACTCGCTGGGCCACTACTCGGGCGAGAGGGCGGCGCAGGACCTGAAGGTGGTGCTGTCCTCGGAGGTGGGCTGCTCCCTCCTGGACATGGACACGGAGGGCCAGAAGCGGGACTGCACCGTGCCGCTGTGCCGCATCCAGAGCTCGCCGGTGAGGGCCTCCGTCTTCGAGCTGGAGAAGGAGTTCCTCTCTTGAGGGCAAAGAGCTCGGGCTCCAGCCTCTTCGTAGAAACAAAAAAGAAAAGACGGAAATTTTTGGGCCTCAAACTCCTGGAGGGTTTCGAACCAGGCTGCCTCTTCTTCCTACTTTTAAAAACAAAAAAACAAACAAAAAAAAAAGTTCTCAAACTATAGAACCCAGGTTTGTCTGTAGCTCTAGAACTTAGACGGTGGTCAGTGTTGGACGTCAGAAGATGTTGTGCGTCGTGGAGGATCCTCGATACTTGCACCTTCGTCTCGCTCAGAACTTTCTGCAGCCGGATCCACCTCATCTCCTCCGGTGCTCCACCACCAACCCAGTAACCCCACCCCCACCCCCACCCGCCTCCTCCTGTTGGTGCAGCTAAACGTTGACCGCTGCTGCAGCTTTTTATGTCAACATAATACCTTCACCTTTTTATTTATATATATATTTTTATAGGTAATTTAATTTGAAGTGACTCAGTCTTACCCTCAGTAACCAGCAGGAAGTACATTCCATGTCAGTTCAAAAGTCGTGCGATCGGCCTGTTAGACACCCCTCCCCGACCCCCCCCCACCCCCACCCCTATTTTGACTTGAGAAGAATCGTGCATGCCTTCACCCTTAAAATGTTGAACAAAAACTACGATGCCTTTGCCTGTAAATATTTCTTTCTATTTCTTGGCTGCCTTGACGCTGGCAGTTGTTTTTGTAATGAACACACGCTGTTTCACGAGCGTCGCTGAGCACCAGCGACGCCGCAGTAGTAGTTTGTTTATGACGGGTAGGTTACATATCGGGTCCAATAAGCAGGGACTTTTCTTCCCTGTGGACTCTAGAAATGCAAAATACAAAATCATGAGGAAAAAAAAAAATCTATGAAGCAAAACTCACTTAAAAATTGATGGCTGCTAAAATATTGTTATGTGATGTGTACATTTTTAAGTATCTACGAAAAGAGCTGGGGGAACTGTGTCATCTCAGCCTGCCCCGCATGAAATAACAAAATGAAAGGTGTACACGGTGCCCCCCCTAGTGGTCATAAGAATTATTTTTTCTTAAACTTTGTTTCATACTGTGTGTGTGTGTGTGTGTGTGTGTGTGTGTGTGTGTGTGTGTGTGTGTGTGTGTGTGTGTGTGTGTGTGTGTGTGTGTGTGTGTGAGTGAGAGAGAGAGAGAGAGAGAGAGAGAGAGAGAGAGAGAGAGAGAGCGAGAGAGAGAGAGAGTACAAATGACCTTGTACTGTAACGTGACACAGTACAGTCGTTCGATGCGTTTGTGTCATGGTTTTTTGTTGGTTTTTTTTGTCAGGCACAATATGATGTCATTTGTGCGAGCAAAATGTGTCTCGTCTTTGTTGATCGATCGAGTTTGATTTCATCAGCTCGACGGAAAATAACATCGCCTTTGTCGGTTGAATGTGATTTGACTTTAAAAACGACTTCAGAACCGGTACCGGAGTTCCTTATTTAAGCCTTTTAGATGGAGACGTGTACTTGATGATTCTCTCAACCTTTTCTCTTGTGGTAGTGTCTTATTTGTCAGACCTTTTTTTTTTTTTTTTAGAGGCTTTTTGAAAAAAAACAAAAAAACAAGGGCTTGCTGAGAGCAGATAAATTACCTACGTGGTGTAAATACAAGTGTGACTCCACGAGTTCTGTGTCACTGTGGCGTCCCGGCAACGATTTTAGAATGTGAAGTATTGTTTTAGTGACACCCCACGCCACGCTGACTGATCGACATTGGTTCACACAATCGAGATGTTTCAAGGTGCAGTCAGTCAGCCACAATCAGACTTTATTTATTCTCAAGGGGCAATTCAGTTTAGCAGCAGTTAGCAGGACTAAATACCAGGAAGCAGAGAAAACAGGTCCATACCAAAGACAGTCAGTAACAGGCATTGATTCTCACTGGCACATTAGTGGTGAACATTAGGTAGATAAATAAAGCAAATTCACAAATATGGTAAATACAACAAGCAATAGCATCAACAAAAAACAAAAAAATTCATTACCACACAAAATTATTAGTCTTGATTTTGGGTTGTTCACTTTTTTTTCTCTTCAAAATGCAACAAGATGGGTGTTTTCGACACATTAAGGTCAACTGCCAGTCAAACTCTGAACGATGACTCGTGGTGCGTCATCAGAGAACTTAACAAGTTCACTGCCTTCTGTACGAGAGCTGCAACTATCTGTGTGTGTGTCTGTGTATGCGTGTCTGTAAGCCAAGACATCACTGAATCTACCTTTGTCAATGAGTTAAAGGTTATCTGCAAATATTAAAATGCACTGCTGTTATGCATTCCCTGAAAGATGTTTTTACGGTTTTACGCTACTCCCTGCAAAAATGTGGGTTAAGATGTTTTTTTTTTTTTTCTTACTGTCGACGCCACAAACGAATAAACATTCCAGACAACAGGAACATTTGCCAGACTGTAGTTTTCCCCGTTTGGGCCGCTTCCTGCGGGACCAAAATGATGCGATGGTGAGCACGGAGGCCTCGACGACGCCTTCAGGACCCGAAACTGTTAAATCAGCTCCTGCTGCTCTTGACTTCAAATCCGCTGCTTTGAAAGAGCCGTCGCTCTCCGATCGGAACACTAACACACACGCGTCTGTCTGTTGTGAACATTTCTGCTGCGCTCAACGTGTCAGATTTTTAGCTTTGAATACCACTGTTCCAGTGAGCGTTTTATTGTGTCTTTCTTACAGTATTGGTTGTTTCACACGCCATGGATCAAGTTTATCTACATTTTGAATAAAGTGGAAATTAAAGCAAGTTGTCCCATTTTTTTCCCCTTCACCACATTATTATTATTATACTGAAATTCTGAAATGTTGCTTTCTCCGCTTTAGAGTTGCCAACCGTCCCTTAAAATACCGAATTGTCCCGGATTTGACAATGAAATGATGCGTCCCATTTTAAATCGATACGGGACGGGGTTTGTCACGTATTTCTAAGATGTCTTGAACAAACATTTGTTTTGGATGCAAAGTCACGTTCGTTTCCATAGAGGTTGCGTTCAAAACCGTAATCTACGTAGCTGCAGGCAATACCATTGCGCAACCCATTCACATCAACTGCGTCCTCCTGGCTGCGCAGCTTGCATAGAGTTTCTGCCATGAATTAGGATCGCTTGTTATTTTCAGCTTTATTATTTAAATTCCTTTGTTGATTATCGTGTGAAATATATGTTCACACGATAATTGTTAATTGAAATATGTTTCAATTAAAGATTTCAATCCAATTTAAGCAACAATTATATAACATTATATGGAAAATAACTTGATAGCAGGTGGATTTGGTGGATTTTAAGGAAAAAAAATCACGATGAATTGAACATTGCTAAACGTAGCTAATGCGTTGGATTTACTGTTCTTTTGCAATGTTCGTGTAAGGCTGGTAATTGTTTATAAAGTCAGTCATTCATTAATCTTCAATACCCGCTTATTCCCGAGCTCAGGGTCACGGGGTGTTTCTAAAGTATGAAATACAAATGACAATGTGAAAATAAGCAATGACATAATCAAGATTGATATACTGCGTTTGTTAAACCTATCTCTTTCTCGAAAGTAGCCGGTTATTGTATTTTGGATTACTAGCGTGTAATGCGGCAGCAGACTCCCTGTTTTCCTGAGTGTTTTGAACGCAGCCTTTCTTCTTCGTGGGTCTTCATCGTCGACGTCGGGCACAGTTGCGCACGCAGCGTGGCGCGGCGGAGTAGAGCCTGGCTGAGACAGCGGAAACGGACGGTGGGACGTTGTATTGGGAGCGCGACCGAAAACGTTCTAGAACGGGGAATGCAAGATGTCTTGTTGCGCCATTGGATGCAAGAACAGACACGGACAGTCTAAAGAAATCCACTTTCACAGAATACCGTCGACCAGGACGCCCTTTGAAGAGGAACGCAGAGCTTTGTGGTTGCAGGCTATCAATCGAACGGACTGGAATGAAGACACCATCGCGAATGCGCGAATCTGCAGCGCTCATTTCATATCAGGCAAGGACTTCATTGGGGGGGAAATGTCCCCTGTTTATCAAAGAAATCTTGTCATTGTAAAAAAAAAACAAAAAAAAAGAAAAATACGGCAAAGATCATATCTTCACTACGAGCTCATAAGCATATATTAAATGGTATACAACAAGTGACACATTGGGCAGCGTTAGCAGTTAGCCTGTAGCATGGATAACTTTACATGTAAACAAACCGAGACGTGCCTAGAAAGTTCAGATGTGACATCATGTTGTGCATGCGCTAACATTCACTGAAGTCCTGTCACTGTCACTGTATTATTACGCTTGCTGTGCACCTGGCAACTCGCTAAGCTAAGTCATGAAACCCCACGACAGGGAAGGTATCGATGGATCCGTCAAACCCAGACTTCGTTCCTTCGGTGTTCCCCAAGTTGACGCCCAGCGAGTGTCTGCGAGTTCAGCTGAAGATGAACATGTAAGTAAACCTTCATTTTCTTTCTTATTTCCTCTCTCTCTTTCCCCCTCAATAATATTTCACTGGATTCTCATCAGTTGTTTTTGGTTTTTATTTTTATTTTTTTGTTGTTGTTGTTGTCATGTTCTTTTGGCAAAATTCTAACAGGTTGAGGAATGAATCTCACGCTGACAGCAGGTGCTCTGCGGTGGGAAAATCACAAGCAGCTGAAACTGGCAGAGAGCCGAAATCTTTGGAGTCGTCGGTAGACAGTCGGCAGCCTCGCCCAAGTGAGATTTTAGAGCTTTTTTTTTTGGTCGCACAGTGGGCTGAACTTCACAGTTTAATGGACTGGTTAAAGTATCGAGTGTCAGGTCTTTAATCTGCAAGTTCAAATTTCGTCTTGAAAAATAAATACATTGAAATTGTACTTTAGCAACATGTGCATACAGGTTTCTGCAGATGTCTCATTCCTCTGTCCTTTCCACTACGTCCTCCAGCCACGCAGGTTCTCCCAGAGGTGCTCGTCCCTTCAGTGCAGCCTTGTGGAGTGATGGTGGCACATTTTCCACTTCTCCAGGGGCACGCCGTCCCAGAGCCACCGCAGATCAAAGAGGAGCCCTTGGATCAGTTCGTCACTCCGCAGACAGCTGATGCGTTCTACAATTCCGAAGTGGGATTTCCAGCACCGGCGCTCAAGACTGAATGCGAGCTTCCGCCGCCCTCTGCCGACGAAGACGCGAATGCCGTCGACCGCGCGAACGAGGGCTGGAATGAAGAAGACGGTTCGTCGCTGTGTGAGTATCACAGCATTGAAGTCTACGTGGACATGGAGGAGCCTCCCAGAGAAGAGAAGACCTGTCGCTTTTGCGGGAAAATTTTTAAAAAGGACTCCATCCTCATCAGACACGTGGACCAGAGTCACGAAGGGCAAAAGGCGTTCAAGTGCATGAAGTGCAACAAGGAGTTTGAGCAGAGACACCAGCTCATTTTGCATGTCAGGATCCACACGGGCGAAAAGCCGTTCAGCTGCGACTTCTGCGGTAAAACCTTCTCCCAGAACTCTGCTCGTGTCGTTCACCAGAGGGTGCACACCGGCGAGCGACCGTATTTATGTAAAAGATGTGGCAAAAGCTTCCCCTCGGGCAAACACTTTAAATATTGCACGGGCTCGTACGGGGGAAAGGCTTCCTCGTCTCCGGACGAGGAGAAGCGCTTTGAGTGCCTGCAGTGCGGCAAGGAGTTCAAGAGGAGGCCCAACCTCATCCTGCACATGAGGGTCCACACCGGCGAAAAGCCCTTCACCTGCAAGCTCTGCAGCAAGTCGTTCACCCAGAGCTCCAGCCTCACCGTTCACATGAGGCGGCACACGGGCGAGAGGCCGTACCTGTGTCCCAAGTGCGGCCTGAGGTTCGTCAGCAGCTACCACTCCAAGTACTGCAGGGGGAAACTGACCGTAGACGCCAAAAAGTCCCACCGCTGCACGACGTGCGGCAGAGGCTTTTACACCAGCGCGGAGCTAAAGGTGCACTTGGACGTTCACGAGTCGTGGAAGCGACACGTGCGTGAGAAACGGCGGGATCGGCCCAACGAGGAGAATGACGCTCAGAGTGACTCGGAAGAACAGCAGAGTCTGTGAAGACGAAACCCCCCCGCAAAAAATAAATAAATAAATACTTTTCTGATACTTGTTGGCACTTCTGTTGAAGAAACTGCTCATCAATTTCAAGAGATTCATTTGAAATATTGGTCTGCATCAGTGTTACGTTATACCTACCCACACAACAACTACCAACCATTGTACTCATGGAGCGTTGTTTAATAACGACATCATCTGTAGTTTAGGCTGGGGCGATATCCGAAATTTGATAGCATGATATTGTGGTTAGCAATATTATCGTCTATATAAATACACGTATGTATGTGTATTATATATACGTATATATATATATATATATATATATATATATATATATATATATATATATATATATATATATACATACATATATATATAATGCACTCACACACCCACACAGACAAACCTGTAACATTGGCACATGCAGATGCACTTGCTGCTGCTAAATGTCCTTTTATTTATTTATTTTCATCAACGATGCGTTGGCCCGCAAATCTGTCCATTTTTCTTTCCTCTGAAGACTTCAGCTTGAATGTTTTCACATTGAAAGTGAAGTTATTAAAGGTTCAGATTTACCAGAAGCTGGCGTGTCTGCTGACACACAGGACCCAGACCAGACGGGGAGACAGTGGAGATGCTGAGCTGCGCATTGTGCTGAGTACTGCACAGGCACTTTCCCACAGAAGTGGCACCTTTGCAGCTTTTTGCGTAGTTTAAAAGCGAGGCGAGTTACACCAACGTCCTTGGGTGATCAGATTGCGTACCCGCTACACAAAATGCGCACAGGTTAGCAGGTCTGATAATTGCTTACCTGTTGGCTGCAATGGCGACAGATGGGTTTGTTTGAATTTGTCGGTTTGCCATCCCCCCCCCCCCCCGGGTTTGAGGCCAAAATGTTGCCAATCTTTCCAGCCGACATTCTTCTTTGTGACTAACTCCTCCATGTCTGTGTATTGAAACGTTGTGTGCGTATCCAAACTTGCCATCATCGCACATTCTCTGCGTTTCCTTTCAAAAATAAAAGTAGGAGGATGCCGTAACAACTGTTCTATGATTGATATTGTGAAAAACATTGCATATGACGGCAAATGTTGTGATATTCTGTAATAGCTAATGTCAGCCCATGCCTACTGTTGATCGGTGAAGAGATATGTTCACACTTATGTACTTCATGAATATATTATGATATGAAAAGTACCTGTCAATATTTTTTAGTGAAATTTGGTGTTGATGAGTGTGAGTGTGGTCTGAGAGTTGGAACAAATAAAAGTTGATAATTTGACATTATCACTTTTAAAAAAAGGGTGTGAAATTGTTTGCAAGGGTTTTTCTGTTGTTGCTGCCAAGATGTTGCTTTCTGCTTCTTTTTTTGGTCAAGATCTAAAAACTATTTGATGAAGGTGGCTCTTCAAAAGTTCCAAAATCTACATTTCCATTGGTAGAAATAACGGTAGAATCTAGAAGATATTCGTTAATAGTTGTTTAAAGTAATTTTTGATTAAAAAAAACAAAAACAAAAAACAAAATCAGGAAAAATGTTGTTACGCTTATTATTTCTGTTTCAACTAAACCACGAATGTTCCTAGATAGATTTTTGGAATCAGTGTAAGTTTCTTTCTCACCATCTGGGGGTGCTGTTTCCTCCAAACAACGTCAAAGATCGTCTATATACACAGCCATCCGCGATGAGCACTCTCTGCTTTGTGCACACATATAACACACACTTGCTTCCTGCTTCCATAGCGGAGGGGCGGAGAGCTAATAAGGCTGCTTGCTGACCGACGAACCAGACATGAAGACAAGACAATAAGTGCTGGTAATTTCCTTTTATACGTGACGCCTCGAATGCGTGTCTGGTGGCCTGTCCCATTTATAAAGCGCGTCACTGTTTGTGAGCTGTTGTAGAACACCAGCTAGCTCCGAGGCTAACTAATGCTAATCGGCCGCTGTGTTGTGACAAGATAGCGGAATGCGGATTTAGGACCGAACCCTGCGTGCTGATAATCACCCAGGGAGATTAAAGCAAGCGTTAAGCAGCATTTATTTACTAATTGGTTTTATTTCGTCGTCTTCTTAAAAATAAAAAATAGGACTTATTTTGACAATTTCCACCGTTTTTTTTATTCATCCGATAAAGGTCGCAGGTCTTTAATCTCACCGTCAAAGTTTGCCGTTGGCGCTGCTTTATGAGGCTGCGGCGTCTGTAGACGGGTTTCCCCTTTGGTAACATGCAGCTCGATGGAGACAAAGCAACGGCTAGTATTACCTGTGTGCCAGGTAAGTCACCGGCCGGCTGCACCGGTGGGCAGGCCGGGTCACTGTGTTGCCACTCCGTGGTCAGCAGTCCACAGTAACTATGTGGTTGAATTTTTTCGTTATTGTTTAAAAAAGGATACGTTTGACAATGAGGTGAGGCTGCGGGTATTTTAAATAGCCAGACACCAATCTCGGGTAGTCACGTGTCCCCCACTTTTTTTTTCTTTTTTCTTTTTTATGTTTGAGCAACATCCTTTTAATGTCAAGGAGGGTAATGTTTGTTTGCTCAACACATAATCTGTGTTGTATGTGTTCAGTGAAAGTAGTCCAAAAATAACTGTAATTTAGTTTCAATTACACCTCTTCATCAAAAAAATTATGTTCACAATATATTACACTTTTTGAATATTTGGGTGGATATATAAAGTGCATTGGAAATAGAACAAAAACATATATATATTTTTATTTAGTAATCTATTTGATCCTGTTTTTGTTGCGCAACATGAAACAAGGATACACACCTCTGCACAGCAGTGATTCATGTCAGCTCAGAAAAATGACACAAACTTGTCTTTTTTTCTCCCGTTGTGCTGCGTTTAATGTCAGGGAATGTTGCTGTCCACGCTAACGCTCTCTCACTGTCCTCACTCAGATTCATGAGGCCTTCAGGTGGCGCCAGGCCAACCCATGGAGCCAGCGGAGACCACACCCTCACACTGCCCCACAGCTCCCCGGACGGTCCGTGGAGGTGATGGGAAGGTTGGAGCAGATGAGCGGGAAGAGGTCGGACACTCTCGTGCCGACTCTTGCGATTCGTCGACGGGCCTCGAACAATCTTCGGCAGCGACGCAGCAACCGGGCTGCAGCTCCGCCCGTCCCGTCAAACAGGCCCGACCCGCCTGCTCCGTGCACCCGCACCAGGACGGCGGTCGTGACGCTGATGTGCTTGTGCACGTCCTGAACTCGTTTCCTGACGGAGGCCAGATGTCTGGGAAGCTCACGTCCTGCCCAGTGCCGGGACCCTCCCCCACGTTGGAAACAGGGTTCGCTGAGTGTATTTTATTTTTTATTTTAACACTTATTTAGATATGTAAATAATTTGTATACACTACGAGTCAAACGTTTGGACACACTGTCTCATGCAATGTTTTTTCTTTGTCTAAAGTACTTTCTACATACTGAAGACCTAAAAAAATACGAGCAAGATATATGTAATTACGCAGCAAAGAAAAACAAGTTAAATAACTCTAAATATGCTTTTTATGAAAGGTAGCTATTTTGAAGAATTTAAATATAAAATGTGTTATTTTATTGTTTTATTGTATTGCTTTTATTGTTTGTTTGCGTTCTTATTTCTTCTCATTCTTATTCACTGTGTTTAGCGATCAGGCGGCGCACGCCTGGTGCTGCAGCTTCACTCCTCCGGGTGGCGTCGAGGAACTGGACCCGAAGGGGTGTGAGCCCAGACCCGGTCTCACCATGGACCTGCACTGTGACAAAAGGGCTTCATCGCTGGCCCCGCCCACTCAGGACCACCGCCGCTGCCAGGACGCCGAAGACACTGAGGAGTCGGAGTTTGGGGCGGAGCGTTGGAGCGCAGACAGCCAGAGGAGCGGGAGGCATCAGGACGCCTCGGGGTCAAAGGGTCAACAGGAGAGCCTTCCCGCTCTCTCACAAACATTCAGCTTGCACGACTCTGTGTCCGAGGACTTGGCGTCCTCCTTCGACGACTTGTCGGTGGAGTGTCTGTCTGCAGACTGGGAGCCCAACGTTTCTTCTCTGGGTTCAGAGAGTCAGACAGACTGGGACCAGACGGACCAGGAAGAAGAAGAAGAGGAAGGGGGAGAGGTGGAGAACTACTGTTACTCAGACTCATTTATCAGCGCGGCAGGTTATCGCAGCTGCTCTGCATCTCAGGAAAGCTCCGCTACCTCCGAGCCGTCTCACTCCGCAGCTGCTGCTGAAGGTTCGGTTCTAATCCTCGGGACCCTCCCGCCCAGCGACAGCTTTGCAGACTTCTGCACTGCGCCCACACAGGGCAACGAGGAAGGCCAGTGGGCGGAGTTCAGCCACCAGGGGGCTCAGGTGCAAACGGTAAAATCAACATTCTGAAATCTACCTCATGTATCAAAATACGTTTTCTGAAAAAGGAACAAAAAAAAAAAATTTTTCTGAGCAGGCTTTGCCCTCCTGCCAGGTGCAGCAGCTCCTCCTCGACAGTTTCCCAGAGGAAGAGCATTCTTCTGAGAAGAAGGTGGAGGTGGAGGAAGAGGAGGAGGAGGAGGAGGAGGAAGAGGTGCTCAGTCTTGGACGTCACCTGCCCGACAGCCAGAAGATGGAAGAGACTCAACACCTCCGTCCCACATTCCACTCGTGAGCAGGAGCTTAATTAATGGAGATATTTTTGTTCTCGCCGAGGTGGCGGCTTTACCTTTAATCCTTTGTTCTAGATCAGGGGAGGGCTACACTGGGGTCTAGAATTTGACAGAGGGGGCCGGAGCAGGAGCAGATAAGATGGAGGAGGAAAAAAAAAATTTATGGGATATGTAGAAACGTGCTTTGATGTTAATTGAAAATTAACAAAAGTGTTAAAATAAAATATCTGTCTTTGAAAAATGGATAAAAAAAATATAGCTATTCCATGACTTACTTACTATTTATATAATTTCTTCAAGTTCGGCAGAGATGGATTAACGAGCTTAACGGGCCGCATATGGCCCCCGGGCCGTAGTTTGCCCGGGCCTGTTCTAGATAGAAGATCTTGAGTTTGTCTTTCCATGTCAATCCGTATTCAGGATCCAGAAGGGGATGTGGTGGCTCCAGCAGGACCCTCACAGTGCAGATGGCCTCAAGTTCCACTGGGGGGGTTCCCAGTCCAACAGGTCTCTGCTCAGGTGCCTCGGAGTGGAAGCAGAAAACACTGTGAGTCTGAACCTCAGGTTGAGGTCAGCGTTTAAAGATTAATTACAGACTGATCACAGATGAAAGACGGTGTTCTGATTTTTTTTTTGATTTTTTTAACTCCATTCGGCAGGGTATTCTAGAGGCCACCAAAGACTCCATGCCAGCCGTCTGTTCTCCAGAACACAAGGCGCGTGCAGCAAACACTCCTCCAGAGAGCCGGGACGCACCAGCCCCAGCAACAGACGCAGTGCAGGCAAGCCTTTAGATTTTTTTTTTTTTTTTTTTAATGAGATTTGGCTCGTGTCTGTTTTAGATTAAGGAATGGGCCTGTTCCAGGCCAGCCCCTCATGCTGTGACTGTGTTCTCTGCCCTAGGTGGCGCTCTCCTCCAGCCAGCCGGATTGGAGCAGCAGCAGCCGTGGCCTTAGCAGCAGCACTCAGGTTGGGACGTCCCCTCGCAGAGCCCCTCACTTCTGGGGCTGGAAGTAGGCGGCATCGTCAGACCCTGCCTCCTCCTCCTCCTCCTCCTCCTCTTCCTCTTCTTCTTCTTCTTCTTCTGGACTTGTCAACAATCACTGAAAAAAAAAAAGAGGAAACACGTCAGTTGCTTCCCTTTTATTCTCCACGACTATAAAAGAATTTATGTGGGTTC
Organism: Nelusetta ayraudi; assembly: GCF_046127955.1. Lineage (NCBI taxonomy): Eukaryota > Metazoa > Chordata > Actinopteri > Tetraodontiformes > Monacanthidae > Nelusetta > Nelusetta ayraudi. The sequence continues at coordinate 580,801 of NW_027466215.1, forward strand.
TATTCTTGGTTGGTTGGTTGGTTCTTTGCTGGCCTACTAACGGTTATTATGACAACCACTGTGAAGAAAATGTGCTCGCTGCTACTGTGCTGTCTGATGCTTAATGGTTGTGTGACACCAATACCCGTTTATAAAATCAACAAGTCAAACACATTAAAAAAAAACATTTATTCTGGACATTTTTGAGCGCAGTACAGCGAGTGATGCAACGTCGTTTTGCCGCATGATGGGCAGAGAATTCACTGTGTAGTCGGACACAGACAAGCAAGCCATTTACACATCTATAAATACTGCTGGTTTTACTTCCTTTTTTTCATCTCATGCAAACCCCTTTTAATCTGTTTTTTTCTTTTGTCTTTCCGTGATTGAGTGTAACATGTCTGCTGGGTTGTTGTCTTGGCCTCAAAGATGTGGCTCCTCATGTGCGGCAGAAAAACAGTGACCCATCCAAACCTGTAAGGCTGCAGCTGTAACTGCATCAGTTACCATTTTCTGCTTCGATCTCTGCAAATCCAACAATGCCACTTGTAATCAAATACGGGTCACAATTCAATACTACACGGTGCTCGTTTCAAATCGGTAACTTCAAGAGATTGATCGACAATTACTCTGAACCGGTCACATTATTTTTCCTTTCTTATTTTGGCTACAGCTCATTTTTCAAAAGTATTTCATTACTGAGTAGGAAGGTGGAAAGTTGTTTCCAAAAAGAAAAAGAAAAAAAAGAAGCCACTTACACACTGCAGTTACACTGTAACAGGATGAGTTGTGCCTTTTCTACCAGCAGTTATTTTCTATAAAGTACTTTATCAGGAAAAAAAAAAAGATGGACCTATAGTTTGGTGACGAAAACCTGTTTTCCTTTTGATTGTTGTTCCTCAGAGCTACTGCGCAAATGCAAACCAAATGCACTGCAATAAAAAACAGTTAAAAAAAAGAAGAAAAGAGTCCGCAATCAAGTGTTTATGTGTATGTAAAATACTGAAATAAATCAGCTGATTGTATCTTCCTGGCTTCACTTTTGTTTGTTTCATAGATCTCATAATGGGCGGATCATTTATTCATTAATTTTTTTTGCCTCTGCTACAACTACAACTGATTCTACGTTCCCTTATCTTGGAAAGCTTCAACAGGTGTGATGTGCCTTTTTTTTTTTTTAAACAGGTGTTTGCCTTTGCATGTTTATTGATCATAATTTGTCTTTTTATATCATTTGGGATAGCGGTAAGTAAAGCTAGAAGAACTGCATAAGTCTATCATCTGTTTTTAAAACGAGGTGGATACTTGAATCGTGTAAAATCTAAACTGCACGGTAGAATTTTTGAGTGTCATGGTAAAAATAAAATTTAAAAAACCAATGAAATTGAGGGGAGGAAACCTAGCTTTTAGAGAAGAAAAAAAAATCACGTTGAATCTTTCGCATTTTTACCTTACCTGTGCTTTCACACAACACCCATAAATTGGTTTGTCTCTTCATTTGAATGAAAATTCAGAAACATCTCTGAGGTCCCCTGTGGGTAAAAACGTATATCCTGTATGTTGCATTAAGTCAAAACTAGGCTAAACAAGTATGTTAAAACGTAACCTCATCAAGTTTTGGCTAAGTCAGCAGATGATGATGATGACGACGACGATGTCGTCGTACACCCTTCCCTTCCTCCTCTCGGCCTGGCTGGTTCTGTCTTCCTTCCGGCTTGCTGAAGAAAGTTGAGGGAGGTACAGCGGCAACTGGGCTCTTAAAAAATGGACAGCCAAGGAAGGAAAGTGGTGGTCTGTGACAATGGGACCGGGGTAAGTCCACCCAACGGTTTGGCACGAGTTGATTTTTCCATTTGTCTCACCCCGCGCCGTTATTTGGAGCGATTTGTCGAAACAGGAAGTGGCGCTGTCAGCGTCTGAGCTAGGTGGGGTGGGTATGCGAGCTAGCCCGCTAGCGTTCATTCATCCAGACCCAATGCGGAAACGCCTCATAAAACGGCGTCACAAATCGAGACTGTGGCTGAACACGCAACTCAGGAGTCCCATCTCATGTAGCCGCGTATGCCCGAATGAATCAATCCGAGCAATTTTACCCCCTTACGCCCAGTGGTTAGTAAGATTAAGGCGGCGAGCTACCGTGCTAGTGCTAGCATTTAACAGCTGGCTGTCTGGCTTCGTACAGTAGAGAAGCGGCGTTGTTCGTCAGACCAATTTGCAGTTTTCAGAGTGAACGACTGTATTTTTGCATGAATGATTAAACATTGCATTATTATCTGTCAGTGGGGGTTCTCGGTGTGAGCTAGGTGCAATCTAAACAAGGCCCTATGAGATAATTGGGGAACTACCTAGTTGCCTTTTCCTGTGCAGTAGCTAGCAGCCACTTCCCGGATAAGTAATGTCACATAACTAACGACTGCTGAGGTCTTTCGCCTTTTAAAAAAAAATAATAAAAGAACGCCAGGTATTCATGGCGTGTATATGTACCGTTTTACGGTTTCCCCCTTCTCACATTTTCAGTGCTTAGCTAGATATACGCCCGGAAATGTGTGGCTGTGTGTCAAGGGTTTCTTGCGAAATAGACACAGGTAACGCAGCCGTTAGTTACCTGCGTGACCGGTATTTTTTTTTCTTTTTTTTAACAAAAGGCCGATGACTTAAGACTGTTTTGCCACCAACGTAGGGGTTCCTCATAAGCTGTGTGTGCAACTAATAAAGTCAATCTTTGCCCTCGGTCAGAGTTGAATGCAGAAGTCAAGAGGAAGTTGCTTTTGTCTGCCACAGCCACCACCAACGGCGACAATTCATTTCCGTCGCCTCTATATGCAGATTTTATTGGCTCGTGCAAAATGTGTTTTGTGTATTTGCAAGTTGAAACGGAGACATTTTCAGACCGTGCACTTTGATAAGTTCCATGATTAAAAGGTGGAGGGGGAACTCTCCCACAGGTGTTGTTATTTTATATTCGAGCTGCATTGTGATCTAAATTTTAGGGATTCAATGGGCCTTATTTTGCATCTTCTCATCTTCTCTTTTTGTCTTTTCCCCCTCATGTAGTTTGTCAAGTGTGGATATGCAGGCTCCAACTTCCCAGAGCATATCTTCCCTGCACTTGTTGGGAGGCCCATCATTCGCTCCACAGCCAAAGTTGGAAATATTGAAATCAAGGTAAGAATGAGTCGGTCTGCTTCTACCCACGATCGAGCGTGTGCTTTATTCAGAGACAACAGAGCCTGTTGTCAAACAGATGGAGATGACTGAAATGAGAAAAGGGAGCCAAAATATCAAATCACCCACGTATTTGGGTCTAAAATCTTGTCATGTTATTATTATTATTATTATTATTATTATTATTATTATTATTATTATTATTATGATTATGATTGAAGTGTGCAGTCTGCTTGTATTCCGCCTCAGTTTTTTTCTTCTTAAAAAAAGATTTTAAAAAATGTTTACTTTTCCTCTCCATGTTTTGTTTGCACCTGATGAGGTAGAGTTCCAAGAAGATGGTAAGTTGAGGTTGTTGTGTGCTGCCCGCTGCTCTGAAGAGGTGTACGTTGGTTTGGACTAAACCAAAAAATGATGCCTGTTGTGCTCGTCTCTGCTTCAATCTTTTTCAATTTCTTTTGTTTTATCTTTATCTACTCACGCTTGTTCAGTTCAACTGCATTTCAACAAGGTTGTCCTTTTGGGAGTTTGAGTGTTGAGTTTATTGAGTTTAATGGCCTTGACGAGTGTCAGAAGGTGGTGTGGATCGGACGTTTTCATTAACAAATTACGGGCTGCAATACTTTGCCGGTCGTGTGTTGTGAGTGGAATGTTCACAGAGGATCCCGCAGTTCCGGCGCCAAAGACTTTGATCTCCTTGGATGCCCAGAATGCATCGGTACAATTCCTTTTGAAGTGGCCCACAACGAATTCCCATTCCCATTTCTGAAAATGTGACAAGACTTTCTTTCTCTTTGATTTTCTCAGAAGATTCACAAGACTTTGCCGCACTTTGTGGGTTTTTGTTTTTCTATTTTTAGTTTTTTTTTTAGTTTTACCTTTTGCTAGTGCTGCAGAAGCGTTCAGACTGGTGGAAACATGGTGCACAGCTGAAGAAGGTGGTAGCACCAGAGCACATCTGTTTTTCTGTTTATCTTTTACATTTTTTTTTTTCTTTCATGAGACCACATGGGGGCCTGGCCTCTGCCCGGTCTCTCTGTTGATTCCAAAGCACACAACGTGAACCAATATAATTCTGGCCTTCTGCAGACTTCTTTGAAGTCTCCGAATAGAACGAAGGACTCTTGGCTCTGTGTTGAACACTGACTGAGCTCAGGCGCGCGCAGCTGCGAGCACCCAGTGTTAATCACAGTAACGGGTAGACAAACTAAAACGGAGCTAAAAGAATAGCGCGCTAATAATACAAGTGGTTTGCTGTAGCATAAAATAAAGATGCGCATTTCCAGGTATGCGTCAGATGCATGGACAATAATGGCTCGTGCATGCTCGGAAACTGACTCAGAACTGGAATGCAGTGTATTTCACCTGTTAACTTTAACCTAATGTTTAACCTTTTCATTGTTTTGTCCATGTCTATAGACTTTTGCATTAAGTCTGAGATGGTTATTTTTTCATAAATGGGGCAATTCAATGCACATTCAAGATTCAAGATTCCTTTCCTGTCATTCGGGCTAAAATGACATTAGGGGGGGTTGAACCTGGTAGTTCTGCTTCTTATGGACCGGTAACTTCTGCTAGTGTCCCTGGTTGGTACTGAAAGCTTGAAGATTTGTGTACTTTACCAGTTCCGGCCTCACTAAATTGTTTTAGTTTTAATATGGCTGCGATATTTTTTGTTGTTGTTGCATTTATTCCTTTCATTTTCAATTGATCAACTTTCATCCCTCAAGTTCCGGTTGATCAGCAGCCAAAGCTTTGCCAGCTCGTCCAAGCTAAAACGAGAGATTCAATTTCCTTAAACTGCGCAGCCGAGTTGCCCAATTCTTCCTCTTCAGATGCGTCGCACTCCGGTGAACGCAGCTCTCTGGCTTTCGCTTTAACCTTCGACCCTTTCCAACCAGGACCTGATGGTGGGCGACGAGGCCAGCGAGCTGCGCTCCATGCTGGAGGTCAACTACCCCATGGAGAACGGCATCGTGAGGAACTGGGACGACATGAAGCACCTGTGGGACTACACCTTCGGCCCGGAGAAGCTCAACATCGACTCGCGCAACTGCAAGATCCTGCTGACGGAGCCGCCCATGAACCCCACCAAGAACCGGGAGAAGATCATTGAGGTTGGTTGATCGCAAAAGTGCAATGAAACATTTATCTGTCAATGTAGCGTAGATAACTGCTTAAATATTGTCTGAATATTGTCTGAATAAAGGCTTCTATTCTATTCTATTCTATTCTATTCTTATGGCTGTTTTTTCAGTTTGCCACAGGTGCTTTTATTTCATTTTCCTGTGTTGGTAAACAAGGGTTTGGAGATCTCAGTTCTGTGTTGATGCCTCTTCATTTTTCCGCTCACTCCCGCTGTGTTCTGCCCCTCCTGCAGGTTATGTTTGAGACCTACCAGTTTTCAGGAGTCTATATTGCTATTCAAGCTGTGCTCACACTTTATGCCCAAGGTATGATGGCACCTGAAACGATCAAACAAACAAACAAACAAACAAACACACCTGTTGGTGGGACAGTGTGAAGAATCCTCCCTGTTTCAGGCCTGCTGACTGGGGTGGTGGTGGACTCTGGCGACGGCGTGACCCACATCTGCCCAGTGTACGAGGGCTTCAGCCTGCCTCACCTGACCAGGCGCCTGGACATCGCCGGCAGGGACATCACGCGCTACCTCATCAAGGTACACAGTTACTCCGCCACTCCCAACGACGCACATCATCAGACAAATGAGCTCAACCTCCACTTCTTTACATTTGGTCATTTAAATGTAAAATACATTTGTCATTGTAAATGCATATATGCCTTTATCGTAGCAAAAATAACTAAAATACATCCAACTCAAATACACAGTGGGGCCCAAATTTAAAATTTGGACAAAGTCTTGGTCCAACATTGATATTTGTTGAAACAAATCTTCCTCCAAATAGAACTGTGAACCTTTCCATAATGACCCAAACAAGTTTTGCTTCAACCTGAATATGGAACAAGCAAAAGCATCACAATATACAATAAATGACTTCATATTGCACACATGCAAAATCGAATATTGAATTAAAAAAAAAACTCTTCAAAATAAGTAAAATGTAAATAAAAATCAAACGCCTCCTTTTTTATTCTCAGCCCTCTGATTTAAATTTCAACACTGACCTTTTTCCATGGTCTGATATTACATTTAAAAATAAAATATCAACAGTATAACAATAATAATAATATCCTTCAATGAACGTCCTGTCCTGATTGAGCAGAGCATTCTGGGATTTGTAGTGTCAGAGTTTGACACCTATGAGGTAGACGCTCATTCGTGACCGTTTATTCCTGTCACTTTCCCAAATCAACCGTGGACCTCAGTGTCTTTTTGACTGACTTCTATGTTGTGCCGTTTGCCCTCCTCCGTCTCCTCCGCCGTGCAGCTGCTGCTGCTGAGGGGCTACGCCTTCAACCACTCGGCCGACTTCGAGACGGTGCGCATGATGAAGGAGAAGCTGTGCTACGTGGGCTACAACATCGAGCAGGAGCAGAAGCTGGCGCTGGAGACCACCGTGCTGGTGGAGTCCTACACGGTACTGACGCTGTGTTTGATTTTTTTCCATCCATCCACCCACCCATCCATCCACCCACCCATCCATCTTCAATACCCACCCACTTGTGCCTGCACTCAGGAACAAGCGGGTTCCATTTTTATGACGGTTTCTGAATGTGTGCAGTGAGTGAAGCAGAGCGCCACCTCGTGGCTGCTGCCGACCTCTGCTGGCTGGCGCTGCTGACTGACTGTTTTGTCTGGGACTCCCAAAAAAAAGAAAAACCGCCCCCGCGTGTTCCTCCGTCGTTGCTTTTCTTTCCGAGGCCCCTCGAACCACACGAGCCAGACGCTGGGACAGAGTTGTGACTGCACGACTCAGCCAGACCATGTTGAGTCTCCGAGCTCGCTGACCGTGTGTGTGTGTGTGTGTGTGTGTGTGTGTGTGTGTGTGTGTGTGTGTGTGTGTGTGTGTGTGTGTGTGTGTGTGTGTGTGTGTGTGTGTGTGTGTGTGTAATTGTTGTTTTCTTGTTTGTGTGTGTGTGCGCACATGCTGGTGGACACATACACGTTCACACACATGCTGTGTGTGAACGTGTATGTGTAATTGTGGTTTTCCTGTGTGTGTACGTGCGTGCGCTGAAACAAGGAGGGCAATGTGGCTGTGGTTGGTCGGCGCCCTGAACTGAGCGTGACATCATTTCCTGTGCAGCCACTCTGCGGCGGTGGCTGGCCTCCACTTCCTCTCACGGCCCTCGGCTGAATGAAGCCTTTTCTCTGCTCGAGCACGTTCACTCTGCGCACACACACACACACACACGGCGCTCCTACTTGTCGTTTATGAGGTTGTCGGTCTCTCTCGGTGTGAACACACACTTTAATGTTGCAGTGACGCCCCTGACTCCCGTTTCCACTGCGCTCACCCTCAACACAGTCGTTGGCCTTTTTCTTTCTTGTTCAACGAAAGATTTTCGTCGACTCGCTCATTTCATCCTCTTCTTGCGTTTGATGGTGTCATGTTTTCTCTTTCTTTCTTTCTCTTCTCCCACCCCCCTCCTCCACTCGTCCCTGCCTCCCTCCCACACATGCGCAGCTGCCAGACGGCCGTGTGATCAAGGTGGGAGGAGAGCGCTTCGAGGCCCCGGAGGCTCTGTTCCAGCCGCACCTCATCAACGTGGAGGGCGTGGGCGTGGCCGAGCTCCTCTTCAACACCATCCAGGCGGCCGACATCGACACCAGGCCAGTACAACACACACACACACACACACACACACACACACACACACACACACACACACACACACACACACACCAACTTTAGCGATGCATTGTGGGATACATGGAGTGGACCCTGTAGCAAATGCTGACACTCGCTCAGCAATCAGACGCCGCTACATGGCGTAGCCCCTCTGTAGTGACTACATAGTGACAGTAGGGGGCGATGGAGGACACAGCCTTGAATTCAGGGTGTAAAAGTGGCTCCGTGTGTTTACGGTTAAATGTCAACACGTGCCGCCTCCCCCCGGGGGGGGGGGGGGTCAGGCCAGGAACCAATCCCGTCTAATTATAAGCTGCGGCGTCTCTTCCTGTTTTCCGCTCTCACCTCTCGCTCTGTCTGTCTGTCTGTCTCTGTCCCTCCGTCCTCCAGGCCCGAGTTCTACAAGCACATTGTGCTGTCGGGCGGCTCCACCATGTACCCTGGCCTGCCCTCTCGGCTGGAGCGGGAGCTGAAGCAGCTGTACCTGGAGCGAGTGCTGAAGGGGGACGTGGACAAGCTCTCGGTCAGTCATCACGACGGCTCCTTCCGACCGGGTCTCAGTGCGGCGCGGTGTTTAAACGCCGCCACCAGGGGGTGCCAGAGGTTAACTTGGCCCTGTTTTAAATCGGAGCGGAACACATTGTTTACAGCAGGTCGAGGCAATCAGTGGGGGGTTAAAGAAGAAGGAAAGAAAGAGGTGTCAAACGCCTACATCAGTGGGTGTCTGTTTCCATGTCAGACCTTTTAGACGCCTGAGACGTCTCGCTCTTCTCGGCAGGTTAAAATCGGACCATTTCAAACATTAGACACACAGACAGAAATCAAATCAGCGTTTTAAATCTGTCTGTATTTCTGCTGTAGTCCTACTTTGATAGCCGTCTCTACCCTTTTTATAACACAACAGATGAGTTACCAAACTCCATTTCATGTATTTCAAGGGAGCAGATCAGTGGCTCCTGCAGCTCCTGCATCAACTGTGTTTCCCCGGACCTTGAATCTGCCAAAACATCTGATTGCAGCCGCACCAACGACATAGACAATGAAAAGGTGTCACGGATCAAAACCGTTGTTTTTTTCCCTCCCCCCCTCCCCCGCCCCTCAGAAATTCAAAATCCGGATCGAGGATCCTCCCAGGAGGAAGCACATGGTGTTCCTGGGCGGCGCCGTGCTGGCCGACATCATGAAGGACAAGGACAACTTCTGGCTGACCCGGGAGGAGTACCAGGAGAAAGGAGTGCGCGTGCTGGAGAAGCTCGGCGTCACCGTCAGATAAAGCACTGGACGGACAGAGCACACACATACACACATACACACACACTCTCTCTCTCTCTCACACACACACACACACACACACACACACACACACACACAGGCATATACAGACACTCGTACACACAGCATTTTTCACACATTCGACCCCCCCCTCCCCTCACATTGCAGAGTTTATATCTATTTATCCTTCTTCTTTTCTTCTGTGGCTTTTGGGCTTCATTTCTCTCTCTCTCGCTCTCTCCCCCTCTCTCTCTTTCGCTCTCTCTTTTTCTCCCACTCTCTCTCGTCTCGACTCCCGGTGTTCAATTTGGCTCCAACTTTTCTTTTGTTGTTGTTTCGGTCCACCAACAAAACACCAGAACGGTCTTCGATCTTTGCAGAGTCTCACTGAAACTCCTCCGCGCGAGTCAAAGTGTGCATGAAATGGAGGTTGTGGAAGGTTTCCGCCAGGTGGGGCCGCCTTTGAACGACTCATCTGCTGATGTGTCTGATCTAGAGCTACACAGGGCGGCAACCTTTTACTTGATCAAAACCTTGGAGAGTGGCGAGGGTCTCCTGTCGGGGGCCAGGGGCCACTTTGAGCGAGAACCCATCAGCTATTTTGTTCCTTTTTTAAAAAAAATATAAAAAATAAAATAATGATATGACGGTTGTTTCCTGGGGGAGAGTTGTGCTTTTTTCGGTTTGGCCTTTTTTTCTTCTTTGGGTTGAATGTTTAACTTTCTACTACTTTTTTTTTTCTCCTCGTGTTGCTGTGCACTGCTGCCATTGTGAATGGAGTGTGTGTGGTGCAAACAGACCTTCCTCTGTGCTTTTATTTTTTATGAAATTTTATTTTGAAGAGAACTGATGGTTTGGCCTAAGAGTTACAAACACGAACCTCCTGCGTCAACGGTACTTTGAGGGGTTTTCTTTTTCTCTTTTTGCGTGTTGTGGGGACGGAGGGCTGAGGGCGACGCTGTTTGACCCCCCCCGACTCCCCCCACCCCCCTCGCTTTTCAGGGGGGGCCGGGAGGTGGGAGCAGCGACAAGTCGACCATGAGACAAATTTGAATCTGGGTTTGAAATAAAAGAAAGGAAAGAGACGCAGCTTCAACAAACTGTTAGAGGTTTAAAAAAAAAAAACAACAACTAACTGTTAATTAGTGTTTGTGGAGACGCTGATCGGAGCCTCGGTGGCTCCCCAGTCTCCCAACGCTCGACTTCATGACTGGAGGCACTTCTATTTTCGTAAATGTGTATTTTATTTTATTTTATTTTATTTTATTTTATTCCTCCTCTTTCCACCAATGTCTCCAGTGCCAAGTGCAGTTACTATTAACTGGATCTCATCTTTTAACCTCTCTTGCTTTTTTGTCACCGTTTTTGTCTGTGTTTTTTTTTTTTTTTTTTTTTTTTTTTTTCCCCTGTATTGTTCATAGCATAACTGCCTCACGCTGATTTAAATAAAGAAAAGTGATTTATAAGGATGTGTGCGTGCCGTGCATGGACTCTTGTCTTTTTCTTGGCTTGGAAAAAAAAGTTTTCTTTTTCTTCCTTCCATTGATTGAAAATACACAAAGCCCCGATCGCTGCCGTCCCAGTTGCGATGACGTCTTTTTTGACTGATCGATCTCATTGGTGCAAATACTGTATTTCTGGTCCGTCTGGGGGGGGCACGCGCGATAAGGTGACTGCAGTGTTTCAACCCGACCCTGGAAGGAGGAAGAGGAAGTGGACGAGTGGCACAGAGGACTGGCGCCACCCAGAGGAAGAGGCTCTTCTCTTTCCGTGCCTGAAATAAAAGATCTCGGCCAGACTCTTCCGCCATTGTTCCATTTTTAATCCCTCGACTCTCGACACTTCCCTCTTAACCCTGAGCCGTTGCCTCTGAAGCTGCCCCTCACCTCCCCTCCCCTCCCCTCCCCCTCTGTTTGAGCACAAACAGGCTCGGCCACAGGTGGGAGTAACTCAGGACATCCACCCGCATACTTGAGCGCTGTGGCAAGCGACTGCTGATGGGTTTTATAGCCGCTATAAATACCTGCAGCACGTTTAAATGAGTTGCGCATCGCGAGCGTTGTCCACTCGTGGTGCTTCGTCATTGTTGTCTCACCGGGAGAATTTTCTTTTGTGCGTGCGCGCGCAAAATGCCCATTTTAATTGTATGGAAGCCTTTTGTTTCCTACCCATCTTCTTTGTTTCATTGTCCATCCCAGATTTCAGCGAAGCAGCTTCGTGTTATTTATCAAAAAAATAAAACCTATGGTAATTATGACAATGCTACCCATAGCACAATAAAATATGTTTTTCTTTTTTCTTTTTTTTTTCTTTTTTTAAAGATACACAGCAGGACATATGCTGAAAATTGAATTTGATTAAAATTTTAGATTTTAAAAGTATATTGCTGTGGACACCAGTAAGTAAACACAGTGTGTAGAAGAAATGAGATAATTAAATTCAAAATTTGAAGAAAAACAAAAACCTATGGACTTGCGTCCCCCTGCGTGTTTAGCCCTTTCTTTGCAGCCTCCTGTTAAAGCCACGAGGCTCAGCTTCCTTCGCGAGGTGGATGGTTCAGTTCTCTGCTCACAACTTTGGGGTTTTAAGAGTCGAGGAATGACTGAAACATTGCCGTGTGGAGTCCATCAGGAGCAACAGCTCGGGGAGCTGGTGGATTGACTGTGACTCGAGAGGTTGTTGCTTCGACTCCTCTGAGAATCAGTAGGTTTGATGAAGATAAATGCAGCAGCAGCAGAAATTATTTGAGTGGCCAAGTGTGTGACGGTGGCGTCAGTTGGGGATGTTGGAGACAATATGTCGGCAAAGGTGCTGGTTCGAATCCTGCGTGTGACCATGTGACTAAAGTGCACCCCTCTGGTGGGAGGGAGCAGGGCAAACTTTTTTTTTTTTTTGCCATACAGTGCTAAAAATGCCCTAAAAATGTGTCATAATTGTTAATTGTCTATTCTTCTCATCTTAATTTCTGAATTTTTGCTTTCGTTATCTTAAAAAACCAGTGGTGACATGGTGGTGCAGTGGTTAGCTCACAGCCAGAAGGTCATGGGTTCAAATCCAGCCCTCTCTGTGTGCGTGCGTGCGTGTGTGTGCGAGTGAATGGTTGAAAGTCCTTTTACATGGGATGAAGTGGCCAATTGTCCAGGATGTCTCTGCCTTCACCCAGCAGACCCAGCAATAACGCTTGTGATGAAGATGGATGGATGATCATATGAAAAACTGGATCTTTGAATGCAATCTGTGAAAATGTTTTCCACAGGGGGGTAGTAGAGAGAGGCCTTTACTTCCTTCCCGCCAGTCTCTCATGGTTTATCTCAGGTGGAAGGACTGGAGCTCAGTCAGGCAATGCTTAAACAATTATGCGGCCCCCTTTAATCTTCACCTCCTCAGGATACAGTGGGCCCACTGTGGCTTTCTCAGGAACTCGCAGACAAACAAAACTGCACTCAGTGTTTAACAAAAAAAAGAAAAAAGAAAGAGAGAGGAATGCTAAACGAGAGCAAATGTTGAACGAATCCGAGGCGCTGAAAGAAAGAAATACGAAGGTTTTGGGGGCGAAGGAGAGCCAAGAGAAGCGGTGTGGGACGAGTCCTTTGCTCCTCCAGACTGGACCCCGAGAGGGGCCACGCTGACCCCATTACACCAGCAGATATCTTAAATGTTTGCACATGTGGGCCGTGATGCTGTTTGCAGCCGCTGAGCTGCTTAGCAGGCCCCCACCAGCCCCGAGGGAGCGGCTCTCTTCTCCTCCTCCTCCTCTTCCTCCTTGTGCTCCATCATTATCGCCCACATGCTTTTCCAGAGACGTCCTGAGCCCAGCCGCTCGGTGGCCCTCGATGGCTATCACATGTTCCTGCTGCTGCTGCTGCTGCAGGAGGCGGTGGAGACATCTTGAAGAGAGTAACACAGGCTGTAACTGGCCGAGGTCATTTTCTTTGTTTCCTTTCATTAAAGAGGCTCATGAGGTCTGAGGCCGGTGCAGATTCTGCGTTTGTTTTCTTTGAAAGACAAAAAAAAACAAAAAAACGTTCATGTTCATAAACGTAGTTTTGTCGTTGTTGTTTCATCTAAATTTTCTGTGATGTCACAAAGGGCTGTTTTAGAGCCAGTAAGAGAGCAAGCAGGAAGCAAAGGACTGACTTTTCTCATTTCGTTGGAGTTTGCTGACAGGCTACAGACACAAAACTTGAACTCAGCATATTAACCGACCTTAAAGTTAATAAAGATACTGAATAAGTGCATTAAAACTTCATATCTTCTTTACTTGGAGCAGAGTAATTAAATTTAGTTCTAGTGCTAAGTCTTGGCCAAGTTAGTTCACAAACTGACTTGAAAATGGTAATGAGTGCGTTAGAATTGTTACCTGCTTGAGATGAGATGGGAATGTGCATGAATCCGTAAGTTTGCCACAGACAGACGTGTAACATCCAACTCGGAAATCTTACACGATTTTTTTTTTATTTTTTTTTTTTACATGTTTACAGATTTCGTTCCTATTTCACGTGCACTATTTGTAAAATAGCAGTGAAGAAACATTCATAGTTTGTCTTACAAAAATCCAAACAAATGAATCTATACATTTTACTTGTACATAATTGAGCGAAGAAGAAGAAGAAGAAGACGAAGAAGACGAAGAAGACGACAGGTGACTAGCTAACGAGGGGGCGTGGACGTCCATTGCAATAGAGGAGAGGTTTGCTACTGAAATGGGGGATTTCCGAGGACATTTTATTGTGAGTTACAAACTAAATTGCCTGTCCGCCGTTTTCCGAACTGTAACTCAGAAAGCCTCTCGTTAGCCAAGCGAGTGGGTACGAAGTAGTGCTTGGACGGGGAGCTGCTGTTAGCCAACACAGCTAGCCACACTAGCTTCGCCTGGACGCTTTCTGACCCGAACAGAAGGGCCACCAGATCCATGCTAAAGCTCAGAGTTCCTCTGTGGCTACGTTGGATTCGCCCAAACATGAAACTCCACCGTGAGAGTGTTCTACTGCTAGCGCCACCTCCTGGACAGACAGCCGCATTTCCAAGAAACGTGAAAAGGTATTGACCAGTTTTTATTTTTCTACTTCATTAAGAGTCAAGTGACCAATGTGGTTTTTGGTCTCTACGATCCACCTACAAATAATTATTAGATTCTAGATTCTTTTACGTGCGTGTGCACCCTGGGTTGACTGTTGCCATTTGAACTGTATTGGTTTTTTTTTCCCCAAAGAGATATGTGTTGTAAACTGAAAACAAAATGCACAGTGGTTATAGTTTATATTTTTCCTCTGTAAAATACTTTTTTATTTTAAAGGTTTAAAGCCCAAATAGTCTTATCTATCTATCTGTCATATTGGGGATTGCGATTTTAAAGGGTCAGGCCTCTTAACCTTTTCAATAAAAGGTGGTCTCATATTTTAGTTCTATCTGACCAGTCTGAAGTTGCTCAGAAGAAAACCCATTATTCATACTATGTGAAGTAAAGAACTCAGGGCCCCATTTGCACGTACCGAAAGTAGATGGTCTACTGTGAGTCAGATTGAGGAGGGGCCGGCACACGGTGTTACTGTTTTTGCTCATTTTATTGGAGGCGGAAGGTAAGACACACGTTTCACCGTAGTTTTCTCACAGACCTGAACGCCCTTCAGTATCTACAAAGTACTTCCTGTTTCCTCCCGAAAGCAAGAGCTACATCCATCGTACATGTTAGAAACAGTTATTTAAAAAAAACAAAAACAGAAAAAAATAGAAATAAAAATGTACAACATACACTTGATATATATATAATATACTTTTTGCTCTTTTTTACAGAGGTAAAAATACTAAGAGTAAAAAAATGGGTCTAATTCATGACAGGGAGTCGTCTTTCTTTAATTTTTCAATTTAAATACACAAGGAAGCGAGAGACAATGACGACTTCAGGCACTTGAAAAATGGCTCCGACACGAGAACACAGTCTAAAAGACCAGATTTGAGAGAGAAAAATGAAGAGTCAACGTTCTCTCACACACACACACACACACACACACACACACACACACACACACACACACACACACACACACACACACACACACACACACACACACACACACACACACACACAGGCTGGTTCACAGGGGCGAGGGAAGGAAAGGGGACATCCTCTGCATTTCAACTCCAGTCGGTGATGCTTCCTTGGCAAAACAATCAGGGATGTAGGTTCATTTCCAGCAGGATCCCACTGATGTCCTGCCTCTGTAAAAAATTATATATATATATATGTATGTATATATTTTATTATTTTTTTTATTTTGTATTCCTGGTCACATCCTTCCCAGAATAAAAAAAATAAAACAAAAACCAAAGAGTAGAACAGTCTCCATCCAGGTGTGGTTCTCGAGCACCTGAGCAGACGCACTTGAGGACGTGATTGGACGGCAGCGTGTTTTTTTTTTTAACACATATTTCTTCCTCTCCTGTGATTGTACACCGACACGCACGAGACCCTGAACGTCTAGACTCTCTCTCTTTCTTCATTTAGTTGATGGAGATCCGCTGACTGAAGTGAGAAAAGGAGAAAACGGAAACTAAAAGGCTTTTAGCAAAGAAGAGCCGTGCACAAACCAAAAATGATGATAGTTTGGTTAGTTTTGATTATTATTTTTATTTTTTGGTCAAGTTAAAGAGAATAACCAAACCAGCCGTGAAAAATCCTGAAGAAGCTTTCAAGGTCACACACAACGGGTTAAGTTAGCCAGTTATGCGAGGAGGAGGAGGAGAGCAAGAAGGAGGAGGGTGGAAGAGAAGCAGGAGAAGGAAGAAGGAAGAGGAGGGTGGAAGAGAAGCAGGAGAAGGAGAAGGAAGAGGAGGAGGTTGATTGTACATCGCAGGGCAGCAGGAGTTCTTTGCTCACTGTTTATTTGTTTGTTTGTTTTTAAAAAAAAATAACTTTAAGGTAGAAAAATAGTTGCGACTCTGCGTTGAGGCTGATGGCTCGGCACCGTTTCACAATAGCAGACATCATCAGAATGGACAGAGGTGGCGCCGCCGAGCCACGGTCCACACTCTTAAGGCATTTGACTTGCTGAGAGAAACTCCCACTGACGGACGTCTCGAAGCTTCCTGGTCTTTGCACGGCAGCTTGGAGGCACTGATAGTAAACAAACAAACAAACAAACAAACAAAAAAAAAAAGAGACAAACGCCAGACTCGAAGCACCGACTCGTCCAGTCGGGGAGAAAAACCTTTGGCTGCTGGATTCATTTCAGAGAGTGAGAAAATAAATAGAAATAGACAGAAAGAGAAATCTTTGGGATCTCAGGACAAGATGAAGACCGCCTGGGTTTTAACTGACACACACACACACACACACACACACACACACACACACACACACACACACACACACACACACACACAGAAAGAGAGAGAGAGAAGAGGCGTAGTGTCTTGAGCCTGATATTGTGGAGTCGAATGTAAAACTATTTTTTTTGCACGTCGGACCAGGACGGGAAAATAAAAGAAAAAAATAAAGAAAAGGAAAAAAAAACAGGAGAGAATGGATTCAAGTTCTTTGACACCGAGTCAGTGTACAACGTATAAAGTACCTGCATATGTGATACATGACGTATAGGTCAGCTATAAAAAAAACAAATAATAACAACAACAATAATAATCATAATAATCAAGGCCCCCCTGAAAAGCGTGCTCTCTCTCTCTCTCTCTCTCTAGCTCTCTCTCCCTCCCAATAGCGCTTGAAACGGCCATGTTGTAGAGCCAAGTGTCTGCCAGTAGGGGGAGCTTATCTTCCCTGGCGGTTTCAAAAAAATAAAGAAAAATGCACCAAAATGTTAGTTTTCTTTCTTTCTTTTGGTTGATTTCAGTGTCTGGAATTTGCGGAGAATTTGAGGCGACCTTGACCCCCTCCCCGACTCCTCCCCCAATGCCCCACCCCTCCCCTCTGTGCTTGCGTTGTTGGCTTATTGTTTTTTTTTTGGTTTTGCCGTCTCGTCGTCGGGAGTCATTCTCTCTCCTCGTCCTCGCCGCGGCGGCGGTCTCAAGTCTTAGCCGAGCACCTTGTCTCGTCGTCGTCCCCCCCGCCGCGGCGGTGGCGGTCTCAGCCTCAGCTGAGCGCCTTGTGCCGGCCGCCACAGCAGCCGCAGCGGGTCGCCCCCTGGTGGCAGGCGTGCAGCGGCGGGTAGAGGCAGAGGCAGGGCGCCACCAGCGACAGGCCCAGCAGGGCCAGCCAGCGCGTGCCCAGCCGAGCTCCTCCTCCTCCTCCTCCCCCTCCCCCTTCCCTCCCTCCCCCGCCTCCAATGTCCCCTCCCCCTCCACCGCCGCCCACCTCGCAGGAGCAGGGGTCCGAGTACTCCCCCTCCGGGTCGGACATGCAGTGGTACAGCATGGTGTCGGCCAGCCACATGCAGCTGATCCGGCGGATGCAGACCCCCACCGGGTCGGGGGCATCCTGGCACCGCCCCCGCCGGTTGTCCGACAGGTAGAAGGCCTCGCCGCAGTGCTCGCACTGAGCGCGCTCAGTCCCAACGCCGCCCCCCTCCTTCCGGCCCTTCCCCCCGTTGGCGGCCGGCGAGGAGCGGAAGGAGGAGCGCGGCTGCGCTGACACCACTGAGGAAAAGTCCAGCGGGCGGCAGGGACCACCGCTGCCCTTACTGGCCAAGGGTCCGAGGGCGGGATCCGGGTCCGAAAGCGGCGCCAGCGGGTAGGTGTAGTCGTGCTTGTGCGCCTCAGTCTTGGCAAAGTGCACGTATGACTCTACGTCGCTGTCGTCCGTCTGCAGGAACCTGTCACGCACAGCGGCGTGGCGGTAGTCCTCGTAGCCCGAGTGCTGGTGGCGCCCCTGCTGGTTGTAGCGTCCTTGCTGCTGCTGCTGGTGGCAGCGCCCCAGCTGCTGGTGGTGATGGTGGCGCTCGGCCGCGCGCTCCCAGCTGCGTTCGCGCGGGTTGATGCGCACAATCTCCTCGTCCTCCTGGAACTTGACGTGGCGCGTCGGCCGCGACAGCTGCTGGCGAGGAGGGTGAGGGCGAAGAAGAAATAGATGGTAAAACCCTTAGTATTAGAAGCTGCATGTCCATTACAGCTTTTCGCAATATAAAAGTGATATATTTCAAGTACAATCTTGTCCAGTGAGAGATTTTACGACGTTTGTTTACTATCAAGAATGGTTGTTACATTTTTCTCTTTGATTACTTATATAAAAAAATATTCTGTCTCCTCCTCCGTCCAAACATAACACACTATTTTCACTTGAAGTGAACTGGTCACGTGACCTCGTACTAGCCTAGCTAAAACTAGCCCTGTGTTTACAGTCTCCTGTTAAAGAAATTGGTATGTATGTGTGTAATTATGAATTTTTTTTTTGTCTCTTTTTGGTCTCACCTGGTCCAGAAAGTAGTGGTCCGACAGCCGGTTGGGGTCGAGGAGGTCATGGCGGTGTCCCAGCATGCACTTGTGTCTGGGGAGGGGCGAGGACTCGAACGGCGGCAGACTGCTCTCCATCTTCTGGGAGGAGTTGGACGAGCTGTCGGTGGCGTTCTGTCGGGAGCGGGAGGGACAGCAAACAAACACAGGATGAGGGTCCGAAGGCTGCGCTCTGATTGGATGCGGCCAACTGGCAAGCTAGCGCACGCGGGGAACACTACGATTGGACAAACAAAAACAGGAAGTCTTGGCCGGCGCGGCTCTGATTTGGGAAAACAGGAAGGGTGAGCTCAGTGCCGCTGGAGTCGGAATTCTGCTGCAAACATCAGCCATTGAAGACTGTGTGTGTGTGTGTGTGTGTGTGTGTGTGTGTGTGTTGGGGGGAGGAGTGTTACTGTCTGCTGCTGTCTGTAAGATCTTCAAATTGGATTTTTTTTATTTTGCTGGAAAAAGACCTTCACAAGAAAAGGCAAATGAGAAAATTAAAACAAAAACATAAAATGCCGGGTTTTCTTGTTGAAAGTGTCGAAATTTTGAAAAAAAAAGTCCCAGTTTAAATTCTCTAAATTGAAAGAGAATGACTGGAGACAGAGCGGCCGTCAGGAATATTGCGTAACTCTGTGCGTGGCTCCATTCATGCTGACGGTTTCCGACCTCAAATAACTCTGTGACAAATTTCACATGATTCAGATCAGCGGCTCTTTGGGAGAGAAGCTGCTCCCCGTAGCTCAGGCATGGGCAAACTACGGCCCGGGGCTCATATGCGGCCCGCCAAGCTTCTAAATTCTTCCTGCACAACTTGAAGAAATTATATTGATTGTCAGTAAGTCATAAAATAGCTTCATTTCATCCATTTTTCAGTGTTTCAAGTCATTTCAACGAAGAACTAAATCCTGTGTGGCTTCAGAAGGCACAGATTTTGTTGCGACTTTGCTTTTGTTCATTTTCAGTTGACATTAAAGCTACGTGATATGTTTTCATCCCTCATACATATCTATACGCCCCTCGGTCAAATTTTTAGAACCCATTGTGTCCCACCAGTCAAAAAGTTTGCCCACCCCTGCCCTTGCTGCAACTCGCTGCCACTGCAACTCTGTGTGTGTGTGTGTACGCGTGTGCGTGCGTGCAAGGAAACCCTATCCTGTGCTCTTCCTGCTGGACGGTGCTCAGGCTCGGCTCCAACTCAAACCTTGGCCAGACGCTGCACCACCGCCGGGCGCTCAGACACGCAGACGCACAAATGCAGACGGTCTCGGTGGGGCAGGGGCAGGGGCAGGGAGGGGCGCTGGGGGGGGGGGCGGAGCAGCAGCAGCAGCAACTAATGTCTGGGTGTGTTTAGCGCTGCTGCTGCTGCTGCTGCTGCTGCTCCGTCCCCCCCGGTGGAGGAGCTATATTTACTGCGCTCCTCCTCTGATGCGCTGCCCCGCCCCCCGTTTAAAACCTGCTGCAGCTCCGGCCCCACCTGTCCGAGTGGCCTTGAGCGGCGTGGCGCGTGCGGCGGCGGCGCCCCCTGGCCGCGCTGCTTGCAATGTACAGTATGCCCGTGATGAAACGAGACTCCGCGGCCGCACAGTGTGTTAAGTTAAGGTGGGACTGGACAATAAGTCATTCGGAGACAAAATATCCGTGCAAGACTTTTCTGCAAACAGATAAACCTTGTCCTCCACTGCCCGTCATCACCACTCCATGCATGCAATGTGTGTGTATGTGTGTGTGTATAATATAAGAAGGTGAACAAACTAATTTCTAATTTCATGAGCCAGCAGCAGTCGGGCCTACAAAAATGACAGACGCTTATGAATGAAAGTGAGTGAGGGAGTAACATGACCCGGACCCGTCTATCTATCTGTCTGTCTGTCTGTCTGTCCCTGTGCTCCCCCATGGCCTCATGGTCTTACAGCCCTGCGAGCAGCCGGCCAAAAATAACATGACACGCTGCCTGGGCTGCCGGCTCCGCCCCCCTGCAGAAGACATTACTGGGGGTTGGGGGGGGGGACAACTCTGGCCTCCATGGCTGCGACTAATTCAAAACACAGAATATCTGCGAGCAGCGAGGTGGGTGGGGGGTGCGGGGGCTTATTTTTGGACCTTCTCCCTCCATGTATCCCAGCCCAGCGCTGGACGGAGGGCAGTTCCTGTTATTTTCTGACACAATCACGCCACCCAGCTCTGGGGATCAGCCGTTTGTGATGTCACAAAGGGCACCGCCACCTCGCCCCAGGTTAGTGAGATGTATCCGCCCCATTTCACCAAATTTCCTGTCCCCTTCCTTCAGGGCCAACCAGGTGGTCAGGACGCTAAAATCCAGCAGTCTTTTTATTTAATTTTGGTCAGCGGTTGCAAACAGTGGGTTAACACTGGGCTTTCCTTTCAGACCTACCAACCACTTGAGTGACACTGCAGTCAACATCTTGGACCTGTTGAGTTTGTGATAAGCAGCAGGTTGTTGCATATTTCGAATATCTCAAAAAATGTTTTGCAACAACACTGCAACTCTTACCCGAACCCGGCCCTAACTGCAGCTGCAGCAGCAGCAGCAGCAGTAGCAACAGCAGCAGCAGCAGCAGCAGCAGCAGTAGCTGCTTCTAATACTCCTATGATTGCGCAAAACCTAAATATCGCAATAGAAAACTGGTAATGGAAACACGTAAACTTCGAAAAACCTCTCAAATATGGCTATTAGATGTTTATGCTCTCATGAGGTTTTTCAGACGTATCCATATTGAGGTATGTTGCAAAAGTGTCGTGGAAACACTCTTTTCGCATTTACACGTCAACGGATGCGACGTACGGGGTCACATGATGAGTTCACTTCAAGTGAAAATGGCGCGTTGTGTTTGGACGAAGGAGGAGACGGAATATATTATTTTTACTAATCAAAGAGAAAAATATAACAACCATTCTTGACCGCAAACAACATGGAAATGCAGATTTATTGCAAAATGTTTTGTACCTCCATCCTCCTCAAAGTGGGCTCTCGTGGGACGAGATTTTACGAGAATTACGCCTCATTTGCTTCACACTATTCAACACCTGCAAATCGCAATTGTCCTTTCTCGAAATTTTTAGAAATACTGCTTTTACTTTGCGACAAACCGTAATGGAAACGCAGCTAGTAGCAGCAGCAGCAGCAGCAGCAGCAGCAGCAGCAGCAGATGAACCAGGAGGAAGTTCCTCTCGTAAATCACCACGAGCCGCCTCGCTAAGCTGGGAAACAGCTGCTAGCCGCTAGTGGGCGGGGAGGGGGGGGGAGGTGAAATGAGGGAGGGTGAGGGAAGAGGAGGGGGGTGAGGGTGGGAGAGGGGGAGGGAGGAGGTCAGCAGAAAAAGCATGAGGTGGTGGGATACAGGAAGTGACCTTCTGACCCCGCCTGCTGCTCCCGGTGTCATGTTACAGAGCGAGCTGGGGGTGGGGGGAGTGCGCGCACACACACACACACACACACACACACACACACACACACACACACACACACACACACACACACACACACAGAACTGCAGCAGGTAAAAGAAAAAGACGCTGGATTCTGTGTTTTCTGGGTTGAAAACGCAGCAGTTTTCTACAGCAGCGACTTGCTCTTTCTTTCTCTCTCTCATAGACCCAGGTCGAGTTTTGGGTTGCTTCGAAACAACAGAGAGCACCAGACAAAAAGACGAGGGGATGATTCATACATTTATACAACTTTATAACTAACTGGAGTGATAAAAAACGCCCCCGCAGGGTTAAACTGTCAACCGAAGTAGAGCGCCGGAGGTCTGAGTCTGTGGGCTGAGCCAACCAGTCTGGGGGGGAGGGGTGGGGGGTGGGGCTGCTCCCCTAAAGGCTGCCAAAGGAACTGCAGCAATGCAGCCAGAGTTTTGAATGGCGATGGACTGCTGCAGCTGGATTTGAACTTGTGTGAAAATCATTGACTGGTGGGGCCGGTACAAGGCGGAAAGACTGGGTCCTGACGAGGGGAAAGAGGAAAGGAAAAGAGAAATATTTTGGCGACAGAGACCAGAGGGAGTCTCACCAACTCGTCATGTGTGTCGCGAGTTGCCATGACGTCGGCGTGACCTGCGTAGGGAGGGGCAGGTCAGGTGACCTGGCTCCTCTCCCTCCCTCCCTCCCCTGCCCTCTACCTTGGCTGCTTGAGGCAGAGGGTTGCTGCTGCTTGAAAATCAGTGGGGCACAACAATGATGGCCAGGAAGCCCTGGGAGAGCAGCAGCAGCAGCAGCAGCAGCAGTAACAACAGAAGGAGCAGCAGCAACATTAGCAGTAGCAGTTCTCACCGTGAAGACGTCATCGTCGCCCAGCTCGCTCTCGTTCTGCAGCGCCGTGGAGGAGGAGGTGGTGGAGCCTGCAGGAGGACAACAGCAGGAGTCAGTGAGTCAGAAAATCACACGTCGGATGGCGAGCAGAAAGTCGTCCCATCAAGAGTCTAAACTTGCATCGAGGCTCCGTTCACCTGCTGACTAGAAGCCTGATTGAAAACAAACTTGTGATTCGCACGGGAACAGATGGATGGAGTGACCCACCTTGTAGGAGGACAAAATATATCCCGCGATATGTAGAAAACAGGCTTTAATGTTCATTGAAAATGAACCAAAGCAAAGTCGCAACAAAATATATGTCTTTCCAGCCCCACGTTATTACGCTCTTTATTGAAATGACTTAAAACACTGAAAAAATGAATAAAATACAGCAGTTTATGACTGACTGACTATTATCATTTCTTAAAGGTCGGTTTAAGGGTCAGATTATAAAGCTTTAACAGGCTGTAGTTTGCCCACGCCTGCTTGATAATACTTCAACTGATTGTAGTGTGGAGGGTGTGGTGTGGGGTGGGGCGGGGCTGCGTCACCTTCGGCCAGGTCCTCCATGGCCTTCCTCACCCCCCTGTCGAACGCCCGGCCATCGGCCGGACTCTGGAAGGACAGACCGCACTTCCTGTCCTCCAGCCTCCAGTGGTGGAAGGTGGGCGTGGCCACGGTGTAGACCAGCTCCTTCCTGAGGGGGCAGTCCAGGATCATCTGCACACACACACAAAATTACTCCCCGTCCTCCCCTCCTCACCATCCCCCACCCCCCCCGCCGTCAAGTGGACCTGCTGATGTTCTCACCTGCTTGTCCCGCAGCCGCTCCCCTCGGATGAGGAACTGGTTGAGACCGGCCGGTGGTCCGGGGGCCAGCTGGGGGGGCTGCAGGCGGCAGACCCCCACCCTGCTGAGGGCGCCTCCGTCCTGGGCCAGCCAGCCGCCGCTAGAGTCATCCCGCGTCATCACCACCGCTTTCACACGCACCATGTAGCTGTCACTGGGGAGGGGAAGGGGAGGAGTTAGTTTGGTTCCAGTCCCAAATCTCCCACTGGCTTTCTCTATAGGCAGTTCTGTGGAGCCGCTATATAGTGACTCATCAAACAAATTAAAAAACTTTCAGACTCTCTTGGCGCCGTTAATGACGTCATCATGGTCGTATTATTAAAAAGTCCCGTCAGCAGGTGGTCATAAATATTCTCAAAATGAAATATATACATATTTACTAAGTGTATTCCCATATTAAATAAATAATGCTGGCCTTTTCTATCTATCGGTATGCATTGTGGGACACTTTGAGTGGACTATGTAGTGCATAATAATGCATATAGTGCATATAGTGACAGTAGGGGGCGATGGAGGACACAGCCGGTCTAAAAGCTTTTTCACACCAGCACCAGAGTCCCACTGGTCCCACTGTCCACAACCCCTCCATGAGGAGGAAAACTTCTTAAGGGAAGGGGCAGTCAGCGATGTGAAAATCGGGATTTAATAACGACAATAATAAGAAGAAGAATTATGACGATAGAAAAATCCCCAGACCACGGAGGAGCAATTCACAAATTGAAGATGCAACTTTTTTTTCCTCCCCAACTATGTGCAGACATCAGCCACCAACTGACTCTGACGGTCTGTGTGTGTGCGTGTGTGTGGGGTGTTTCGGTTCCATCTTTGGTTTGTGAAACTGAACTCGGTCACGGTGGCGGACGCAAACAGCTGACTTGACGACGACAACAGCAGCGCAACGGAAACATTGCATTTGCATGCCGGACTTTTTTTTCCCACCAGTAACTGGTGCAAGTACTGTACGTAGGTAGCGGACTGAGCTACTGGAGGGTCTGTGCAGTAAATGCTGGATGTCGGAGGCGAGGAGAGAATATTATATGCGACATTTTTTGAAACCGACAATTGGCTGGAGTACCCTCTCTGACCAGCAGAGGGATGGAAATGTCACGCACTAGGCCTTTTACTTAGCAAATAAATAAATAATATCTTTGCCATCACTGCACACTGCATACCAGGTACGACATCACAACATTTGTAACGACGAATAACCACCGTTAGCGCAACGCTCACAGCGAGCATGAATGAGTCGACAATAACAGGATGTGCCCGCTGTGTATTCCGTTGATGCAGCGCTGCGTGTTTGCATACTGTGTGTGTTTGTGTGTGTGTGTGGGGGGGTGAAAGAAGTGAAATAAATAGACGGGGAGAGAGAGAGAGAGAGGGAGAGACGCAGTGAATGAAAAGAGGCGTCGTTACATAATTAGCTCAGAGACGAGTCCCTCACACACACATGCGCGAGTGGCCAAACTGGTTAGGCCACTTCCATCCACACAGACACACACCCATACACACACAAACACACACCCACACACACGCATTCATAAAAATGCAGTGAATGACAGAATGAGTGGCAGCAGACAACTTTAAGACAGGAAACCCGACTGATTCAACCACTTCCTGGTAAACACACACACACACACACACACAACAAACACACAAAGCCATCACAAATTTGATGCCAACCAAAAGAAACCAGATAATTAGCGGCAGATGGGAGGATGATTTAAGATGCAGATACGACAAACTGGTTGCGTGAAAACACAACAAAGAGACAAACAACTGTTACAGAGCTGAGTGGCACTGCTGAAGCTCAATTATGTCAATAAACAGGAAAAGTTGTCACTGTTTGACCAAAAAAAAGCTTTAATTGTGTTGACTTTCGCTAACTGCTACTTCTGTGTTTGTTAAAAAATAAATAAAAAAATAAAGAGGCAGCCAAGAAAAGGCGACAATTTTAATCAAATCGAAACTGAAAGCACCCAGCGGCTTAAAGGTGCTGCCGTAGCACGGAGGACGTTAGCCAGCATGCTAACACCACCGCCACTGCGCTACCGGTAGCCAGCACGCTATCACCAGTTGCAGCGTCACTGTCCAGTGAAGGGCCACGTCTGTTTGGCTCAGCGGTGAACTTTGACCTGCAACTTTGAAGGAGCTGTAAGGGAGCCCAACTAAGGGGCCGTTTACACAGATATGGGTTTTCCTGAAAATCAAAAGGTTTGCAAATCGATCTCGCTGTGTTTATTTTCACCTTGCACACAATACATGAGCACCATGTGTTATTGTTCACTATCGTTTGCGGTTTGTTGTAGTGGAAGTTAATGGGAAGACTGCATCCTGATCATTAGTAGCAGTAACAAGTCCATTGCCCGATGTGGTTGTTATTGTTGCGAGTGGTCGTCTGCACCTCGCGGTGGCTCAGGTTGCAAGGCGGGGAAGGGGTTTAGAGCTGTGATGTCAGTGTTTCCAAAAAAGATCGGTCTCGGCGTTTACATGAAGCAAACTTATCCACCCCTGAGGAGCGTTTTCGAAGAGGTGCGGTTTAGGTCAGGGCGGTTTCAGTGAAAACGCCAACTTTGCGTGAACGCAAGACTGAACAGACTAAATATTTCTGCGTTTTCAGAGAAATCGGTTTTCATGTAAACAAGGCCTAAAGCAGTTTTCTCTGGGGTGGGGGTGACGGGGTTGCTTGGTGCGTACCGGGGACTGCAGGGTGGGAAAGGGGGAGGGAGAGGGAGTGAGGTTCTGGTTATCAGGTGTGGCATCCCGCTCCTGTGGCAGCGATAAGAGGCCAGTGAGGGCAGCAGCCGGCTGCCATCAGAGCAGCAAGACTTCCTGTGATAAGGAGCCACTGGCCACACACACACACACACACACACACACACACACACACGTTTCACCAGGAGAGTTTCTTTTTCTTCTTCACCTCCGCCTTCTTCTCCTTCTGTGCGTGTCGAGCCCAACACCGTGTGACTCACCGTCGGCCACAAGCTCAATCACAGCCAAGCCGACATGTGTACAAATTGACTTGATGTTCTTGCTCACTCACGAGACCAAACAGTTATGAACACGCAGCGGCACCGAGCCAGAAGCCGTTACCCTGAGGCTCACACACACACACACACACACACACACACACACACACACACACACACACACACACACACACACACGTACTGTGTATATATATATATATATATATATATATATATATACACATACACACATACATACATATACACACATACATATATACATATATATATATATATATATATACACACACACACACATATATATATATATATATATATATATATATATAAATATATATATATACTGTATATAGATATACACACATCTGTATACATATATATGTATATATTCTCTCTCTCTGTCTCTCGCTCAGAAAAAAGTTATGGGAATAAATCGATTTTATAATTTCGCAGGGCATGGGACTTTTTTTTTTTCAGTTGCGTGAGAAATTAGTAGACAACATTGTGCAGATTGTTCCCCTAACTTTGTTTTCTCCCCCCCTTCGCCTCCTCCCTCTCCCTTCCCTTTTAATAGGAGAACATGACTGAGACAAACAGGAAGAGCAGCGTCCGCGGTGAACGGGTTCATTCACAACTATCGACACAGGCAGGAAGCTGCTCGGGTTGCGGTGGCGGTGTAGGGGGGAGGGTAGGGCGGATCAATTTTCTGTCAATCAGCTGGATTTGAAGCGGAACGCTCACATGTTTGAGCGGCACTCTGGTGGCTGTGAGCGACAGGAGGTCACTGGTGTTGGCGGCCATGTCAATGAATAACTTCCTCTTTTTTTTGTGAGTGGGAGCGGCCGACCAATCATAAAGAGGTCGGGGATCATTGTCGCGAGCGTCTCGGTTGTGAAACAGGTCGACGCTGCGGCGGCGAGTTTGCGTTTGAAACGCCCAACAATTTGCGGCTGTTTAACAGGGACAGAAAACACAAGCTGGAAATAAGAAGCTGGAAATAAGCTGATTGTGGAGCCTTTGAAAGTTGACCAAAACCTCCTTAAACACTTCATATCCTCTTATGTTGGTTTAAGCTTCTCTGCTCAGGGGTCAGATGTAAATGACAGCTTTCATAAAAAAAATTCTGAATGTCAAAAATGGTAAAATTGTCTCTAGCTGCGTTTCCATGACAGTGTTTCGCAAAATAAAAGCGAAGCCAGTTTCTATTGAGTGGTGTGAAGCGCATAAGTGTAATTCCCGTAAAAAACCTTTTAGCGATATTTGAAAGGTTTTTTCGAAATTTAGGCGTTTCCATTACCAGTTTTTTATTGCTATATATAAGTTTTGTGCAATTCTAGGGGTAATGGAAACTCGGCTTATGTCTTAATTAATTTAGTCAAAGTATGTTTACGTTAGAATAGTATCATTCTGGAGAACTACAAGGCCCAAAGGTGAATAGCTAACGAGGGAGCGCGTACGTCCACCGCTATTAAGAAGTTTGCTACTGAAACGGGGATTTACGAGGACATTTCATTGTGAGTTACAAGCTAAATCATCTACCCGACGTTTTCTGAAATGTAACTCAGAAAAGCCATTCGTTAGCCAAGCGAGCGTGTACGTAGCGGTAGCTGCTATTAGCTAACCAGGCTAGCCACACTAGCTTCACCTGGATATTTTCCGACCCGAAAGAAGGACCAGTGGATCCATCCCGGAAGCTCAGAGTTCCTCTGGAGCACGGCGTGTTTACTGACGTAGCGGCTCGCTAACAACATTAGCACAACAGAGTGAGACACAGTTGAATTTTTACTTTGAGATGAATGCAAAGCCTCTCAGCTATCAGATGAGGTCGACTGGGAGTCGTGGATGCCCCGGGTCGGGCCCTCCAAGGTCCGGCCCGGGGACTAGAACCAACAGAAGAGTCTGAAGAGCCTGTTCTCTTCTCGCCATCCTTGTCTAAACATGCTGGTATATTTAACGCCACCCATGACAGGCGGTGCCACTTCCTGCTGCTATTTGCGGTTAGTCACAAATAGCTCGTAGTCCTCCTTTAAAGAAATTCTAGTTCTAGATTTAATACACGCTTTAAAAAGTAAAAAACGTTAACGCGTCCATTTCCCGAGGAAAGTGACTGGAGCTTCAATGCTGCCGTCACATTTCAGAGCCCCTGAATGCAACCCAGTGATAACCTTGTCTCCGTTACTGATTAGAGATCTGTGATTTGTACAAACCTCAATGAACTAGCAGACTGTGCAGACAACAAGAATCTGCCAGACAACAAAACAGACACGTCCGAAGTCTCAAAACCCTTTTCGGACGGTTTGTTGGAGTTTTTTTTTTCCCGTCCCGGCGATGACATCACACCGTCAGGGAATCATGATCTCAGTATGGGTGCTGCGAGCTTTAATCTTTGGACAGTAAAATGACTGTGAATAGCAGGCTAAGGAAAGAGTTCCAGTACATATTTTTTTTTCCAAATGCACAGCCAAATTTGGAGGAGCTGAGCCTTTTATTTCCACTTAAGGCAATTTGCTGGCTTTGCATATCTGGAATCTATTGTATTTATGTTTCATTCTTTAATACAAGAACTTCAAACAAATCACGGCCATAAAACTCCTCATAGAAGAGGCTGTTTTTGCTGCTTAATGAAAGTTAAATAAAAAGCACTTGTGTAGATGAAGTCTGAGCCAAACTGTGTTTTAACAACAACCGACACCAAATTACATAAATATTTAACAGCCAGTTTGTCCTGTCATGGTTTTAAAGGTTGATTGCATTATGAAGAGTCGTACTGTTGAACTTTGTTATCGGGTGGAAAAAAAAAAAAAAAAAAGGAGCCGCCACTTCCTGAGTGAATGAAGGAAAAAAAACTAAACAAGCTATTAAAATCTTGGTCACCCAGTCAGCTGATGAGCGGACATTTAAAAAAAGAGGCAAACAATCCGTGTCCATTGTTGGGTCTCTGGATATAAACAGCAGCACAGGGCCATTATATAATGACTCCGGATAACAACTGGCACGCTAACGCTAGCAACTAGCGACGAGCACAGGCATGGGCAAACTACGGCCCATGAACCATATGTGGTCCATTAGGCTTTTTGATCCAGCCTGCCGAACGTGAAGTAATTATATGAACAGTAAAAAAAAAAAAAAAAAAAAAAAAAGTATTATCAATTTTCAGCATTTTAAGAGTCATTTCAATAAAGAGCTTAAATACCGTGGGGCTTTAAAGACACATATTTTGTTTTAAACGCTTTTGTTCTGTCACATTTTAGAACCCATTGTGGCCCACCAGTTAAAAAATGCCTCACTTTGCCTGTATGGGCCCTGACGTGCAGCACGAAGGTGAAAATCAATACCACCAATCAACCAAATTGAACCGTGTCCTCCTCCTCCTCCCCCGTAAGCCCCCCCCAATATATTTCATTTCACTTGTTTATTCAAACAGGCTTAAAAAAATATATAAAATAAATCAAATATGCAACCATGCTTAGGCAAGAATTAGAAAACTCTTCAACAACATAAGCAACCACTCTATGCTGGAAAGGGTGTTTGTGAAATGAAGTTAAGGAGAATGACACTGCAACACAAACTCTGGAATCTCAGGGCATTTCGACGTCGACAGGAAACGTCGGATTTCAGTGAGTCACAACTGCGAGACAATAAAGGGGGACGGGGAAAGAAAAAAAAAAATCACACTCCTCCCAATCGCACAACTAGTGCCTTTGGCTGATTTTTTTTATTATTTTGTTATTTAGATTGTTTTTATGAATCCCTCCCAACACACAGTTGATAAGAAACTCACGGAAACTCATCAACCTCCGACCAAACTCTCGCATACGGGCGCTTCATTTCCACCACGTGGCGACAGGAAATGCTGCTGGGACACAGGTGAGGTGCTGCGCACCCCCGCCGCTGCTGCTGCTGCTGCTGCTGATGAGCACTTTTTGTTCAGCCGTAACGATTATATTCCGTTACCTTCGCTGAACGTCAGCGGGCATCTCCTGTCCAACACTGACTCTGCACATGCTGACCCTGCAGCAGCAGCAGCAGCAGCAGCAGCAGCAGCAGCAGCAGATTTTTATCCAACTAGACCATGGGTGTCAAACTCTGGCTCGCAGGCCAAATTTGGCCCCGCAGTGTTGCTCATCAATATCAAACACTGTCCCTTTTGCACATCTGCTCTTGTTTGTTTGTATATAGATTGACTTGAACGTTTCATGCAATTACAGTATAGTTTATTTCTAGATTGTTTTCAGTGCTCCAACAATGTAGATTCCCAATTTGGGATTGATAAAGTACATCTACTCTATTCTATTAACAAGCAATATCATTCAGTGTGAAGTGGACACAGTCCCTTCCCAGACACCGTCAGTCTGCCACTACTGCGCTGCCACAAAGAGGACAGAGCTGCATCATGTGCGTGACACTGGGCTCCAACTTGAAAGGGGAGACCTGGAGGAGGGGGAAGGGAAGAGGGGAGGGGCCGGATGTCAGACCCCCCCCGTGCCACACCCCCAACCCCCCACCCGCTGCCCTCTGGACCGTATCCGGCCGCCAGAACAGACGGTCGGTGGCGTAACGCACCATTAAAGCATGAATGGAGTGACGCGCCGGAAGTTAGAGGGTGGCGGTTTTTTCTTTTTTTTTATGAATGGGGGTGGGGGCGATAAGGGGAGCTTCGCGTCACGTGACGTCACGGCAACGCAGCGCAAACATGCCCAACAACAGCAGCGGCGGATCGTTGGACCCGCTCAGCTCCGCTCCGTCTGCGCACACCGAGCCGCTAAACTGGCGCTACTTCCGGCCTCCGAACAAACACGCACACAAACAAACTGTGCGTCGGTTCTGTCAATGGGCTCATCCGGGTCCGTGCGCGCGGGCTCCTTCATTAGCCACATTTCGCAATGATCCACGCGGACTCTCGCGAGCCGATGGCCCGGATGTAGACCCCAGCTGACCGCTGCTTTTGCTCTTCTTATGGTGCTTCTTTGCAATATACAGGTGTATGTATGTGTATGTATAACGAGAGGAAATAAAGGAGCCGCCCTGGATGAGCCGCTTGTCCGCAGCCGCTGTCTGTCCGTGTGGTTGTTTTTATGAATGGAGCGCGGCAGCAGCCTATGCAAATGAGGCGGATTGAGAAAGAGATGGCGGAGCAGGCGGATCGGATGTCTCACATCCGGTGAGACTCGAGACTTCCCCTCCGGTTGGAAAGGGGGGGCGCGCGCGCACACACACACACACAGAGCTCAACTTCGAGCTCGACGACACAATCTGGGAGGAGGTGTGTGTGTGTGTGTGTGTGTGTGTGTGTGTGTGTGTGTGTGTGTGTGCGAGAGAGCGAGCGAGCGAGAGAGAGAGAGTGTGTTTGGGTGTTTGGAGAAGGTGGAACTGCGGGGCGTGTGTGAGTTCCTGAGTTGCGCTGCTACAGGGGCCTGCACTGTCGCCTCGGATCCTTTCACAAAATGTTTCCGATCCACCCACGCTTTACTCCCTCCCTCCCCTCACCGCTCACCCCTCCTCCTCACTCCTGCTCACTCCGCAACCAGTCTGAACGCCAATGTGTGTCCCGAGAGGAAAGAAACATATTAGCTGCGCGACTGTGCGGCAACAACAATAATAAGCCAAATTAAAACATGGAGTGATTTTCAATGGCAAAAAAAAAGCACGAGCACCACCCTCCC
Source organism: Nelusetta ayraudi (assembly GCF_046127955.1). NCBI lineage: Eukaryota > Metazoa > Chordata > Actinopteri > Tetraodontiformes > Monacanthidae > Nelusetta > Nelusetta ayraudi. The sequence goes on from NW_027466215.1 coordinate 613,195, forward strand.
TCTCTACCCCCACAATTAATAAATGAACGAGTCTGATCCGGAGCTCGATCGCATTCCACCAAGAAGTTGCCCCGATCATCTCCCAACTTGTAGCCGCGACGCGCGCGCGCACGCGCGCACACACACACACACACACACACACACACACACACACACACACACACACACACACACACACACACACACACACACGGCAGTACTCACTCGCTCGGCGGTGTTTCTTCTATCATTTTCTCCCCTCAGCTCAGGTTCGGCGCCGCGGCGGTTCCGTTCTGCTCGCTCGTCATGGTGTCGGCCGCGGCGGAGCCTCCGGTTATGCATAAAAAATAAAAAAGGGAGGAAAAAAAAAAAATCACCCACCCCCCAATTCAGCGCCTTTGTTGCTCGCTCGCTCGGCTCGAGCTCGAGCTCGGGCTCCCCCGGCTGCCTCGGTGTCCTCTCCTCCTCCCCCCCCCCCCACCACAACCTCCCCCTCCCCTCCCCCTCCTCCTCCTGCGGGAGTCCTCGGTGGAGAAAACAAACACACACAGTCCTCGTCCTCCTTCTTCTTCTTCTCCTCCAACCTGGAGCTGCTTTAACTTTGATCCACCATCGTCTGCTAGTTCGGAGAGCAGCTTAAAGCGTGCGCGCACGCACGCACGCACGCACACACACACACACACACACACACACACAGACAGACGTATCCAGCACCCCCCCCCCTCCTCCTCTCCCGCTTCCCTAATAACACGCACACACACGCACACACACACTCACACTCACTCACTCACTCACTCTCTCTCGCACACACACACGCACGCACGCACGCACGCAAAGGCACACAGTCCGTTCGCTCCCCTTCTCCTCCTCCTTCTCTTTCTTCTTTTCCAGCCCGTGTTTTAAGTCCTGCTGCCGCTCACGTTCCCTCCGGCAGCCAGTTTTGCGTCAAAGAGAGAGCGAGGGAGAGCGCGAGAGAGTGAGTGTGCGCGTCCTCGCCGCTGTATGCGCGAAGGGGGTGGCCCCGCTAGAGCCCCATGTCTCGCCCTACTCCATGTTGGATCGCAGGCGGGCGGCCGAGCTGCTCCGACGACGCCGGGGGAGGAGGTGGGGGAGGAGGAGGAGGAAGGGAGGAGGGAGGGCCGAGCAGGGCGGAAGCAGTGACGTAGGTCTACATTTTGGTAGAGGGCCCACGAGCCGCAGGGGCCCTTGATAAATGACCCCCCCCCTCTTCTTCTCCCCCCTGATGGTCATTTGCAGCCATTTGTTCTCTGATATATATTTTTTTAGAGTCACCCAAAGTTCCTGTTGTTATCATGTGAACGATCCAAAAATGAAAATGAAAATAATGTGAATGTAAAAAAAAATAATAGTGAATTATCTTATAAATAATGGGAGCTGTACACAGTATGATTATTGATTGTCTTGTGTAGAATACTAGTAATGACAGGATACACACAACGTTCAGATAGGTCAGTCATATATATATATATATATATATATATATATATATATATATATATATATATATATATATATATATATATATATATATATATATATGTACATAATCCAAACGTAATGACAACAGGGATTAAAAGAGGTTTTATTTGATTAAACCTGTTCACATTTCACCAGTCTGTCAGTTTACCTGCCAGGTGACCTGCAGCCGTTTAGCTCTGTTGAAAAAGAGCTCAACGACTTTGCGGATTTGCGCTTTTTAACACCCATTGCCCCTTGCAACAGTTTGCCAGCATTGTTTTCAAGTTTTTCCACGTCCGAGCGAGTCCCAAAGCTGGTCCTGTAGCGTCCTCAGCTGGTGGGTTGGAGCCATTGCCACACATCAAGCGAGGACTTGCAGTTGCAATATTTGTCGTACTTATGAAAAAGAGGACCTCTGGCTGTGATGGTTACACTTAAAGCAGTGGTGCTCAAACTTTCTCTGTCACACTTCACCTTGGTGGAAGAAAAATTTTCGTGGGGCTAGAAGCCCCAAATTTGACATGGCTGTGTCTTAAGGGATCCCGATGAACCTGCAAGTGGTCCCATGTCTCTAGGACTAAGTTGACTTTTCACCCCATAGACTTGCATGGCATTAGGGTTAGCGATAAGGCTGGAATTAGGGTTAGGGTTAGGGTTAGGGTTACTGCTGGAATTAGGGTTAGGGTTTCGGGGTTCCTCATGGGCTAGAAGCCCCAAATTTGACGTGGCTGTGTCTTGAGGGATCCTGATGAACCTGCAAGTGGCCCCATGTCTCTAGGACAAAGTTGACTTTTGACCCCATAGACTTGCATGGCATTAAAGAGAGAAAATACTGCTTCTTCAGTTTTTTCACCAGAGTTTTATCCTGCATGTTCATTTCCGGTGCATGAAGATCAGGACTACAAATTTAATGTTACAGTTTCTTTTTTTTGTCTTAGCATTTTTATTATGTCTCGTAACCAGTGACGTGACTGCAAACCCCGAGTTTAGCAATTGTGGTAATACGCGACTGCCACCTTGTGGTAGAAAATGAGAGTGACAGGCTACACGTCAGTGGAAGAGCCACGTGGTAAAGAAAATGTGCTTCTCTGGCCTCGAAACCGAATTGACTCAGATTATGGCCAACGGACTGGCTGATGTTTCTATGTTGCGTTGTTTTTACGACACTATGACTTTTATATATGCTTCAGCCAAAAGTATACATCTTAAACAATGTGGACAAGGAAGATTTAAGAAAAAAAAAAAAAAATTCTATAATACAAACTACAATACAAACGAGCCGTCAACATCTGAAAGGGTCATTAAGCTAAAGGTTTTTGGACCTTCATCCACTAACTCACTTCCTATCTGTGTTTTCCATGTGTACACAGCAGTCAGTTAGTTGACATGAAAACCTCAATGTCTCCATGCATTGCTGTGTGCACTTCCTGCTGCCCGTTTGTACAGTTTGCATGTCAGTGCTGCAACCTCACATGACCTCACACACAGTTGACCCCAGCTGCCTCCAACAGACAGTCTTTTTTTGTGCTCCAACCTACTGAAATGACTGATGGACATTTTTTTAAAAGTTGGATAAAGTTACTTTTGTTTTTTTTGCACTGGGCCTTTGAGAAACGGTCACGTGACATCACCGCTGTTAAAAGATGCAGTCATTTGCCGCGTGATGTCACGACACGTCCACTCGTTAGCGCCACCTGTGCAGCTGCAGGTGAGCTACACAGGCCTCAGTCTGCACCAGGTGAAGGAAGGACTTACACTCCCAGTGCAGCAGCTAACCAGCTAACCAGGTGGCTCTGAGCTCAATGACTCGGTGAGTCAATGACTTCCTGTTTTGAGAGTTGCTTTGCCCGTGCAGGTTCAACATTCAGTTTTTCAATCTGAACACTCACTGTCTCAAATGTCTTCAACACTCACAGCTTGCTTATAGCAGACTTTACATTTTGAGTTGTGACGCTGCTCTCCGACCCTGGGGTGGAAGTGATGATGGAAATGTTGCACGCTGGAGGTGATTGTTGACAGAGCAGATGTTTGACTTTGTCAGATGAGTAAAAACACAACGAGAACGTGTCATAGTCAAGAGTCCTTTGTGTTCTTATTTGCTTTAACTGCTACTTCAAGTGGAAAAGCCAGTTGGCACAGTGTTGCTCAGCCATGTAGTAGTAGTAGTAGTAGTTGGTGCTGGTGCTGCTGCTGGTGTTGTTGGTTCTCTCCTCTAACACTCTGTGAGCTAAACATTCTGCAGCTCTGCGTTTTTCATGCTGGTCAATTTGTCTAATTCAAACCACACTTGCAGCGCCCCCTGCCCGCCCCCCTCACACAGACAGACCCCTCTGGAGTATCACCAACCATTCATCAGCTGCGACCCCATGACCTCTGTGCAGCCCCCTCTCCAAAAAAAAACAAAAAAAACCCCAGGCCAATCAGTATCAACCCAGACAGCCTCGGTCTGTCTCTGCTCGCCCCATGTTCCCTTGCAGAGTTCATAACCCCCCCCCACAAGCCCCTATCACAACACTCCACATCCAGGTGATAAATGGGGCTGCCCCGGTGTGTGCTGCGAGGTCAAAGGTCAGCCTAACAGTTCTTGTGGGGCTGCGGGGGCAAACTGAAGTCACGGGGACGCTGCTTAGCTTCGTGAGCGAACTCTGCTTTTTGCCTCTTGCACTGCCGCTGCAGGTCTTGGCCACTAGAGGGAGACAGAGACTAACATGACGCCCCCTCCTTTTTAATACCGCTAGATAAAATGCATATATATGTATTATTGTTTTTCTTTTTTTTCCTTCTCTTTTTTACAACTGGTGGAGGTATGTTCATGTTTAGAAAAAAATGTCTGAATTTATTTTATACGTTTTATATAATTAAGTGACACTGAGACTGGGTTGATTAAGGTTGTGGTTGAAAGTTTGTAAAGCTTTGTTTGTCCAATCAAAGTTGAATTGACATATGAGTATAAGACATTCCAATAAACATGTACACGTCAGTATTATTGTCAAATGCATGAATTAATGAATGCAGAGAACAGTGATTATAAATGCGTCTGATTTTCAGACATGGAAATATCACACGTGTTACTGTGTTTGAGGGGCGGCTTTTTTGCTGCGGCTGTGCTTGTGTGTGCGTGGCCATGCGTGCGCCGCCTGGAAGGTCAGCGCTCGGGGTCGTCGCTGTTTAGTCTGTTTGTCGACAAAGCGGCGACGGCGGGTCTCCGTCACTTTGCAGAGATTTACAGCCGGGACCTTTTATTGATGAGGTGCTAAAAAGCCCTGGTACAGAAAGTGCATTCATCAGCGTGTTTCATCTTTCTGTCTCCTGCAATCAAAGCCGTGTGGCTTCAGTCGGCGAGAGGCTGCCTCCAAGCGACGGAGCTGCCTGGGGAAAGAAAGAAATCCCCGCTACGCTGTGTGTGTGATACTTTGTTTTGGATTCATTTGTTGACTGGTGCTGCCATATGAGATCCATGGGAACGGCTTCTGATTCTCTGGTGGTTCTTGTTTAATCCCTCTGATTGGCTCAAGTCATGATGGCGTCCTTCGGCGAGCCCAGTTTAGGTGTAACTTAGAATACATTTGGCTTGATGTTGTGGGCCAGTTAAAGGTGGGACGGATGATTGCTGATTCAGTGTTGAGCAAGTCTGAGGAGTTTCTGGGTTTTAAGGACCCTTGGTTTGGGCTCAGTGGGCTGCCAGAGGAATCTGATCACTCCCAGGAGTCTGAAAAAAATCACGAGTTAGTACTATTCTCAGCTAATTTATGTATGTCACGTCCGGTGATGCGTAAATGCGGAAAAAAAAGTGTTTCCATGACTCTTTTGCTTGGCTTTTTTTTTTTTGCTTACTTTTCCTCTATCGATACGTCCGAAAAAACGATATTGGAGAGGTTTCTCGAAGTTTAGGCGTTTCCATTACCACTTTTTTATTTGCGATATTTAGGTTTTGTGCAAAGGCAGCTAATGTCTCCCTCATTCTTGGAAGTGATAAACCAAATCAAACCTGCGCAAAAAAAAAAAAAATCTCCTCGTCTGCAGCAGAGCACAACTTCCTGTACGCCCACATACATGTTTCATCTCATGTCCGGCTCGTGAGTCATGAGTCGTGAGTCATGGAGCCAGACTGCGTTTGTGTCTCCGTCGCCAGACAGCGGCTCCATAGCGAGTGCGACCTCTCTGCTTCTATTCTTGCAAAAGCACTGCTCACACACTCACACACACGCGCACACGCACACACACTCATAAGGAGCCACACCATTTCTGAGAAACGCTGAACAGTCACTTGCAATTAAACTCATCCGCGACTGTGATCTGCAGTCGTGTCGGACGGCCAGCAGGCCCACTGAGGAGGCGCAGGGTCTTCTAGACTCTCACTGGGCCGCTGCTTATTGATGGACAAACACTTTCTAATAGACACAAAACAAGTCAATAGCTATTCCAAAAAGTACAGCATTCAAAGGGGGTGTTGGTGGGGGAGAAATGCTTTGTTATTCCCAGCCTTGGATTGATTTGCCCACTTCCTGGATTAAATTAAAGTCAGTGAACTTGTTTGAAGTTGAGTCCAACTGTCAAATCAACTGAGTGGCACCAGGAAGTGAATGTGTGGCCTGGAATTAGTTTTAAATGGGATGGGAAGTTGTGGGGAATTTTCGCAGCTCATCAATCTTCTGACCCCTGGCTTGGTCAGCGGTGCACCACTGGTGATCTAGAGGTCGATTCGTCTCGAACTCTGATCTGCAGAAACAACAATTTGGTTTCTTTAATGGGAAAATAAATGAAATCATGTTGGTTCATTTTAACATTTAGAGCCAAAAATTACAAAACTATGCTGCTTCTCGGGTCAAAGACGTACTAAAAGACTGAGTGACTAGCATCTTCCACCACCAGCTCTTCCTCGCTGGTATTGAAACCTTTCATGGGGCAACATAGACTCTCTCAGCCTTTCAGCGTCTGAAGCTGATTGGGCCGACAATCCAAAATTCCCTCCGATGGAGTTTGACGAGATGGACGGGCTGAATTTCAGGAGGCGAAATCTGAGCGATTCCACTGACTGACTGACTGCAGTGAGAAGCCTATACCTCCCCCCCACCCGCCAACCCACATACATTCTGCTGTCAGGGCACACACACTAGGCTGTCAGGACACACACACACTCCGCTGGGCACCAAACACTCGCAATTATTCATGACAGAAACGACGTAAACAGCTTATCAGGCCGTCGGTAAACAAACCCGCCGCTGATCAACCGACCCGACTTCATCTCCTGCTTAGGTTTCCAAACATACCCGGGCAGACTGGCCTGCACACACACACACACACACACACACACACGCACGCATTGAACATGCTGAAATTGTAAGCTTGTCAACAAGCAGAAGTTTATGCGATCAAACTCTTGGCAGCAACCATCAAAGCGTTAAACGGCAAAAACAGTCTTCTTGAAAAGGGAAGGAAGGAGTGTGTGTGTGTGTGTGTGTGTGTGTGTGTGGCTTTGCACTGTGTGTGTAAATGAGTGCGTGTGTGTGGCTTCAAACCAGCCCCCGCTCCCCCCCCCCCCCATTCTCTTGAGGCGTTATTTCTGTGGTGGAGGCTCCAGCAGAGCGTGTTGATGGAGGTCGATGTTGGATCAGGCTGCGTCTCCACCATCAAGTGTTCAAGTGCCATAAAAGAGCGACACATTCAGGCTTTAATCCGAGACTGCCACTTTAATAGCAGGCGTCACTGGGCCGCTCGCTGGCATGGAAGACCCCCCCCCCAGCCAATTAACTGTAGAGGAAAGTGAGTCGTCTGTTCAACAGGAAGTCCTGCAACAGACTCAAGTAATAGCTGAGTTCTAAGAATGTTTGTCTGAATGCGTTGCTGTCCGCGTGTGTAAATATGTTGTGTCTCAGTGTTAGAACCTGTAGCAAGCAGTGCTGCAAACCAACCAGCTTGGCTTTGTGGTCATTGAGGAATCATTAAAGAATCAGAAGAGTGTTTGGCTGAGACACATTAGAGAGTGCAACCTGTTTTTCTTTTTTTAAGTATTCCCTAAATGATTTGATGAATCATGTAAATGTAAATATTTAACATGATCTGATAAATACATGATAGAATTCCCAGAATTGCCTTGCTACAAAATCTTTCTGCTGAAGAATACTCACATTCCAGGTTTTAACAAAAGATTATTGGAGCTGTAAATATTGCAAAAAATGTATCTGAAATTTGGCTTTTTTGCAAAATATGGTTTGGAGAAATACAACTCTGCTCCGCCACAGTTGGACCATAACATCAGCGCTGCTGTCATATTACTTTGCCTTTAAAGCAGTGGTTCTCAAACTATCTCTTTCACGCCCTATCTTGGAGGAAGAAAATTTTTGTGTCTTGAGGGATCCCGATGAACCTGCAAGTGGTGCCATGTCTCTAGGATAAAGTTGACTTTTGACCCCATAGACTTGCATGGCATTAGGGCAGTGGTTCTCAAACTTTCTCTGTCACGCCCCACCTTGGAGGAAGAAAATTTTTCATGCCCCCCCCAAAAGCCAAAATGGTGACAGAATAGTTTTTTTTTTCAAATTCACCGAAACAACATAAATGTGCAAATAATGTTATGCCTTTGCCACACCACCTTTTGTGATATCAAAACCAAGAAGGGGGGTGGGGGCGCCACCCACTTTGAGAAACACTGCTTTAAAGGAAGAATAAAAAAATCTGCAGGATTCTAAACTCTTTAAATATGACAGACACAAAAGAATAAAATCAGAAAAGACGGCCCAGTCGTCTGACAAATACTAGAGGATAGAAACGTCTGAGGAGGTGGAGGAGGTGATGAAGGAGGATGAGGAGGAGAAGGAGATGAATCACTCCCAGGTTGAGCCTCCACCTCGTACCTCCCGTCTCGTCCTCATTCTCACCTCGGCTCCACCTGATTGTGCCGCCGACCCGGCGAAATTGCCTGTTAAAATACCTCCACTTTAGCAGGCTGTCAGCTCGGGGAGCCCACGTGCGAAAAGGTAATGCGAGCCAGGCGGAGGAAAAACCCACGGCCTCACCTCCCCCCACCCCACCTCCCTTATTGCCTCAATATCTGCACCAAATTCACACCATCCGTCCGGAATCACCCGGCGGGAGCAGCCGAGGCGCTTTAACGCCTCATTACAGACGACGGGGAGCCGCAGCGGTGGCTCTGTTTTTATAAAAGAGTCGACTCGACGGGAGTCTGAGAGGAGCGAGCGGCTGGAGACACCATCAGAGCGGCCAAATCGCGACTCTGGCGATAAAAACCTTTCAAATGTCGCGGAAAACGCAGATTAATTGCACGCCAACCATTTCTATATTATCTCGCCGTTCTGATATTTGCGTCACGTCCGGTGACGTGTAAATGCGTCTTTCCGTAACGCTTTTGTGATATACCCCTATATCGATACGTCTGAAAAACCACCTCATGAGAGTGTAAAAACCTTCCGGCAATATTTGAGAGGTTTTTCAAAGTTTAGATGTTTCCATGACCATTTTTTTTTTATTACGATATTTACATTTTTGCGCAATTCTAGGGGTAAATGTAAGTGGAAACGCAGCTAGTGTGACTCCTGTTCAGAGTGTTCAGATTGTCACAGTTTGGATGGGAGCCTTTCAAGACGGCTGTTCCTCTTGAATTCCCAGTCGTCCGGTCAAGCGGTGGAGGTGGTGAATCTGACTCAGTAGTAATTCATTTCTGGCTTGATTTGAAATCAGTTAAAAGCGCAAACTCATAATTGAGGCCTTATTGCCTCGATCCTCGTGTGAAGGTGCGAGTGTCCACTTTGAACGGCTGTTTTTTCCTCCTCGTCCTCTCGCTCCTCACTCACCAGCTCCCGGCGGTTCGTCAGTGCGACTTGTGAGTCGACGACAACGCGCCGTCTCAAATGTGACGACCCTCAAGCGATTCCTGCCGCCACCGCCGACTGAGAAAACACCTGTGGTAAACAAGTCCATTATCCTGTTTGGCGCCGGTTGTTAGTCATACAAGTTAAAACAGACCCTGTTAGAAAGGCAACTTGATTTTCCCCGGCAGTATTGACTCTGATTAACTCGACACTCACGACTATTTAAAATTCATTCCAGCGTTGAGCAAGAAACCCATCTTCTGTGTGTGTGTGTGTGTGTGAGAGTGTGTGTGTGTTTATGTGAGCGTGTGTTTGTGTTCTATCCCCAGGATCCTCAGAGCGCATGCATAAAAGCTCCCAGTCCCCAGTCGGCGTCGGCACAATTAACCGTTAAATAAAAAGCTGCTCGTCAAAACACTTTGGCGACGGTTTAATTAGATGAAGCAGCTCGAAGTGGCGGCACTCAAACGAACAGGGAGGGATGGAGGGATGGAGGGATGAAGGGCTGGAGGGTTGGAAGGATGGAAGGTTGGAGGGATGGATGGATGGATGAAGGGATGGAAGGAAGAAGGGATGGAGTGATTGAAAGTTGGATGCATGGAAGGTTGGAGAGATGGAGGGATGGAGAGATGGAGGGATGGAGGGATGGGCGGCCTATTTGAGGAAGTGAAGAGGCAGCCGCCTAAAGTCTGAGCCAGAGAGGTCAGGTGACCTGGAGGATCATTTCCTCTCATCAGGCTCTCAGGTTGTGGGTCCTCAGCGTTGTGTTCCAGGTGTGGTTCTTGTTGTTGTTGTTGTTGTTGTTTTTTTTTAACACACCGGTTGTTTTGTTTCACTTTCAAGGCAAAACTCAGACAGAAAAAGAAAAGACAAAGGAAAAAGACAATCTGGCCTCGTCGTGGAACAATACTTTGCTCTTCCCTCCATACACGGTGTTCTCCACATACTTGTGTACTGCAGCACCTGGAAGGTGAGACAGGAAGAGGGAGATGGAAAGAGGGAAGAGGGAGACATGACGAAGACAGGAAGGGGGACTCCAGCTGAGGCGACCTCTCACTCTGTGTTCAAAGCAGCAGGTTTCCAGCTTCACCCAGACAAACTCGGCTGGTGCAAAGGTTTCTGCTCGAGTTCAATATTTCAGTTTTGCTGCAGATTGATTTTCATCGCATCCCAGAGTCTCTCTCTCTCTCTCTCCCTCTCTCGGGCCGTCAGACTTTCTGCCAGTCAGAAAAGCAGCAGTTTCTCTTCACAGACGTCAGGACGAGACTCAGATTATCGCTTTCATTTACATTCTGCCTTTCCGCGCGGTCCGTTTGTCACTGTGAGAATTTCATTGACCTCAAAGCGTCTCCTTCAGCTGAAATCCCGCCGTCACCGTCTGTTCCCTCATGGAACAAACTGTCAATGGACGTTCACCAGTTAGCATCACTGATGCCCTGAAAAACACACTGCACGCTTGACTCCCAGCTGAACTGATTCTAAATGATTCAACTCAGTTTAATTGGAGTAAATAAATCAATTCCTTGCTGCTCTCTAGACAAAGACAAGACTGATCAGAGTAACTTCTATTACATTTATAAATCCCCTCAGCAGACTCTGCCCCCCCTCCCCGAACCCCACTGGTTGGACTTTGCATTGACTTGACAACTGGCAAGCGGCTGTCACATCTGTAATCACGTTGTTGGAGCCACTTTCAAACACTGTCAGTCGCTTTGTTCCTCCGAGGCTCTGCAGGCACAAGAAAATATGTCAAAAAATCTGGCCACCCTCAAAAAAAAAAAAAAAAAAAAAGAAGCCAAGGCTTCTGTCAACACGTGTGCAAGACAATAACTTCAAGCACTGGAGGATTTTTATTCCCTGACAGGTGTTCACATGTGTCAAATAGATTTTCTTTCTTTCTTTCTTTCTTTTTTTTAAACCTGTAATTTCTAGACACACTGGGATGTCCTGGTAGGATCGTTTTTGTCCTGCTCGGAACAAAACCACACAACACAGTTTGAGGTGATTTGTGGTAAATGTCTGATCAGAAGCACCTTGACTAACTCGCCTCGCTACTTTTATCAAATATTTTATTTTTCCGACACTGGAAAGAGCTCCAGTCAACATTCTACTTCCACTTGTGTGACAACGTCAGACCTAATTATTCCAAATTCCAAATCCCAGTTGGAAGCATTTCTGCTGGACAAACTCTGAACTTAACATTCCACCTTGTTTATCTCCGAACCTGATCACGTGGTGCTAGAGTTTCCTCGACGTCCCAGCTGAAATCTGCTCAGGATAAACATCCTCGGTACTGAGACTGGAGACGTTTCTCGCTGCGTTGCGTGGCGGCCACAGGGGGGCAGTGTAACCCCGGCGGTGGGTCCAACGAGGCCGTCGATGGAAAGCGGCTGAGTGTTTTGGCTTCGAAGGACTCGGTGAAGAGCGCCGTCCACGCAGCAGGCCCGCGTCAATTTGGATGATTACGGATTCATTGTCCTTTTCCTTCCAAAGTGAGAATTTAGATTTTAAGCTATGCAAATTAAGTCCCATTTTGTTTGGACTGGCAGTGCAGAACACTCGAAATGAAGACGTCGACCTGTTCATTTCACCTCCTTCGACTCAGTCGGTGCATCCTTTGACCCCTTTTTTCAGGTGTCGCGCCGGCTTTCAACTGTGCAAAATTTACTTCAACTTTTAACTCAGAAGGCTTGGACGTTAAGACTCGCTTGTGCCAGAAAAAACAAAGTCATTTCAAAGCTGACAGGTTCCCCACCCCCCCACCCCCTTGCTGTGTTTTGTCATCTTTCTGATGCATGAATCATCTGATTTCTGTTCTCCTGCATGAAAAAGGCTTTACCTCCCGTCCCCTCCGCTCCCCTCCGCTCCGTCCTTCTTTATTTCCCCTCCGTGTTTGTCTCCTCGTCTCCCATCTCCGCCGCGGCTATTTACAGCCACATAATTCTCGCCAGATAAACTCTTTTGATGTGGCGCAATCTCACATCTCTTCCCCTCCGTCTTTGACGGGAAATAGGTTTAGACACGGCAATCAGGGCGCATTCACGTCCGAGCCATTGATTGATACTTAGATTATCTTTTCCACGCAAACTTTGTGTGTGTGTGTGTGTGTGTGTGTGTGTGTGTGTGTGTGTGTGTGTGTGTGTGTGTGTGTGTGTGTCTCTGTCTCTGTCTCTGTGTTTTTCTTTTCTTTTAAAGGGTTTATTTCGAACATGGTCACAATCAGCTGGGGGAGAAAAAAAAAGTTTCACAGACAAAGGCAATTTATCAGGGAGTTCATGGCTGCCCAAAGAAGGTTGAAATTCTCCGGATTTATTTTTTTGGGCCCCATTGAGGCCTTAAAAGTGCAATAAAAAAATCCGTTTGTGTAGGTTTTATTGAGCCTAATCGTTTCTGAGCGAATATGGGAAAACTTGTGGAATTACCGCTTGAGTTGCGAGATGCGTTTTGACGTTGCAAAAAAAGAAAAACAGAAACTTGACACGAGGACGGAGGAGCCGATCCGAGCTCACATCGGGAGCGACGCCGAGATTTCTCTCAAGCATCAGCGTCACGACTTCCTGCACGGAAACCGAGAGGCGAGACGCGCTCACGGGCGGCGGTTAGAGACGAGGCGGTCACGTCAAGGTCCAACTGTGGGTTTCAGCATCCGGCGACTGACACACTTTTGTGTGTGTGTGTGTGTGTGTGTGTGTGTGTGTGTGTGTCTAAAAAGGGAGAGAGTCCAAACAGAGTCATAAAGCGCTGCATGGTTAAGCCTGATGAATTAATAACAGGGAGGCAGATGGGTCCCAGGGGCACTGTGGGAGCCGAGCAGCATGGAGAGCAGGCTGATATCACACACACACACACACACACACACACACACACACACACACACACACACACACACACACACCCAAGGCCTGCATGCATCCGTACAAGCAGTCAGATGCTGATTTGCATCTCTGTGCATCAACGCGGATGCTGAAGGTGAATCATGTGACATTTTTATCATCAAATTCGATCCTTTTGTGTGTGTGTGTGTGTGTGTGTGTGTGTGTGTGTGTGTGTGTGTGTGTGTGTGTGTGTGTGTGTGTGTGTGTGTGTTCGCAAATATTTAATGATGACGCAAATTTACTCCCCCATTCATTGAGGGAACTCCGACAGACATTAGAAAAGATCATATTTGACTTATTTTAACGGGAGTGTTTTGTCTTGATCGTATCGAGGTTGGTGACCTGTTTTGGTTCTGGTTCCACTCACATGTTGCTCCACTGTGTTTTGCTTTGCACTCTGACCTCAGATTCCACGTGTCTTCGACCGATCACATCAGGTTTCCAGGGAAGATTTTTTTTTTTTTTTAGTATAGTGCAGTTTTATTTGTTTCTTTATTACAAGTGAATGAAGGAGATTTTTATTTCCCCTCTTCAGTGTTTGCAGACCAACAGGCCTTCAGGTTTTTCCCCTCATTTGTCTCGCCTTTGTCAAAACTCGAAGCCCGACAAGTTTGTGTTGCACCGCTGTATTTGGTCTGGATGCAGGATAAACATTCCGCTGGGACGACTTTGAAAAAAAAAAAGAAAAAAAAGTTGAACCTAAAAAAACCCAAATGCAATAAACGCAGTGGAATATATTTTTTTTTTTATCACACGTGGAAGCAAAAAAAAACAAAAAACAGACAGTGGACGTCATGGGGAAGCAACAGTTTGGCAGAGACAAATTAATCTGCTTAGAAACGACAACAACGGATCCATATTTCATCGGACCGGCGGTGAGGATCGCTTGGCGTTTGTCACAACAAGTCACACGTTAAAGAGCTTCTCGATCCTCTGGCCTGAATTATTCACGGTCCTCTGGCCGACTGTCAGCCTGCGTCTCGGCCGCCTCGCCGCCCTCGTCTCCTTAAAGGTCTGACGCGACGTCGGCGCCCCAACGTGACGCCAGTGCGGGGAACCTCGGTGGGAGGAGCCCCGACGTGTCGGCCACGGCGGCGGCGGCGGCGCAGCCTTCGGAGGGACATGCACGAAAACACGCACACACACAGAGTAAACAGCAGGAGGGGCAGCCAGTGCAGGGAAATATAAGTCTGGCACACGGTGAGCTGGATGTAAAGAACACCCGTGGTGCACACACACACACACTCACATACACACACACACACACACGCAGGCTGGAGCTGGAACTGACATCACAGAGACTCTGCAGCAGCAAACCTGCACGTCTGAGAGTCTGTATTTGGCCTGTCAGGCCCATGGCAATCATGCATTTATGCATTTGTGTGCATTGTTTATGTGCATGTGCCAGTTTCCCTGTGTGTGTGTGTGTGTGTGTGTGTGTGTGTGTGTGTGTGTGTGTGTGTGTGTGTGTGTGTGTGTGTGTATGCATATGCATGTGAAAGTGTGTGTGTGTGTGTGGCTGCCAGACGTGGGGAGCAGGAAGAGGAAGGCTCTGGATGGTTGGAGGGGATGTTTATTTATTCATGACCCAGCGGCCCTCGGTGGTTTCAGGGGGACATGGCAACACTTGTCCTGGGCCCTTCAGCGCTGCTCTTGCTTGTGGCCTGCGTTGGCCCTGCCAAAGCCTTCAGCCCCTCCAACTTCTTGGCTCTCCTCCCTCTCTCTCTCTCTCTCTCTCTCTCTCTCTCTCTCTTCGTCTCTCTCTCTCTCTCTCTCTCTCTCTCTCTCTCTCCTTTTCTTTTTTTTTTTTGCCTTTTTCTTCTGCTGAGGTTGTACATTTTCCTCCTGGTTGTTCAGTCTCACCTTTCTTTGGCGCTCACTTGATAAAATCTTACTTTTCTCTCCTTGTTTGCTTGTTTGTCCAACCCGTGCCGGGGATGGACTGAGACGACTGTGGATGTGCCGTCGCTTTAAAACAGCCCTTCTTCAGGCAAATGTCAGCTGCATTTTTCTTCATCTTCGGGGGGAGAAAATGTGTCTGGCCGTCAGCGACTCTGTGTCTCTATTGCCCGGGAAAAGGTCACGGAGACAAACATGGGCACATTAACACATTAGCCATTAGCCATTAGTGCAGAGCGTTGGAGCGTCCAGTCGGATGTTTGGACAGCTGAGTTGAAGCTGCCGCCGCTCTCACCTCTGCTGGGATGGAATTGGAGAAGATCTATCGGACGACGGCTGCTCACACACAAACACACACACACACACAAACACACACACAAGCAGTATGGTCGCATGTAATGAACGACTTCTCAGTGAGCTTCGATAAAACTCTCTCACACCTGTTTTCTGTTTTCTCATTTTCTCAAAGTTTGCAAACTCCACAGCAACGAAGCAACTCCCCCCCCCCTTTTTTTTTTTTTTTTTTGAAAAAACACCTTTATGACCGTTGTGATGTCACCAAGGGTGCTGATACCTCTCCCAGGCTGGAGACGCCAGACCTCCAGCCAGGTTCTGAGGTTTTTCTTGATTTTACCCTCTTTCCAAACCAGCAGAAGGTCCAAAATAGCAGGAAGCTAATACCCCGTCCCCGGCCACAAACCGAGGGCTAACTATGCTGTTTTCCGCATGACGTTTATCCCGCCAGGCTGTTACTCTGGAGTCGGTGGTGACAAACACCTCTCTGAAACGGAACAAGGCGCTGATCTATCAGCTTTTCACTCAGCTGCTGCAACTTTTCCCAGCCACTCAGGTGGAGATCAAACAAACGCACAAGTAATTAAGATTAACAGCGACGACTAAAGGGGGAAAACAGGGCGGTGTGGCGCCCGGTGTCACCTCCCGCCGTGCTGCGGGTCACCTGGTGGTGCTAATCAGTCCGGCGGCGAGCGCTCATCGATTGCCCTGACAAAGGGAACGAGATGGTGGCGGCCGACCCGTCTCCTCGTTCAAACCCCCGGCCGGATCAATGACTCACCGTGGGATCAATGACTCCCGGCTTTGTGCTGTCCGATGAGATGCGGTGTTACTTTGGGCGGCCGGCGTGAAGGAGTCTCCCTCAGATCCTCTTTTCATCGGTGGGGAAACATTCAAATCCACATTCTGATCAGGGAAGGGAAGCAAGGGAGAGGAGGGGAGGGGCGTGACCTCGACTCCAAACTCTTATTATTATGTCTGGTGGCTGGTTTGATCCGTACAGTCACCCCCGGTCATTTCATTTCGTACGACAAGGCGATGATTCATGAAGCTTGTCTGCCTAATCAATCACAGCAGCCGCCAGCCTGGACCCGATCAGAGATCAAAACACTGAACGTTGACGCACGCCGAGGTCAGAGGTCAGGTGATTGAAGGCTGCGGACCATGGGTGTCAAACTCATTTGAGCTCACGGGCCGCATAGAGGAAAATCTCCTCTCAAGCAGGCCGGACCGGTAAAATTTTGGTTTAATAATCACTTCAAAATAACAACAACTTCAGATTGTTTTCTTTGTTTTTACTTTGGTCTTGTTCTTGGCGCAATGAGGGCAGCCAATAGGAGGCCTTTTGGGGCAATGTTGGGCGGCCAATAGGAGACATTTTGGGGCAATGTGGGCGGCCAATAGGAGACGTAACACTGTAGGTAGAAAGACAACGTAGCTTCAGAGTGGCTGTACTTGGGTCGACTTGCTCAGCCCTTGTATTAACAGTTTGTTTTTGTGTGGCAGAAACGCTATTGCGACATCCAGTGGACACATTTATAACGGCAGTGTCTTCAATTGTAAAATTGCAGCTCGTTTTTATACTTTGCATAATCGTCTTGTGGGCCAGAAAAACCCTGTTCAGGCCCGCGGGCTGTACATTTGACACCCTTGCTGTAGACGGTGCACATATTGTCTTGGGCTGAAGAGGAGGAAGATGAAGGTGTGAACGTGTGTTTGTAGGAAATCTGAGGAGGAAGCTCAAGGTGACACATTCAATTCAATTCAAATCAAATCAACTCAAAAATACTTGATTTGTCCCTGAAGGGGCCAATTTAAAGTTATGTCATGTTAAGAGTGAATCGCATGCAGCAAGTGAGGGAGGAACTTAACTATCACAGTTCACATCACCAGTCCAACAATTGCTGTTGGTTCAAATTCAGCTAGTAGTTATTATTACATGGAGACAAACTATTTTTTCCAATTAAAAAAAAAATGCCATTTTTCTTGACTGAACTGATTTTTAGCAGTTTGCAGGATAGTTTTGTGCCAAGTCTTAAACTTCTCTTCTGCATTCAGCGGCAGTTCAGAGCGCCGAAAACACAGTGATCCAACACAGGA
Organism: Nelusetta ayraudi; assembly: GCF_046127955.1. Classification (NCBI taxonomy): domain Eukaryota; kingdom Metazoa; phylum Chordata; class Actinopteri; order Tetraodontiformes; family Monacanthidae; genus Nelusetta; species Nelusetta ayraudi. The sequence goes on from NW_027466215.1 coordinate 630,650, forward strand.
AACAAGAGCAAGACAAAACTCTCATCCAAGACAAACTTCCAATTAAAACAACACAATGGACGGAAGCCTTGAAGTCCAAATTTTCAATGAAGTTTTTATCTCGCAAAAGATCCCCCAAACCAACAGCCTGCGCAAAGTTTCTTTTCTGTTTTTTTTTTTTTTTTAAAAGACAATTATTAATGCATAATGGGTTTTATACTTTTTAAATGAATACCCAATTGTCTGATGTTTTTTTCTCTCCCCTCCGCTCTCTTCCTTTGTTTCAGAGACCAAGGTCTGATGTTTTTTGTGGGGAGCCAAACAGACTGTTGGCAGCCATTGTTCTCTGCAGACAAAGCAGCAGCAGCAGCAGCAGCAGCAGCAACAACAGCAGCAGCAGACAGAGAAGAAGCTGGATGAGGTAAAATAGCAACCTTTTAACAGGAGAAAAGATGGGCGGGCTGGGCTGGCTGGCGGGCGGCAGGGGGGAAAAACACAAAGGGATAAAAATTTAATTGAAAAATAAAAACGATGTTATCCCATAAAAACATCCTAAATGGGCTTTGTGGGCCGGCGTATGGCGGGAAGCCGCACGATGTACCTGAGGCACTGCAAAGTGTTAACATGGAAAACACATCAGAGGAGAGGAGGGGGTGGGGGAGGGGTGGGGTTGTTGGTGTGTGTGTGTGTCGGGGGGATGCTGAGGGGGGGGTGTAGAGATACTGGCATGCGGCCGATAGACTTCCCACTTTCTCACTTTGCAATTAGTGAGCGTGTCATTAATTACCCCACATCCACTACACACACACACACACACACACACACACACACACGCACACACGAAAAATCTCCATGAAGCAGCAGCACATTTAGCCCTCTGTTTGCAGCCTCCTGTCAAAACTGGAGCTCTGTTGGACCGACAGCAGTGTGAGTGGAAGGAGATGGGAATGTAATGGTTGTAAAAACACCCATCCAGTGACTTTTGCAGAATTGGGGAGATTTAAAGGCGACGGAACTGATGAAATGAAACAAAGTGTTCAAGTCCAGAGAACAAAACAAGGCTGCAGAGATAAAAATAGACTCACTGATGTGGTTTGACTGAAACATAATACAGTTTATAATACGTGATCCTATAGTCATGTCCATATGGCCATTGGCTCATTTCACGCAGGAACATTGCAAACATACCGAGGAGAAACAAAGCTCTCAATGTCGATAAAATGAAACAAAGAAAGTCGAATTCTTGACGCCACCGCAGCGCTGCCGCCGTCAAACTTTCAGTGCGGTGAAGCGTCTTGGCTCAGGAAGCTGCGTCAAACTGGTTGAAACGTCAGCACCTCGTTAGTTATGCGCAATTACATTTTCAATATGAGTTCTGATGAAAAACAACTGTGTGTTTCTGCGCCAGATAGCATTTATGACGCACCCCCCCCCCCGCCCCCCGCCGCAACTCCTCCCCCGCCGCAACCCCTCCCCCACCACCCCCCAACTCCCACTCTTGGTTTGGAAGACGGCACTTTGAAAACTCTTTAATATCCTCTTTGGTGGAGAAAGCAGCTGAATGTTGTCAGAACCTCAACGACACTAATTGGAGAATGAAATCGCCTCCGGCAAAGTCTCCTCCATGGAGGTGTCTTTGAGGAGGGTGTGTGTGTGCGTGCGTGTGCGTGTGTGCGTGTGTGGCGGCTCGCAAACAAGCTTTTTTTTTTTTTGCTTTTTGTTTTGACGAAGACGACGGAAAGAGAGGAAAGCGTGTTTGCTCTGCATCTCCCCGGATTCCCAGAGTCTTCCGCTACTGAGGAGGAGGAGGAGGAGGAGGAGGAGGAGGAGAAGGAGCGGGAAGGGGAGGGTTTGCGGCCAACTTGGGAAGGAAGTGAGCAAAGTGAGAGAGGAGGTGTTGAAGGCACCAGTTAAATTATTTGTGGAATTATGAGTTAAACATCTCCAGGACTTTCTGCTCTGGCTGGAGGTTCTACTGAAATCTCACAGGAGCAGCGATCCTCAGTCTTTTTAATAAAAGTTTTTTTTTTTTGTCGTCTCCCACTTGCGCACACGCACACGCACACGCACACACACACACAAAATCACACCCCCTGATTTTCTATGCATGTTAGCTCAGGTCAAACGTCACAACACCACAACTCTGACTCTACAGGTGCGACGGTTACGTGCTCTTAGCACCTCCCAAAGGTTCTCCAGGCTATTGGTCCGTAGGCTGCAGCTCTGCAGCGACGCCTCGGCCACGACGACGAGCTCCCGCGGGAAGCACTTTGAATATGTCTGCAGATGTGCTGATTCCAAAAGGCAATAGTAGTTTTGTGGGGAGGAAAACTTTGTACATCTCTTTATTTAGACTGTGTGCAGCCATGTTGCTTGAGTTCCGACTTCTTATCTGCTGCTCGTGAGCCGATTCGGTGGCGCTTGAATACAGACCTGACAGGTGTGACGCACTGCGGCGCCACCCTGTGGAGGGAAAACAAACAGTTTCAAAAGAACGTAATCAACTTTATAAGATTCACGTGGAAATTGGTACTCTCAAATAAAAAAAATATCCAGTTGCTGTAGGCTCGGTTTGGGCTGGCCATCACTTGGAAGTTGTAGCCAATCAGTGCCCTAGTGGGCGGAGCCTGTGAGCAAATGGCCCTTCACATTATCCTAATTTCCAGGTTGGTCAGCAGAAATCCGCCCTTGAGGTGGAAATCTTCGGTCAGGATGTGAGAGGAAACTTGACCGCGGTCCAAGAGTGCGATCCACTCACACATCCTCCTCCTCCATCAACCTGAAGGTTCTGCTGCACCTTCTGCTGTCTGTTTTCATGGTGACCATCAGAGTGGGACTGGAAATATTCTGAAACCAGGACACGCTTTCACGCCGACGACGTCAACGACTCCCAGCTTTCTCCGGCTTGTAACTGGATGGTTGTCAACTCAAGTGTAATTCATTGGTAGATGCGAAATGTGTTTTGTCGGAACAAATTCAGACCTCAGAGGGAAACGGAGCTCAGCAGAACACTGGCGGGTTTCCGGACGGCCTCTCAACGCCCTCTTAGCACATTATAGCTTAAATTGTGTTATAAAATAGGAAGCTGCCCGAACATTAAAAACAAGAAACACACAACATGTGAGGATTAGCCGGCCGCCGGCCCCCTTGAAGAGTAATGAAGGGGGCTGTTCCCCATTTAGCTGCAGTCAATACATCCATTGAAATGAAACGACGTCAAAAGCAACATGAACTCCAGAGACCTCTTGTTGAAAGCTCCCAGTGCCATTGTTTAGTCGCCGCTGAGGTCATAGCAACCCTTAACCCTGCGTCCGAGCTCGGATTACTCCACCCCTTCGCCTCGCTCCCCCCGATCCCTCCACCCCCCCGCCCCCCCCCGGTTGTAACCCGCAAAAGATCAAATAATATCTTGCGGATCTGATCCAGGAGCTGCAGCTAACAGCCACCTCGGCTCCAGGACTCCTAATGGAATGAAGCGAGCCGAGGACTTTGCCGCTTTGCCCCGAGGCCTTAATCAATTTCTCCCCCCCCCCACACCCCCACTGCCACCCCCGCCTCCCAAACCCTCCGCCAGGCCGTGGGGTTCACTGTTTGCAGGGTTTGATAAGAGGAAGCCGAGCAGGGACATTTAGTGTGGCTCTAATGTCAGCTTGACCATCAGATAAACACACTGATTCCATCTCGCTGCTGCAGGCAGGAGACCAGGTTGCACACGCTGGAATTCCTCCCCTGTGTGTATGTGTGTGCGTATGTGTGCGCTAACCCTGCTCTATAAGAGTCATAGCACGGCGTTTTGTAATTGTACGTGTGCGTGAAGGTGTGTGCTTGTGAAACGCTGGCCGCATTTCTGCTTAGAAATTTGTGTCAAATGAATTCATTGTGGCAGTGATTTTTCATCATGTTTTTCATCCTTCGGTCGTTCCTTTAAGCTCTGAAGTTGTGCATAACTGTGTGGGGGTGGGGTGGGGGGGGGTTGTTTCCGTTCTGTGTCTATTCCAATCACAACTTGCCCATTCATTGAAAGCTCTCAATGTGTCTTTGATCTGCCCAAAACCAATGTTGGTTGTATTCTGCAAAATACGCATCAACCACCGAGTGCTTTAATATATTTATATAAATATATACTACAAATGCCAAAAACCTCCAGATTCTCAAAGATTTCGAACCCAGCAGTGTCCTTGTATAGCGTGGAAGACCTGCAGTCCACCTTCATACCTGTAGGTGTCGCTGCTATAACGATGCAGCCAAACTCAACGAGACCATTTTTAAACGGAATCGTCAGACCTCCGTCCTTCTAGAAATCAATTCTACTATTTCATTAGCTTTCATGCTCCCATGTGCTGCCTTCCACTTACTTTCCCCCCCCGCCCCTCCATAAGTTGTTGTTGTTTTTCTTCTTGGACTTTCATAACAGCGCCGTGAAAGGTCTTGGAGCATCACGCCGTGTAAACTCTAAGTGTTTGGCCTGATGCTCTTCATCCGTCTCCACCGCTGTTGCCCCTCCCCACCTCCCCACCACTACCACCACCATCTCCCTCCTCTTTTAATTGCCTAAAACACTTGAACCACTAAAGCCTCAGCCTGTCCACATTAGCCGGGCTGTGTTGCTGCTCTCTGAAGGCCCCTCCTGGACAGGAAGGCTGATGAGAGGGGGTATATTAAGGCCGTTAAACAGCCCGAGGCTCCTGAGACCCCGAGGAGACCACAACCTTTATTGGAAATGTAATTTTTGTTTGTCTGCAATTACTGGGCCGCTCATTTGTTTTACGCCGGCTGCTGCTGCTGCTGCTGCTGCTGCTGCTGCTGCTGCTGTGGTTGTCGGGCAGCTGCGATTGCGTCCGACCCTCCCAAGGATCGCTCTTCTGAGAGCTGCCGCTTTATTACTAATGGGGGAAGGCTTTCATTGCAGATTGGCCTCAGAGCCGTGCACGTACGTACGCGCGCACGTACGTACGTACCTGACCCCGTCCTTGAGCGAGTGTGCACAGCGTGGGGCTCGCGGCCGAGCTGAATTTAATCTCGGAGTGTGAACACCGAGAGTTTTTCGGTGTGTGTGTGTGTGTGTGTGTGTTTGAGGAGATGCGCGAGTCAAACGCGTTGGCCGGCGCGGTGTCAATCATCCTGAAGCCATTGAGGTGGACGGAGGATGTGGGCGCGATGGCGCTGGATTGCTGTAATGAAGACGGCAGCGGCGCAAGAGGTGGAAACATTTCCGCCTGTTTGGCCGTCGGTCTGTTTTAACGGCCGCAGAACGACGCTGGTTTACACTCGGAACGCTCGGCCAATGTTCAGCTACCCACCTCGTGGACTGCAGGGATGGATTTCGTCATTATTTATTCTATGAATTTTTGAAACGCGACATTGTGCAGATAATACAACATCCGACTCTTTTCGCGGTCCAGTATTTCGGAAAAAGAAATCATGACAATATGTGAGTCTGCACTTTAACCAGAAAAATAGGAAGCTTTTATGTTCAGACTCATAGTTCTGGCGATAAGCCCTTTCTGACATCAGAGAGGGCCACCTATAACTCTCCCAGGTTAGTGACCACACCACCAAAACAGCTGCTGGCTCCGCCCACTGAGGCCACCTTGTCTTTGCCCCCTTTAATCCCAGCATTATTATCTTTGTGTGAGGCTGTAAACAGAGGGCTAAATATTCTGATTTCTGATGGGTAATACAGATTTTGCTCTGCTGGAAGCTGGCATTAAAAATTATGTTTATATATCTTAAATCATTGAACAATATGCCACCATTCCTTTTTACATTATTTTAAATCTTGATGAGTGCTTCTTTAAAATGTTTCAAGAAGCGACTAGCGGATGGATCATTGTTGCTCATTGCTGCTTTACCTTTAACTGCCCCCCCACGACAAATAAACAAACTGCCATATTTCTAATCGAATAAAAGAAGGAACAGGAAACGCTTCCTGACTTGAAGCCGTTCCAGGGAGATAAAAGAGCAGAGCGCCTTGTTTTCTTTTCTCATGTCGTGCCTCTATTATCGCAGCAGTGACGGCTAATCACTTTATCGTCACTGGAAATTCCTTTAATAAGGTCACGGCCCCTCTGACCCCCGGCCTCCAGGAGCCAGTCAGTGGTCGTTATTAGTCCGCCCTCACCGGGAGGCCCACTGATGACTGGGGGCTGGGGCGGGGGCTTCTGGGAGGAGGAAGAGGAGGAGGAGGAGGAGGAGGAGGAGGAGGAGGAGGAGGAGGAGGTAATTTGATTGGTGGAGAAACGAGGGGCTTCTCTGCTGAGGCATTATGGGAAGGTTCCTGGTGGGTCATTTTAGCTCCGCTTCCTCCATATTTCTCGGCTTGATTAAAAATTGATCGGCAACTGCGCTGTGAATATATTATTGGGCCCATTATTCACCCCTGACAGATAATTGGATAGTACACACAACTCTATTTGCTTTGGGGGCAATGCCATCACTTGTGTGGCCCTGGTGTGTGTATGTGTGTGTGTGTGTGTGTGTGTGTGTGGTGGAGAGAAAGAGGAGGAGGAGAAGAAGAAGAAGAAGAAGAAGAAAGCAAGTACTGGCTGGATTGATGGTTTGGGTTCCGTCTCTTTTCTTTTTTCTCTGATTATTGCGAGACAATAAATCAGGCCTCCATCCACTTTCAACTCCTCTGTCACTGTCGGCCTGATGGATATGTTATTGAAACATCATGCAAAGCATATCATATTTTTTTTTCCTACCCCCCCCCCCCCCCCCGCCCCAACTCCGACCCCCCCGCCCCTGGTAATCATTTATAACCTATTCTCATAAGAGTTTGGACGGCTGCCATGAAACACATTGTCAGATAAAACCAACACGGATTTGGATTTGCTTTTTTTAAGTTTTGCGCTCGCAGCCACCCCCCAAACCCCCCCCCCCCCCACCACCACCAGCACCATTCCCACCCTCCCCCGTCTCAAATTCACTTATTCGCCCCGAGATTGAATTTCTGCTCTAAAAAGGGACGAGAGCGGCGGAAAATATGTGTGAATAAGCCAGCGTGATAGCGGCCGGCTAGCGCTGGCTGCGGGCGCGCGGATATTGGAATGAGCGAAATGCAACGTGTGCTCGGCGGCTAATGCTATTTGCTATTTGCCCAGGGCTTAGCCCGCTGCTGTTTTCACGCCTTCTTAATGTCTTAAATTGCATGAAGAAAGGGGGCGTCGTGCACAACATGAGCGACGAAAGCCAAGCGGCACAGTTTGCTGCTGGTTGAGCGCGCGATGCAGCGGCTGCAGTGGGTCACATTAAAGGGCTGTTTCAACATTTCATACTTGCAGACTGCTTACTGATAGGCTGTTGTTATTATTTTTTTTAAATGGCATTGACTTTAGAATTTTAGTCCTCTGAACTCTTTTGTGTGTTTGAAGCGTGTGTGGTGCACCTGCACACGTGCCAAGAATGGTTAGGAGAAAGAAGAGGTGTCGTCGGAGAGGAAGAAAGGGATCCGTGAGGTCACTTCCTGTTTTTTACTGCGCCACTTTTCTGTTAGGGAATCGTGGTCGAGTGGCAGCTGTTGACTCTTAAATGAATCTGTTTCCACGCAGGAAGTCGGCCGACACCCTTCCAACATACAAAGATCAGATTAGCGGCCATGATGTCACTGATGGAAAGGAAGTGATGATGTCACTGATGGGAGGAAGTGATGATGTCACTGATGGGAGGAAGTGACTAGATGTCTTTAACTTTATTTGCCGGCTCTGTATTCTGCATCTCCTGCAGCTCGACTCCAGTGGTCTTTCTGTTTTCCTTTATTCTGACCGGCTGTGTGTGTGTGTGTGTGTGTGTGTGTGTGTGTGTGTGTGTGTGTGTGTGTGTGTGTTTTTCACCACCCCTCACAAACTCCTCTAATTCACCCCCCCCACCCCCCGACTCGACACGCTTCATTTGCTTCCACTCTCAGCTCAGAACTTTCATGCAACTGTGCTTCACTTCTTGCAGCCACTCTTCCTCTTCCTCTCCCTCTTTTCTTCTTCTTCTTCTTTTCCTGCATGCTCTCCTTGCTTGTGTGTGTGTCGGTTGGGGGGGTGGGGGGGGGCAGGTAAGGCGGAGACTATCGGGGAGGCGGGGGGGCTAGAGATGGAAAAAAAAAAAAAAAAAAAAAAACCCCACTGCTTCCATCCTCACAAAAGCGGCTCCTCCTGAGTGGAAATTACCGGCGGAGATTAATAACGACATTAGGCAGTAATGATGCCGCGCCGAATGAAATATTTATTAAAGATCCCTCTGCTGGCAATTAGCCTGGCATGTAATCGTTCAGCGCAAGAAATCAAGATGATTGTGCTGCAGTCCCCCGTCCCCTTAGCGCCCCCTCCCCTTCCCGCCCCCTCCCCCAACCACTTCCCCTTCATCAGTTGAAAACAACTCCCTCTGAACCTTCCCCCCCCCAACCCCCTCCCCACCACCACCACCGCTACAAACTCTGCAAACATTTGCCTCCTCTTCCTCTGATGTCTGTCTTCTTCTCTCCATGACAACAACAGCCTGGCGTGACGGCGGTCCGGGGGCATCCAGGATTAATTACAGTCTCCAGGCTGAGGGTGGGGGAGGGGGAGTTGAGGTGGTGGTGGTGGTGGTGGTGGGGGGTGTAGAGAAGACCACCACCTGGCAATTATTGTCTCGTCAGAGATGCAAACTTCAGGTGCTCCGGAGGACTGGAAGTCAGGCCGCAGGCTCCTCTCCAGAAGAGCGCCGGAGTTTTTTTTTCTTTCTTCAAATTCTTGGTTCCAAGTTCCTGCCAAGTTGTCTGGGGCGAGAGAGAGAGAGAGAGGGAGAGGGAGAGAGAGAGTGGGAGAGAGAACCTTATTACTGGATGGCAGTCTCACAGGTCCACTCACTTCCAACGCCTACAGGGACAAGTTCTAACAAGTTGTGGAGAAGTTTTCCATCTTTGGCTCTCACAACTTCTTGAAAAAGCAAAAAAAAAAAAAAAAAGCAAAAAACTTTCAGCAAGGTGTGCTGTTGTTTTTTTTTTTGTATTTTGTTTTTTTTTGTTGGCCCATCCATCCATCCATCCATCCATCCATCCATCCGTAGCTGCATAAGTTCTCCTCTCCTCAACAAACACAAAAACGCAAACACAAACGTTCACAGTTTAGAGTCGAGCACCTCTGCATCGAGGTAACAATATTATATATGGATGTGTTTATATGTATAAATATATATATGTATGCACATGTATGTATTACAGCTTGAGTCGGACCCAGACTCCAGCACTTTAGTCCAACTCGAACCCTGCTTTCCTGAACAAATTTAAACCCGTTGGATCTGGACTCAAACACCAGGCGGTTCGAGGTGCAGCGACTTGGCTGCCCTCCAGGGTGCGCTGCTGCCGCCACTGCCGCCACCACCACCGCTGCATTATTTGTGTGCACACAAGCGCGACCTCATTCTCATATGGACACCTGAGAAGGACAATAGACGGAGAGACGGAGGCGTGAAGGACGAGGAGGAGGAGGAGGAGGAGGAGGCTGTTTGTTTCTTCTTTACAGAGAGCAGGGGTCAGAGGTCGGGTAATCAAAAGCGTCCGTTTATTGGCGACATCATCAAACCTGGAGGAGCTTGTCGATGCGGCCAGCCAGCCGTGAGGCTGCGCTAATCAGCGGGTGGAGTGGAGCAGGGTGGAGGAGCGGGATAATGTGACGGCAGGTCACTTCACAAACAGCCCAGTGAAAGGCCGGCGAAGGCCGACGGATCAATTTGCAATATTGTCGCAGCTGCAGCCACAAACAAAGAAGGCGGGACATGAAAGCCGCTCTCATGAACTCTGGCAAATCAATGGACGTCGGGGCCTGTGCGTGTGTACGCGTGCGTGTGCGTGCGTGCGTGCGTGCGTGCGTGCGTGCGTGCGTGCGTGTGTGTGTGTGGGTGCGTGTGTGTGCGTGTGAGACTTCTTTTCTCGGACAAAGTTTGCCGCGGTGCTGCATTTTGTTCTGGCAGCGTTAGATTAATTAGATTAATTAGATTATTTTATCTTTTGCCCGGCGATGGGCGAGATAAGCCCTTAATTAATCTTTGGATCTAATTATTAACTGTCTTGCTATTAATAGGTTGGGCCACGTCGTCGTGCTTTTTGGCTGCCAGTCAAGCGAGGAGTCGCGGTTTGAGGCGTTAATCTTTTTTATTTTTCACCTGCGCTGCAGATTTAACTTGTTTTTAATGCGTCTGTGTTACCGTCAGCACTGCATGCACGTCTCAGGCTCCAACGGCCGTTATTTCACGGTGTGCAGTGGTTTGCTGCTCCTGTGCAGGACCGTCAAACCCATTTCCCAACATGTTTTCAACCCTTTTTCTGTTGTTTTATAAAATTTTATTTCAATTTAAATTTTGCAGTTCAGTTTGGCGCTAAATTCGAAGTGTTTGCACACCAGTCGTGCACCAGCAGGACAAAACACTTGATTCTCATTTCAGCGTTTGTATTTGCAAACGTGTTGTATTTTTGCGTCTTACTTTCGAAGTCATGACTTTAAACAAAACAAAAAAACAATTGGGAGAAAAAAAAAAAAAACGTCGTCCATGACCTGGATCTCACTGTTGCGAAGCGAGGAGAGTGAAATTGAGAGAGTGCGAGGACAAGAGGACAGGGTGTTCATTAAAGTCGCACTAATTCAAAGAGAAATAACGAATGACCTCAATATTTCCCTCCGTCTTCACAACACGATGACGCGGTGCCTTTTTAAGACCTTGGCGCTCGCAGCGCTGGCTGCACCGCCGTCTGCTCACATTCGCACCTGATACGGGAAATGAACTTTTTCATACGTCAGACGCTGACGTTTTATTTCTGTCGGAGGTCCGTCGGGTGGCCGACTGGGTGTGTTTTGTTGTTCACTGGCTGCAGGAAGTCGTTTCTCGAGACTGGTGCCAGAAAAAAAAAAAGAGGGAGGCAAATCAAACAGAGATCCGTCTCCCCTCTCATCCCAGTCTGTCGGCGTTTCCGTCTCTCGCCCAGTGGCACTAAATAGGGCGACACAACTTGTAACCCACTTTCAGCCGCACAGCACACACACGTTGCGTTTCATCACCACTGACGCACACACTGGTTTAAAAATCTAATGCAAATAATGCGATAAAAAATATATTTAGTACTTTCTGACCACTGTGTGTGTGTGTTTGTGTGTGCGTGTGTGTGTGTGTGTGTCTAGTGGGATAGATACAGGGCATCAAAGAGTGGGCAAAGGCTTCTGTCAAAATAACACAATTGGCCTCAGACCAGTGTTTTTCACACACACACACACACACACACACACACACACACACACACACACACAGTGCAGTATCTCCCCGCTGGGACCAGGAGGCTTCATTTGCATTATGATGGCAGATTAAGTACATTCCGCTGCACACTAAAGGCTCTCAGAGTGACACAGGCAGCAGGCACGCGGGCGCACTCCAACACACACACACACACACACACACACACACACACACACGCGCACACACACACACACACGCACGCACTCGTGCACAAAGTGACACGCGCTTGTGGGCGGGGCCGGCGCGGCGGCACCTCCGAAACAAACCGGGTGCAGAGCGAAGCAGCAATCCCATTAGGTGGCCGCCGCCTTTGAACGCAACAAAAGCAGGGAAGGGGACACGGAGGAGCTCTAAACCTCCTGGATTCGGGGCAGCAGGAAGGAAGGAAGGAGGGCGGGGGGGTTGGGGTTGGGGGGGGCGGAGGGGTGTTAGGGTGGGGCCGCTGTCGGAGGAATAACTCTGACAGGCGGCTAGAGGGACTAAGCTCATTTAGATAAATCGACATCCCCGACTGAGATAAAACCAATGATGATTTGTACTTTATCTCGGGGGGGATAAAAGCTCCTCCATTGGATTTCACAGGGGCCCCCCTGGCACACTGCTGATTGTGAGGGTCGGCCCCGGGCGCGGGGGCAGCCGGGGGCGCCGCCATCGCTGGAGGAGGCGACGCCCCCGTCGTCGGAGGGGAGGGTGGGAGGCAGGGCGAGCGGGGAGACAGTGAAAAATAAATGTGAAAGCTGAGTTGGCAGTGGAAGTGAGTGGAGTGTTGGAGGTGAAGTCGGGGTTCTTCTGCCTCCAGCAGTCAGTTCAGTTGGTAGTCAGGCAGGGCCGACCTTGACCTCTTGACCTTAGAGCTCCTATATTTGACAGCATGTCCCCCAGTAGGGGGTGCAGTTTTGCGCCGAAAAACCAACACCTCACAGCCGTTTTCTCCACATTGGTGGCGTGGTTGAGTCCTGGTGCAACTTTCATCACCTCTTTGAATAAACGCAGTGGCCGTAAAAGCGACATCCCAGTGAATATTTGACGTTTTAAAAAGTAACCGAGGCCAGAACTCCAACTGCTGTTGAGTCGCGGAGAACATTTTTGACTTAAAAAAACCCAAAACCTAACCCTGAAAACACACAGTCCAAGCATTTTCCCTCCTCCCTTCACTCAAAGGCCAGACACTCTCTCACCCTGTCCGGCTCCTCGGGGCCTGTTTGCTTCTAAAGGCTGCGGTTGCTTTGGCTCATTAATATTAAATGCAAGTGCGATATGTCTCCGCATTAAAAAACTTCCACATTTAGATTTAGATCGCCATCACCCCCCCCCCCCCACCCGTCCTCCACCCACCCCTACCTCCAATCCCCACCCAAGTATTCGCAGCCTCAGGTAAAGAGCCCTGGGGCTCTGAAATATTGAAGAGTCTTTAAAACCCTCCTTAGAAATTAAAAAGTAATTAATGTCTCCCTCTTAAATGTACAGCGCCGGCCGGCCGGCCGACCTCCATCATCACTGGGAAAGTGGTTGCGCCGCAAAGTGCTCTCCACTCACAAAGCAAAAGAACACCACCTTGCAAAGGGTGGTGGTGGTGGTGGGGGGGCGGGGGGACGGGAGTGGGGGGGGTAAAAAAAAAAAGAAGAAAAAAAGTCACGTCCATTGCATTAAGGCAATTAAACCAGCGTGGCCTAAATAATAAACTTAAAACCACACAGTCTGTGTTCAATATTTCATCTTTTATTCAGGTAGTGGGAGTGCTTCCATAGTGAATACACCCCCCCACCCCCCCCACCCCACCGCTCGGCTCTGTAATGCAGGTATTTTTCATGGGGAGGCTTTTAGGGGGCCAGTCAGGTAAAAGCACCCCCCCCCCCCCGCCTTCCCCCTCCCCTTCCAGGGAGGGAGGGTGAATTATGCATCCTTTACCTGCGTCCTGCGCAAAAGTTTCCTAAGCACGGCGGCCAAATGGGCCGGCCGAGTTAATATTAAAGCTCGGTTTCTCTAAGCAGCTGTCGAGTCGACGGAGGAGAAAGCCGAGCGCCAGAGCCGCCGTTCCGTCGGGACAAATTCGGGAACATCGAGGTCGAAGGTGAAGGTTGTTGCCGCCGTGTTGAAGTCACACTCACGGGCCGTTTACATGGAGGCAGATTTTTGTTTTTAAAACCGCACATTTTCGAAAACGTTCTTAAAAATCAATGCGTATACACAAAGCCGTATTCCAAAAAAAAAAATCCCGTTTACACGGATATGCTGGAAACAACTTAAAATGATGTAGTACCTATGCCAGGCCTGGTGTGGCGCCACTAGTTTACTCATTGAAGGCAGAGGAAGAAGGAGAAGAAGAACACCTGAAACATGCCATGTTTAAAAAAGCAGGAGCTCGCTAACAACATTTAGCACCACTGAGAACAGAAAGAAAGATCGCTCGTGAAAAGACAGTGGATAAACAACAGAGTTGAACTTTTGCTTCCACTTACTTTAGAACTCCAAAGCCTTCAAAGGTCCATGTTAAGATTTACTGGGAGTTGAGCCGGTAAAAGTTTGCTAACATTTTTGTCATTTATGTTTCCTGCCTCAATATCCCGGTCCACGAGTGAGAGGTTTAAATGCCCGCAGAGTCATCGACAAAGAAGCACAAAAGGAAGTTTTGTGCTGTGTGGGCTACATTTTTTTTCAAGGTCAATACTGGAGGTCCAGCAGAGGTCCAAGGTCACAGCAGCAAGAAACATTTTCATTCTTTTTTTTAAGGTCAACTTTTTAAAGCTAAAAATGTCACCAGCGCCGCCGTCACCTCAGGGGTGAACTGTCCCTTTAGCACGACACACAACCGACCAGTCCTGAGGCAGCAGATCCAGAGGCGAGGGAACAGTGTCCCAGCCAAAAGGTCCTCTAGAGGGCAGCAGCAGCAGCAGCGAGCGAGGCTAGCGGTAATTAGCGCTGGTGGCTACCCCGTTAAATTGAATTTAACGACAACACAGCAGTCCTAGCGAGCGGCGGCTAATCCTGGACACCAGAGCATTATGGTTAATGGGCCTGAAAGAAAATGATGGCCTTTCAAAAGCAAAACCAATTAACAGCGAGTGGAGACGTCGAGTGCTGAGCTTTCCAAATCTCATAAGAACTTCTGCCCTCCCATATTATTATATAACTGGATTTCTTCTCATTCTGAATAATGAAGGAGGCAGGGAAGCATAGCATAATATAGCTATCATAACCAGCGGAACGCCCAGGCCAATGAAAGGAAAGTGGAATATGTTTCACGCGGCCGCAGTAAAAGTCAGATGGTGCTACTGAGGCTGCTGACGACCACACGGCCGTTTGAATGCCAAAAAGGGGCAAATTTTCCTTAAAAAGAAGCATTTGGAAAGTTTTTATTGTGGAGGAGTCTTTCTTTCTCCGTATATTCTGCACGCTGACCAGGTTCCGGTTTAATTTCCATCTTGTTGGTACAGCAGAACAGACGTTTGTGGAGAAGATGAGGTCGTAGTTGGCTGTTAGAATAAGAATGAATGTATGGAAAGATATTTCATGACAGCACTGAAACACACCTCACGCATCACGACTTAAGCAAAGTAAAAAAAATAAAAAAATTAAGAATAGTCCAAATGCTGTTTTAGTCTCATGAAATCAACTCTGTGGTGTTTATGTGGTCAAATGGTCATTTTTAGGACTTTGCAACTTTGCAACCAGGCAACAGTTGTCGGTTTTGGTGTCCGTGCGTCGTGTTGCCACAGAGACAAAGCGTTGCATGGTGGTGCTGGCCATGCAACCACAGTCCAGCTGGGGGCGCTGTGTCGATATCGAGGCTACGGTTTGGTTCATTAAGCGGTGACTTTAAAGGAGTTGAACTGTTAAATTGTTGCTCTAAGGGAATAAAAATTAATTGACATAGATTTTATGGAGAAATTTGGGTCAAAATGCAACACGTGCAACCGTCTTTGAACGCAACCTCGGCGCTGCAACGCCGGCGTCGTGGTGCCAAACAGTGGAAGCGGCGCAGACACACGACCTCGTCCTCCGCGTTGGCGAGAGTCGGCCAGTTTTCCGCAGCGCGCAGCTCCGTCCCGGCCGTAGATCATCATAATTAACGGCCGGCGTAATGACGCAGGGCCTCGGCAGCATGATTTCAGTGCGATGGCCACCACGGCGCTTCATTAACACCACTCAAACTAACGAGCTGTGGCTCTAATAAAGTGCTCCCCCCGGTGGAGGCCGAGCCAAGGCCCCACACAATCAGTCCTGGGAAGCTTTCAGACAAACTTACTTTGGAACTGATGCTGCTGCTGGAAAAAGGTCAACCTGCTTTTTTTTTCTCCCCCCCCCCCCCCCCTGTTTTTGTCTTTTGTGCTGTTGTGTTTAAGGCCAGTTTGCCTCCAGCCAACTGTCAGTGAAGTGAGCCACATGCAGGACATCCAGGGGGAGGTTTTCCAAGGAGTGAAGAGTCGAAATACGTCATTTTTATCTCATGAGTTAAATGATTCATTATTCATTTATTTTATTTCACCTTTATCCTCCCAGGCAAGCCACGAAGAACAGAGTCTTATTTATAAAACTACAGCCTGAACAAAGAGCAAAGACTTTGATTCATCGAGACTCAGATGTTTTGGGTGATTATTTAGACAGAGCAGCTCTGACGTTCCTCTCACTCCTCACCACCCCAGTGAGTCCTCTGCTCCAGTGATGACACCACTTCCACCTCCAACCCCTACACCTCCTCCACTACCATCACCACCTCCATTTCCACCGCCTCCACCTCCAACCCCTCCACCTCCTCCACAGTCCAGGGTTTTCTCGCTCTCTCCCAGTCACGTCCTCCTGCTACTGGGAACTCCCGAGGCATCGCCCTCCCGCCCGGCCGGTCGGGGCCAGTTTCAGCCCTTCAGCGTGTTCTGGGTTTGCCCTCGGGGGGGTCGGGGGTGCACCCTCGGGGCTCCTCCCCCCTCGGAGCTCCTCCCCCTCCCCCGGGACGTGCTCCAACTCTCTGCGTTGCCTCCTGACTTGCAGGGCAGCCCTTTAAGGTCACCTGACAGGTGGAGAACAGGTCCTGGACATTGCAGGCCCCACTGCTGTTCATAGAAACCAGGATCACTGATGATCCTGGTTGATGATCCTGATGACTACACACATGCGTTCTAATTCTAAATCAATCAATCATTCAATCATTCGTCTTGGAGGAACCAACCCAGAAGATGATGTGATGTTCAGTGTCACTCGGCCACATCAGTTCTCTGACCGTCCACTCCTCGTTCAGGCTGAGCTTCCTGTCGCTGGGCTCTGCCTTCACCTGGAGGCGCTGTGTGCATCGTATTCACCACCACCACCCCTCCCACATTACCACCCCACCCCTTCACCACCATCACCAACCCCCCCGCCCCTCCAACGCTCGCCTGCGATTAGTCACACAATGCGACATTAACCTGCGAATTAGAATTTGATGGGTGATTTAATTCCGCTGCTGTCGCCACCCCTCTCCCACCCCCTCCCACCTTCCATCCATCCATCCATCCATCCATCCAGCCATCCATCCCCCTCCCTGCCGTCCATCTTACCCGCACTCTCTGTCTCTCTCTCTCTCTCTCTCTCTCTCTCTCCCCCCTCCCCTGTTTCTCTTGGCTCGCCGTGGGCTAATCCCATTATGAATTCTTTATATAGCCTTTTCCCTTAATGATGAGCGGCCCGACTCCTCCGCTGCTGATTACTATTGTACACTTACAACACGACATCGAGCCGCAGGATTAACTCGCCCCGCCAGGTCGGTTGCTATGGAGCCGCTCGCCGCCGTCCCACCGATGTTAGCCGCCGCCGCCGCCGCCGCTTCAATTGGCCATAAATTGCCCCCCCCCGGTGGCTTCCCACGTACCAGACAGGGCACAGCAACAGCAGCAGCAGCAGCAGAAGAAGAGGCAACCCCCCCCTTCCCCCTCCTCCCCCCGCCGCTCTCTCCCTGGACTCAGACGAAAGTGATCTGCTCTATAATTCATGACCCAGCGTTTTCTCTTTCTTCTCCTCTTGGATTTTTCTCTCTTTCCCAAAGATGCCGTAGTAACCTCACCCCCACCCCCCCGCCCCCACCCCCCAAACCCCCACCCCACCTACACCACCCCCTCCCACCGGCCCTTTGCCCCGCCAAATGGTTCCTTGTTAGAGTGGGTGGGCATCAAAGGCGGCGCCGCTCAGTGGGAAGGGGCAGCGGCTGGAGATGTTGTAAAGCGTTGAAGTGAAGTCAAAGGCGGCGGACGGAGGGGAGGGTAGGGGGCGCTGGCGGGCTCCTCCGTCTCTCTGGCGGCCAGGAATTCTGCGGTTGGGGGAGAAAAACCCAACAAAAAAACAAGCGTTGCGCCCGGCTGAGGGTCCGGTGGCATCGGAATGCATCGGTTGGACTTCAGCCAGTTCAGAAGTCTTAAGTCAACTGAAATATGCTGGTTTTAATCTCTGGAAATGTGTTTATTGAACAAGAAGGTCATTTTTATTTTGTTTTAAAATGAGCAGTATTTTGGAGAAGCAACTTTTTCAGATGGAAAATGAATCATCTGGTAAACGTCCCTCGAGAAAGACCAGAAACCATTAAAAGCGCAACACAGGGTGCTGCGTCCTGAGGCTGCTGCTACTCCTTCACCTCCCCCACCTCCTCCTCTTGTGGTCTTAGCTGTGCAGTGGAACGAGTCAACCAGGTGGTTTGATGCTCAGAGGAAACCTGTGGAGGAAACGGCAGCATCTGCTGTGACTCCTTCTCTCTGTAGCTGCTGGAGGATCTCAGTCCCCCGCTGTCTCGCTGTTCTTCCTCAACATCCTCTCAGCTTCTCTCTCCGTTAAACCTTGAGCGGCTGCCATCGTGCGGCGCCGGCTGTTTTAATTGTTCTGTGAAATACGAAATTTTCCCCGATCAAAATCCCACAAAGCGCTGCGCTTTGTCTTTCCGATTACCGTCGCGCTTGAAACAGCTGCTTCGGTTTTGCGCCTCGTCTAAATTTGTTGGACTCGGCTTGGCGCCACGTTGGCCTCCCTCTGCTGGCACCCACCTGCGGCCTTGGTGCTCGATGGGCGGAGCCTCTTTTGCTGTTGTCGCGGGAATCATCCCAGGTGCGTTTTTGACTGATGGCCGAGCAGCAGCAGCAGCCAAGCAGTAGCAGCTGTGTGTGTGCGTCTGGCTGAGTCTCAAGGTCGCACCTATGAGCAAGGTCATAGAAGTGAAGGAGCGTCAATATGAAAGAGTTGCAGTTTTGCACTGACGCTCTTTTTGAAAGCTCCTGGTTCCTTTCAGAAGAACCTTTACAAAGTGCTCCATCTCTTTAAATTTGACATCTTAGTCTCATTTTTTTTTTTTTCTGGTCAGCTCTCATGTGTCTGATGTATCTGAGCTTGTGTGATGTTCTGGACCCTCCTCCATCCGTCTGCCCCTCAAACCTTCAACTGCAGCAGCATCTGCACCACCCTCCCCTCACCCCTCACTCATGCCTCATTGGCCACCTCTGGGTGGGACACAGTGCCAGGCGGCGAGACCCCGGAGTTGTGCTGGTGATACGGGGTGCATTACACACACACACACACACACACACACACACACACACACACACACACACACACACACACACACACACACCACCTGCACCTGGCTGCCTCACTGCTCCCCACAGCCAAGGACTCTCATGGCCCAGCACTCTGGGCAGCAGCCCAGGCTCCAACATCCAGGCCAGGAGGAGGGGGTGGGGGGGACGCAAGAGGGCGGGGCCAAGTGGGTGGGGGCCAAGGGGGAGGGGCCAACAGCTGGCCAGTGGGCTGTGCATGAGGAGCCTGGAGGCTCCTGCAGCAGATGAATCACCGCCGATTAATATTTAACTCCAGATTCCTGCTCCCCCTCCAGCGCCCCCCCCATCCATCAGTCCACCCCCCCCCCCCCCCCCCCCCCCCCCCACCCTCAGTCCTGCAGGTAAGTTGGCACACGCTCAATGGTCTCATACTGTGATGTGTGATGATGGGTAGGAAGAGGAAGAGGAAGAGGATGGTGGTGGTGGAACATCTGGAGGACAGAGAAGCAAGGAAAAGTCGTGGACAAAAAAAGAAATAACATTTCAGTGTTTAACCAATGAGGTGAAAGAGTGGAAGAGGCAGAACTGTGTGTGTGGTCTGGATTAGGAGGAGGAAGGTGAGAAGAGGAGGAACAGGAGGAGGAGGAGGAGTTGGAATATTGTAGAAATAAAGAGGAACATTAGAGCATCATCAGAACAAATGTCTCTCTGGCAGGATTTTATCTCTTGTGTTGGGAATCAGGGCGCTGCTCTGCTTTGTGGCCCCACTTGATAAAGATGCTAAAAATGCTAACAATGCTAAAGATGCTGATGATGCAGGTGCAGCGTTTCCACCACCGCAGCCCAGACCTGCGATATCGTTCTTAGATGGCGCCCCCTGTCTGCCGCCTCCTTCACCTCTGCTTCTGCCATGAAAGTCTCTCGCTCTTCTCATCTTTTGGATCTCTCTCTCTCTCACTCTCACTCTCACTCTCTCTCTCTCTCTCTCTCTCTCTCTCTCGGCGCTTCCGTGCGCATATATGTTTGCTGAGATGTATCGCTCCCCCGCGGTCTCTCTCTCATTCGCATGCATGTTCTGTGAGGCTCTGCCATTCAAGTGTACATAAAAACCCGACTCTTTATGGCCGCACATAAAAGAGGGAGAGAGAGCGAGAGAGAGAGAGAGAGAGGAGATAGATTTTCCTCTGTTCCTTAAAGGAGGGACGACTCTGATCTGACTTGTAGTGGATTAACCTTTGATGTGCCCCCCCGTCCACACACACACACGCGCACACACACACACACACACACACTCCGCTTGGCTTTTTGTTTCTCACTCGCCCTCGTGACTCGGGACACAAAAGGCAATTTTGTGGCGGCTGAAAAGGCCAATCTACTGTTATCTGGGTCACGTTGCGACAGCAAAGGAAATATGATTATTTTCCCTCCGTCTCTGTTTCAACTCCCCACCATCCCCCGACCCCCCCCCACCATCCCCTTTATGGCTGCGTTCGATGGGGGGGAGGGGGGGGGGCGGGCGGGCAGCGGCCGGTGCGTCTCTGAATGGAGTAACCAGCCAACGGGGGCCGTTGGAATTGTGGGAATTCATGGGAATCGCCGTGGGGACGGGCGCTGGCCGCTCCACTTCCTGTCTGGCCGATTGAGGGACGCTCAGCGGCGCTCCGGCTTCCCCCGGCGCTCCGGCCCTGACGAGGCCTCAGCGGAAAATTTGCGTCCCTTTGTGGCGAGCGGCGCCTGAATGCAGGCGGAGGAGGGCCGATTGTCTTTCTCACAGCGTCGGGCTTCCACATATCAATATGCATATTCATAAGTTTCACTTTTTCTTTCTTTCTCTCTCTCTCTCTCCGCCGGCTCCGGCCCTCCCCGTCGCCCACCTCTTTTCCCATCACGTCTCCCGTCTAATTTTCAATTCCAAACGAGGGGTCGGACTCATGAGAGGTTATTGTGTCACTCGCAGCCCTGAAGGTTTACAATGGGAGAAAAGGAACAAAAAAAAAGAAAGAAAAGAAAAACCCTCTATAATTACATCCTCGGCCTGTGTGATTCTGTGATTATTATTGGGGTGATTATTCCAGGAAATTGAACACGTGTGTGTTGGAAGCAGGAGGTGAGGCTCAGTGGGACTCTGGAGAAACAAAAGTACTTAACTGCTCTGTTTTTTTTTTTTTCTCTCTCGCTCTGTGCGAGGTCAGCGTGTGATTATTTTCACTGAACTCGTCTCTGTAGTTAAAGTGCTGCAAGGCCCGATCTGCAGCACTTCCGATCTCGCTCTCTCTCGCTCTCTCTCGCTCTCTCTCTCGCTAATTTTGACATTCCAAAAAAATATCACTGGAGCAAAATTGTGCTAATTGTGGTTAGCGTCTCCGTCATCGACCTCCAAGGGTGCAAATGATAGTTACATGTGCACACACGTGCAAACAAGGTTCAATAAGGGTCTGAAAAATGTGGCATTTCTAACCGCCGACGCCATGTTAGCGGTCGCGAGTCCTTCTCAACTTCCCCTCCTCACCTGTTTGAGGCTCCAAACTGGCGGCGGCCGGTCAGCGGAGCAGCGGAGCAGCGGCGCTCCTGGTGGAGGCCGCCAGCGGCTCATCCGTCACGCCGGCCGCGGCGCCCCCAACCTGTCAGGGTGAGAGATGAAAGGCTCCTCGCGCTCTGCAATAAGCAGCGACGTGGAGACGCCGGCACGCCAGCGAAACGAAACCCGCTGGGCTGAGACGCACCTGTCGCTGCTCCGGCGCCGAACCGCGCTTCCAGTCGTCATTTACCATCTCCACCTGCCCGTCCTGGCATCAGTGTGACTCATACAGCACGCCAAATAAAACACACACACACGAAAACACGGCCAACGTGTTAACTATGTGAATGTGAGTATCATGCTAGCAAACATCACACTGTCCTGTGCTTGGCTGTATTATAAGAACCGAGTACCAGACTGGCAATATGCTGGTGATTTTTCCCAGTAGCCACTTGAAGTACTGCAGCAAAAGAATCCCATTGGGCCCAAAAAGCATTTCTCCCGTTTAGACCCTAATACAAAAATGAACGCCTCTAAAACGGCTGACAGGACGACCTTTGGATTGGATTGATTTCGAGGCTCCCGCACTGCAGGATGCTTATCATAAACTGTGTCATTTAATTTTTTCCATTCTTCTGGTCAACACCAGCGAGGGGGTCTGCTAATATTCCAAAATCTGATCAGTGCGTCTGATCTCGGTGCTGCATCTTTTTTTTTTTTTTCCCTCCGCTGCCTTGTTTCCAGACGTTCTCCTGCCCGCCTGCGTCTGCCGGCGAAACAACCAAATTCTTTTATTCAATAACGGTGTTTTCAGTTCTCCGCTCCCACGCGGGTTCTATACGTGCGCTCGCTCTCCGATCCATCCTGGACGCAGCGCTCACGGTGTTGCAGAGCGGCGCCGCCCTGCAGGGAACGAATGAATCACCGGAACGCCTGCATATGGAGGCCAACTGCGTATTTACAAACATACGGAAAATCCTGCGTGCTGAGAAATAAACAGGACCTTTAATATGATTTTCTGTCTTTAAATACACGTTTTAAGCGAATAAGCGAAGAGGCAGAATTTTGTTGACGTGCTGTAATGATTCCTTGACGTGTTCCAGGTATCAGTTTTCATCCTGTCAACAAACAGCCTCAGCCTGAGTCTGGGGGTCCCAGTTGTGGCCCCTCGGACAGGAAGTGGCGCTGACTCACCTGCTCATTGGCTAAAAAAAATCAGCGCTGCCTCCTGCAGCCGTGGCGCTGGTTCCTGCTAGAGGTCGTTGACCTTCTGCGACCCAGTTTCTGTCTTTCTGTTTTTTCTTTTTTTTTTTTCCTCATTCCTCTGCTTTTTGTGTCATCAGTTGAGTTTCCATCAGCTTGTTTTGGTGCAATTTTGGATTCACAATGAAAAAAACCAAAAAACAAATCTCCCCCCAAAATTTGCGTGTTTTGAAAGAATGAATGCACCAATATTTCATGGCGCTGCTGTTAAAACCTGCTTCCTCCCTCCAACTACTTGACGAACAACCTCATTTTTTCATTTCATTCTTAAGCATTTTTTCAAATGAAATGACAACAAAACCACTTAAAACATCCACTTTTCTGTTTTTTTTTTCTTATGTGGTCATCTTTTCTCTCAATCACACTTACTCCCAATATTTTTTATGAACCACTTCCTCCAGTTTCATTCTTTAAAAAAAAAAAACCAAACCCAAACAAAAAGACTCCACTGGTTCCCCTCCTCCTTCTCTTCCTCATCCTCCTCTTCCTCCTCCTCCTCCTCCGCCTCCTCCTGGAGTTCTGGGGAGGTGCTGTGGATGATGATGCAGTCGCTCCAGGCAGAAAAGTAGGCCGGGATTACTTTTGCTGGCTTGTCCCCAGTGAAGCGTGTGTTGCGTGTGTGTGTGTGTGTGTGTGTGTGTGTGTGTGTGTGTGTGTGTGTGTGTGTGTGTGTGTGTGTGTGTGTGTGTGTGTGTGTGTGTTGCGTGTGTGTGTGTGTGTGTGTTCAGGGCCGGGGAGAGAGTGGGCATACAGGCTGGCCAGCCAGCAGTCGGAGTGGAAGTGGGCATATGGAGCCTCAGTTATTGGGCCAGCAGGTATTTTTCAGCGTCTGTCTTCCTCCTTTGTTTCATATTTTCCTGCAGCTTCACGCAGAGGCTGCGGAGGCTGCGGAGGCTCGTACACGCTGCCGACCGCAGACCGACGGTGTTGTGCGAGCCGAGGACGTCACGTGGTGCTCAGACACTGGGTTTGCTTTTGGAACTGGATGTTTCTTTGCAGGAATCCCAAAAATAGGTTCATGAAAGTTCAGCTCACTGTACTGGATCTGCATCTATGTTGTCGCTTTGGAAGAATTATTATAATATACTTCATTTTGAGGCGTATACGACTGGCTGAGAGGATTTTTTCTTCTGTTCTTTTATTTTTCCGAGCTTATCCTTGCACCTCTTAGTCATTCTCGAGCACTGGGAGCTAATCCGTTAGAGTCTTGAAATGATCTCATCACCTTGATTGGCTCGTCCATCCTGCTAAGCTGTGAGGGAACAACATTATGAGGTGTTTTTTTTTTTTTTTTAAATGAAACAGATTCGAGAACTCGTCAGTTTCCTTCACGGATAAAGAAGTGGGGTTTGGAACGGAGTGAGTTTAATATAAAAATGTTAGCCTTGAATTTATTTTTCATTTTTATTTTATGATGTAGGAAACAGGCACACGCCTCCCTTGAACTTGTGATGATTCTTTTTATTCAGAAGAAAATTTAGTCTCTCATTTTCCAGTCAAAGCATGATGTCAAATCCCAAAGCCAATTACCAGGCTGCAGGTTTTATGTCTTCAGTACACACACACACACCCCACACACACACACGTGCGTGAGCTGAGCCGCCTTCGTTTTCAATCCTCATCGCCTCAAACTTAATTGTTCTCTTAATTAGGTTGCAGAGCAGTACTTATGGCTGCAGGGGAGACAAGTACGGTAAGCATGCGAGCGTGTGTGTGTGTGTGTGTGTGTGTGTGTGTGTGTGTGTGCGTGCGCGCGCGCATGTGTGTGTCTGTATGCAAGGCCTCTGCATGTGTGTGTGTTGCATGGCGTGCCTGCAGGTGGAGGAGCTCTGATGTTTGAGCAGCGGGAGCTCCGCAGAGAGACCTGCATGCCAAACCACACACACACACACACACACACACACACACACACACACACACAGTCCAGACGCTCAGCATCATCCCCCTCCACCTGCACCAACCTCTCAGATTTGGACGTTTTTTTCTTTGCTCAGTCTGTACATTATTATATATTTGTTCCTTCACATACATTTATAACAGCAACAAAAAAAAAAAACATTTCCTGTCAGTCATTTACTGAGGCTCACTTGCAGGTGTAAGTGTTTAGAGGTCCTGGAAGCTGCAGCAGCAGCAGCAGCCGTGCAGGTGAGAGTGTTTAGGGCCTCTAATGGAGCCTGTGTGAGCTCAGCCAGCTGCACGTGGTTACCGTGGCTCCGCTCCGCTGAGTGTTTCCTGGTGTGCAGTATATACAGTCGCTGCACATGATCCCACACTGGGAACATGAAGTATTGTCAACAGTGCAGTGTGTACTATAAATACTTTGACTCCCAGAAAAGGAACGCTCCCAATCCCCCAACATCCACCCAACACCGTTATTGAGGAGGAGAAAAGCTTTGAAGAAGAAGTAGAAGAATTATTTTGTATTGATTCTGCAGAAAATGTTAGTTGTTAGTCAGGATTCAAACTCTCTGCAGTGTGTTTTAGGAGCAGGACGTTGGGAATGTGGGAATGCTGGGAACGCTGGGTCTCCTCCCGCCTGTGGCTCTGCCGGCTAATGAAGCGCTGCTTCACCCACAGCCGGCCGGCCGGCCGCCGATCCCGGATGAGTTTCCCTGACGAGGCGAGGCGAGGCAAGCAAGCGTGGCCGCTCCTAATCTGAGCGCCTGCAAGTGGGGCGGAAAACACCTGTTCCAGGTGCAGGTGCAACTCCAGACCCCACTGAACCCCCCTGAAGCCCCCCCGATACACCCCAAACTCCCCCTCTCCGCCTGTTTCCCTACATCAGTGGTTCTCAAACTTTCTCTGTCACGCCCCATCTTGGAGGAAGAAGGTTTTTCATGCCCCCCCCGCCAACTTTGACGGGTTAGGGCACCCTTAGGGTTAGGGTTTTGGGGTTCCTCATGGGCTAGAAGCCCCAAATTTGACGTGGCTGTGTCGTGAGGGATCCCGATGAACCTGCAAGTGGTCCCATGTCTCTTGGACAAAGTTGACTTTTGACCCCATAGACTTGCATGGCATTAGGGTTAGCGATAAGGCTGGAATTAGGGTTAGGGTTAGGGTTACTGCTGGAATTAGGGTTAGGGTTTCGGGGTTCCTCATGGGCTAGAAGCCCCAAATTTGACGTGGCTGTGTCCTGAGGGATCCCGATGAACCTGCAAGTGGTCCCATGTCTCTAGGAACAAAGTTGACTTTTGACCCCATAGACTTGCATGGCATTAGGGCAGTGGTTCTCAAACTTTCTCTGTCACGCCCCACCTTGGAGGAAGAAAGTTTTTCATGTCCATCCTGTGTACCTGAGCAGCGTTCTTCTTTGCTACAACCTACTGAACACTTTTTGTTAATTGTTGCGCCGTGGAAAAAATTCCGATGTGCAAACATTAGTTCCCCCGGGCGCCCCGTCTCCCTCCCGCCCGGTGTTTCGCGCCGCCCCAGACGTGACTCTGCGCCCCCCAGAGGGCACTGCCCTACATGATGGTCATCTCGCATTCTTGCGCTCTGCCCGACTCGCTCCCATGCAACCCTCTGATTCTAGTCTGTTTTCTTCTTCTGTCAGCGCTCCTGTATGTAGCTGCACCGACAAAATGGCAAAAAAAGACCAACAAGTTCTTGTGATGAGAATGA
Organism: Nelusetta ayraudi; assembly: GCF_046127955.1. Taxonomy (NCBI): domain Eukaryota; kingdom Metazoa; phylum Chordata; class Actinopteri; order Tetraodontiformes; family Monacanthidae; genus Nelusetta; species Nelusetta ayraudi. The sequence goes on from NW_027466215.1 coordinate 656,795, forward strand.
GAGCAAAAGCAGAATAAAGCATGCGTGTACTTTTAAGAAAAAAAATACTGAAACCAAATCAAACATTTTCTTTTATGTGCTGGCAAGCCGTAATTCTAAAAAACAGGGGGGAAGGGAGGTAATTTATTGGAGTGTAGCAGTGGTTCAAATAGAACAAACCCTTTTCATTATTCATATCTTATTCTGGTGAATTTTTAAACAGCAGCCTTATAAAAAGCACCCCCAAAAATCCCACACAATAAAGGAAAGTCATTATTCTGCCCATCAGTGCCTCCCCTCCGGGGGTTCGAGTGGACGGAAATTTTTTTGTTTGTTTTCTGTTGTTGGAAACTATGACGACTTGTTGGTCGTCGTCGACATATTTAGAGACAAAATTGAAACTGGAATGCGAGTCGATAAGCAGCGACGTCGCAGGTGTTTTTTTTTTTTTTTTGTGTGCCACCTCTCAGAGGTGTGCACGTGCACGTGCACGTGCCTCCCATCTTTCTTCTTCCCGACTCTGTCTCTCCTCCTCTGGCCCCTTGCAGGCTGTGCGTCTTCCTCGGCCGAAGGAAGGAAGCAGCGCGCGGCTAACGCGGCTAACGCGGTTACGCCGCTGCTGATGCGTAACGCCGCGTGTCTGCTTCTTGTCAAGACCTTGCCACCAAAGTCAATTTAGCCGAGGCCCTGGCACAGCGTAATATTCCTTTAATCGGATCAACACGGAAATTACGCCGGTCGGTGGACTGTATTGATACGGGGAGGAAATAATTACGCTGGGAGGCTCCAGGAATAATTTCACCCTCGGAGAATTACTGTAAAGCCCATAAAAGAGCAGGAAAAAAAACAAAAACAGACACCCAAACAACAACAACGTCGCCGCCGCCGCCTCTCCCCTTCCCTCCGTGGCAGGACGAGATAAAGAGGAAACCAGCAGCAGTAGATGGAGGGGCGAGATTTCATTTGCTGGGCCTCTGCTCCTCCTCCGGCCTGTCAGCAGGGTTTTCTCACCCAGACTCCCTCCCAAGGCTGTGGCTGGAGGCCTGCAGGGCGCAGAAAACAAAAACCCAAACAAGCAAACAAAAACTCTTGACGTGATTTTGTTTGGGTGCCAGTGGAACGCAGGAATGTCATGACGCCGTTTCTCAGCGGACAAATGAATGAACTAATGGATGAGCGTGTTGCCCTGTAGCAGGAGTCAACGTTTTGACTGGTGGGCCAGAATGGGTTGTAAAATTTAACAGGGGGACGGTTTTTCATTGGAGAGAAAATATGCGTTACGGGATATGTCGAAAACATGTGCTTTAATGTATTGGTATTTAGCTCTTTATTTATAATGATTCTTAAAACATTGAAAAATTGGAATAAATGCAGCTATTTTATTACCTACTTGCTATTAATATCATTTATTCAAGTTCGCTGGGCTGAATTGGAAAGTTTAACGGGAAAAACACAATTTCTATTTTTAAAGTTGCTGACCCTCTTTTTTAAAAAAATATATTTTTGAAATGATCAATAACCGGCATATGTAACATATGCGTGTCTAAATTGTCACTCCAGTGCAACGTCAGAATGCCTTTGAAATTATGTTGTCCGAAAATGGATTCACTAGTAACCTGGCAAAAAAAAAAAAAAAAATCCCAACTCTTGAGTTGTGTGTTCGTGTAGTTGTGTTGTTGTGTTTGTCGTACAGTCGTGATGTTGACGGGCCATCCCAGCAGCTCCTCACTGCTGCTGTTACGACCTGTTGGAGTGACTGCGGCTCCTCGGCTGCACTTGTTGTAGCTTGTTATTAAATGAAGATTAAGTGTAAGCAAGTGTGTGTGTGTGTGTGTGTGTGTGCCTGCGCTGGAACACAATACACCTTGATCAGCCTCTCAAATGGAAGATTAGTTTGCTCTCCTCCTGAATGAGCAATCCTCCTGCTCCGTAATTATTTAAGTCCTATTTTGGGTTAATTACGGCCATTAGGACGATGTGTTCTCAGTGAGGGGGGGGTGAAGTGAGGGGGTTTGGGGGGGGGGGGGGGGTAATTTCCAGACAAGTGGCTCAGATTTACAGGGAGGATGTGGCGGCGGGGATCAAACCAAAGGAGGGAACCCACAGGAGCGTTTTAAAGGAGGCGATCGTTTGCTGGGAAATTGATATGAAACATCTGAGGAGGGAACAATTATTCTAATAGTGTGACAGACGCAGACGTTGCAAATTGGATTTAATTTAGCCGCGGCGTTCGCACATCAGTCAGCTGAGGCGACGCGCTCGCTGTTTGTGCTGCTGCTGCTTCTGCTGCTGCTGCTCGGTTGGTCTGAAGGTCCTGGTGAAGTTTAACACGCTAAAGTTCTCAGACAATGGCTGCGTTTCCATTCGTCCCAAAACCTAAATATCGCAATAAAAAACTGGTCATGGAAAGACCTTTTTCAGACGTATTGATATAGAGGTATATAGCGGCTTCTGTGCTTCAGACCGGTCAATGGAAACACCTACAAGTCGCAATTGTACTTTGTCGAAATTTTAGAAATATCGCTTTTATTTTGCGAGACTGTCATGGAAACGCAAGTTTTTTTTTTTTTTCTTTTTTGGGGAGGGGGGGGTCCATGATAAATTTTTATCATGGACGAGTCCATGATAAAAAAAAAAATATATATATTATATATAAAATATAGATCTGAAAATGCTGTGGGACTTAAAAGTTTGTTTCAAAGTTTAGGCTGTTAAAGTTCATTTGTCGTCAGTTTCATTGTCGTCAGTCGGCTCTGTGGGTTTTTTTTTTTTTTTTTTACGTCATAAATGAACACACCGTGAAAGATGCTCAAATGAAATAACAAAAAAACAAACGCATTTGTAAGTCATCCAGTCAAAGTCTTCATCTCAAACCATCAAAGAACCACCACAGCGTCAGAAGTGACTCACGCTCACACGGACAGGAGAGTCGTTCGTTTCTCCGCCCTCGTCTGTTCGTCCTCTCTTCTTCCGGAAGGTCTAGAACAGATGAAACGGAGCGTGCAGCGGCAGCGGCGGTGGGCGGCGTGCATTAAAGGGCCAGGACGATGATGAGGATGATGAGGAGGATGATGAAGGCTTGTTTGGCCGTGCGCGACTGCCCTCAGTAGAGCAGCCCAGCGTGAGGAAAAGCTTGTTAAAACCTTAATAGTAGCTATCAAAGGCTATTGATTATCTTTCCCGCCCTGTTTGGGTGACAAAGTGAGCATTAGCTGGAGCCACGGAGAGCTTTTTAAGACAGGTGTCCTCAGGGGGGCCGCTGGGACACACGCACGCACGCACACACACACACACACACACACACACACTGATAACACACTGCGATCCTTTCACCCTCCTGCCACCAGATAATCCATTTTACAGCCAGGGATCAAACACTGAGCCCTCTGGCTGTGTGCTGCTGCAGTGCACTACTGTGACACACACACACACACACACACACACACACACACACACACACACACACACACACACACACACACACGCGCGCGCACACAAATGCAAAAGTCAACATTGCTTGCACAGAATTATACACAAGTTCTTGTTAAACTTGGCTCAGATAGTTTAGAGTAGATTCTTTTTTCTTGCGCTGTCTTTCTCCCCCCAGTTGTCCTCTGTGAACTCTTAATGAATATCCCACTAATGCAGAGAACAATGAGCACTCTCTCAACCTCTCACTCTCTCAATCTTCCCGGCCAATGACGTACACAGCCAACCTGAATAGCCAATGAGGCCCCGCTCTCATTTTTCTTATCTAAGTGCATTTCACCTCCGGTGGTGCCGCGATACCAAGGGAAAGTCAGCGGAGGAGGAGGAGGAGGAGGAGGAGGAGGCGGAGGAGGAGCAGGAGGAGGAGGAGGAGCAGGATGAGGACTAGGAAAAGGAGGAAGAGGTGAAGGAGGAGCAGGAGGAGGAGTCGAGGTTATCTGAGGTGCCCGACGCATAAACTGGCCCTACAACTTGATTCATGAAGGTTTGCTGAGGTATTCATGGGATTAAACCTCGCGGATCAAAGAGAATGTGTTGTTCAGTGTTGCACTCGTGCTCCTTAAGTGCAGAACTGACGACGTCCTGACAGCAGAGACGGATGGAAAGTGCATGAAAACCAACCCCTCAAAAGTCACTTCTTATTGTTGCACCTTTTTTTTTTGTGTCTTAAACGCCAGTGAGAGTGGCGCTGTGCTAACGCTGTGCTAGCGCCGTACTAACGCTGTGCTAATGCCGTGCTAACTGGGAGGCCGAAGCGGCGTCGCGTGACACTGCAGACGTATTAAGTAGCTCCAGTACCGAGATATTCCATTTATTTTTGACGCAAAACCGCAGGGGGTGTAGTGCGTTCTGCAGCCTGTGTGTGTGTGTGTGTGTGTGTGTGTGTGTGTGTGTGTGTGTGTGTGTGTGTGTGTGTGTGTGTGTGTGTGTGTGTGCGTGTGTGCGTGCGTGGTGGAAGTGAAGCGAGCCATGACATAAAAAACACCCTCATCACCAGGCAGCGTTCAGCAGCAGCAGTGACCAAAAGAAACGGTTGAAAAGTTTTTTTGCGCGAGCATCAGAAAATCTATTTTTGAAAACAAAGTTGTCGGACTCTTTGTGAGTCTTCGCCATCGAGTCGTCCCCCCCAGCCCTCTCCCCCGCGCCTCCCCCGCCTCGCCCGGCCGTATCGACGTGTTGTGGGGCCTCGCGCAGACTCGCAGGTGCTGCGCGGCGCGGCGGCGCCACGCGGTCTGATGCACCATCAACGCAGCGCCGTCTTAAAACACATGATGTAATGTGTGCGTCCCTCGCCGAGCTGTAAACACTCGGATGACCTCAGCGCCAGAGTGCAGAGTTCTTTTTTTTTCATTTGCTGTTTGCATCTCGCGCGGGCGTAATGTAAACGCTGAGGTCGACATGGGAGGACGACGAACTCCGCTGCGTAACTGGAAAACAAAGAGTGTAAATTCAGCCAAAACCTGCATCTGCTGGACTTCCTCTCCCAGCAGTCGGGTCGCACGGACATATTTCAAAAGTTGTTATTTTGTTTTCATTGCCGAATGCACCCCCTCCAACCCCCCCACCCATACCGCCGCCCCTCCTTTCCATTTAGAGGAATGATTACATTTGTAGAGGAAGCGGTGATTTGATTAGACAGCAGCTGATTCGATCTGAGCAACAAAAGCACTTGAGCAACATATTAATGTTTGGTGCCCTGTTTTGTTTTTTTTTTTTCAAGTTCTGCGTATTGATGCAGGATTCGAAATGAAACCATCAGCCCGCCGGCCGACGTGGACCGACGGCTCTGTCGGTTGTTATCGCGCCTCGGTGGCACTTCCTGAGAAAGCAGCGCAGATCCCATATTTCCCGATTAACGCTGAAATTCGACGCCAGAGTGTTTTCCTGTTTTGTCATCCGTGGGGACGCCGAGGTTGCACGTTTCCTGCGGTCACAGCCCGACTGAAAGTGACCCGGGCCGCGGCCTGCTATACACGCAGCGCCCCCTCCAGGCAGAACCGGGGAGCGCAGCGGCCAACTGCAATGTTTTAAACATGAAGTAGGGCCACTTACGGCCTGACGAGCGAGTCGGCCTTATTAAGGAGGCGGCCGAGCTCTCAGAGCGCCGAGCAAACACTCATGTAAAATTAAAGACGATTTGTTTACACAGCCGCGCTAATCAGAAACACTCCAGGGGCTTTGTTGAAAAAGCCCCCTGATCGGGGTCTGCAAAGAGTGAGAGGGAGTGAGTTCCGCTGCTCGGAGGGTCATGCGGCGTTTCAACGGAGAGGCAAACATTTCTTTTTTTTTTTTTAAAAAATGGAGTTGATTTTTTTCTTGTTTGATTGTTTTCTGGCTCTTGGGGACATTCAGCCTGGATGATGTCATCAGTTGACAAGGCCAGGAGGCTGAATTATTCAATGATGGCTCCACTTTAGTGGAATTATTTTAAGTATTATAATTGCGGCTGCTGTGCTCGTCTCGTTTGCTGTGGGAGCAAAAAGAAGAAAGGAGAGAGAGAGAGAGAGAGAGGGAGAAGGAGAGAGGGAGAGGGATAGCGAGAGAAAGGCCCTTTGGCGAGCAAACAGCGTCAGGTTACCGTGGACACACCAAAATACTCCCTTAATGACGACCTAACTGGAGGATCCAGTGTCGACTTGAGCCCAGATCAAACAGAAGCCCACTGATATTATATTTTAAATACGATCGAACCTGTGAAGGTCCCGACATAGAAACACACCAACTAGACTGAATGCCCTTGTTTTGTGGGTTTCACCTAGAAAAAGGCTAAACTCAGGGCCCATGTGGGAATTTTTATTTCCAATACATTTTTTTTTTTCATGTATTTTAAATTGCAATAAATTCCACATTCCCTCGCAATATTGCTTACATCCCTTTCAAAAGCTGATGCTACAATGTGGCTGCTCAGAGCTGCATTTTGGCTCCATGCAATTTCATTAAAATAGCAAATGTTTCAGTCATCTGGAAAATGTTTTACGTGAAAATGCAAGAAAATGAAAATATTTGCTTATTTTGCTAAAGGAAAATTCTGCCCAGACATTAATAATTCCACATGTGTGTGATCCAATCATTAAAGGGTCGTCAAAATACCACAACTGCTCTTCCCACTGTCACAATACATGCCATTTAAAAGAAGTTAAAAACACACACTCGCAAAAAAAAAAAAACTAAACTACTTTTCTGGACTTTTCATCATCATCATCGACTTCTATCATCGCTTAAAACAAACTTCCGTTGACGGAGTGGAAGTGACGAGTTGCTTTAAGTCAGTGTTTTCCAAACCTTTTTTGGAGCCACAGCACATTTTTTACATTTAAAAAAAAAAATCCCATCGCACGCCACCGTCCATAAATATCATAAAATTACACTTTTTAGCCTAATAAAGACAATATAGTTTCATAATTTATAGACATACACTCAGTGTGTGAAACCTGTTTAAATGCACACAGAGCTGATATCCTGGGAGGAAAACAAGCTCACATTCATTTTAAATGCACTGTTGTTATTTATTTATTTTTTTTACACCAATTCAGTTCAACGCGTAACTTTCCGACGCCGCGCCTGACACTGTCTCACGGTCACGCCAGTGTGCCGCGGAACAGTGGTTGAAAAACACTGACTTAAGTAACCTACTTCTACTTCCTACTCGCTCCTTCAACTCGTCTGACAGGTTTGTCATCCAACTGGCGGTTAATTGTGCAGTCTGGGGAAATGACGCCCAAGTTACGCGGGGAGAAGATAATTGCGGGGTCGAAGCCGTACACGTTTCAGCCGAGGGTCCAACCTCTTCGCGCAAATTAAACGCATGGGTGTCACTAACGAGCTCACGTGTATATTTTCGGCGCCGCTCGTATATGACATTGTGTAAGTTGTGGCATATTTTCCCCTGATGATTACGAGGGAGGGGAGGGGGAAAAAAAAAAAATCACAAACCAAATTATTGTGTTAGCGAAGCTGCTGTGAAGGGATGAAAAAAAAGAGAGACTTTTACATCTAATTAAATTTCCGTAATTTAAACCTTTGAGTTAGCGTTACGCGTTTTTTTTTCCATCCTCGCCGTGCTGCACATTTCATTACATGTCAGACCTGAAAGTCCCACAATTGACTTGTAAAGTGGATGAATAACGTTAATGACTCTCTCAACTGTAAAATCACACTCCCGTCGCAGGTGCGTGGGCAGGTTGTGATTTAGGTTGACGGACGACTAATCAGGAAATCAATTAGGCCTTGACCCAGAAACCGAGACAAAGGGATGGAATTATTTTCTTCTTCTCTTTCCTCTGGCTCTTCTGTGGCTTTGCTTGGACCCCACGGTGTCTCTGATTGGACAGGAGAGAATCCTCTGAGGTTTCTCTTTAAGGGGATGGTTTGCATGCGGCGCTGCTATACATTCGTCTATTTTTAAAACGTGACCTGTAGCGAGAACAAAAGAAGAAAGGAAAAAAAAAAAGTTCTGTTCTCGGGATATAGGGGTTGTGTGTGTGTGTGTGTTTTTTTTTTAAATGTTGCAAATAGACTAAACACACGCGAAAAATCTGAATTTGTTTTATTTCCACACAAAGAAACACAGTTTACAATAGAAATAACTCCTGTTGTTTTTGCACGAGTTTCAATCCCATTCACAAGAGGCAAATATCTGGATTGTCATGCAGCCTACACACACACACACACACACACACACACAGACCTCTGGGGGTCAGACACGGTGGATCACCTTTTCAGCAGGATCCACTTTAGTGCCCCGGGAGTCAGACAGACATTCATCGGCCACGTGACTTTGTTCACTTTGTAGCGAGCGAGTCGGACGGAACAAGCGAGTCTTTGTGGGGAGGGAGGCGAAGGGCCGGCCGAGGATCCTCCGCCGGTTGACGGAGGAGGAGATGAAAAGTCGTGTTGACGGCAGGTTTGATGACGGCGCAGCGTCAGACTCGATTCTCCTGCCGCAGACTCATCATGACCTTTGTTGTTGTTGGTAATAGCTGGATTTAGGATTAACTGGACACCCTGAAAATTACATTTCCCAAAAAACCTTAAACATTTGAGCAGGCTTTTACGCTGCCGAGAGTTGCTGACCGTCGGTGGCAGTGAAGAAGTTCAGCCACTTCTCTGCAAAGAGTCTGAAGAGAAACAGAAATACTGAAATTCTGACAAATGACTCAGATTGCAGAGCAATAAATCACAGCGGAGAGGGAACAGAGAGGGGAGCTGAGGCTCACTGGGCCTAAATCACTTTCTTGATTCATTTAATCCTGGACATATTGTGCCATGTATGGGCTAAAGTTTTTTTCTTTTTCTTTTTTCGGGAAACAGAACTTTAAGTTCTCGAATTTCTGATGTATTGTAGCGTAATGTTACCGTAGCCGCTACCACGTGGAGTCTTACCGAGGAGTGTGACGCCCCCTGGAGGCGACCAGTCATCAGAATCAAACTCGCTGTTGTTTCTCAGCGAGCAGGTGGCGACAGTGAGCAACTATCTGGCGGGTTGTGTTCACTTTGAAGGTGTCAGATTATGTGTTTCTCAAAAGTCGACCGGAGGGATTTGGCAGCTGCTCAATTGGCCGTGTGTGTGTGCGTGTGTGTGTGTGTGTGCGTGTGCGTGAGTGTGTGTGTGTGTGTGTGTGTGTGTGAGAGAGAGAGAGAGAGAGAGAGAGAGAGTGAGTGGTCTTGTCTTGGACAGGTTGTTGATTTTGAAGACATGTCCTGTCAACAGCATTTTCATACACAAAATGTGGACGTGCTGTCGCTCGCTTGTCACCCAGGAGTAGAAAAGTGGTTCTCTTCTCGTCCAGCAGGGATCAGATTCAAAATTGAAATTAAAATTCATCCCAATTTGAGACTAATTTTGAAGTTGTCGTCGTCGTCTTCGCTGGCACTAGAAACAAAGACAATAAAAGCTCCAGATCTCTGCAGCGCTGCTGCTGCTTTGGGAACAAGCTGCTAAATTGCTCAGATCTCAGCTTTGCCTCCTCCAGGAACAGCAGCTGATTGGTCGCTCTAAGTGTTCCACCCTTGTTGGCGGCTTTTTTACACCCGAAACGACACGATTTTGCCACTTTGCTTTTTTTTTGTGTTGTTGCCAAAGACACTTTGGGATGCATTATCACCTCCTAAGGAGAATTCCCTCGGTCCCCGCAGGTAAACCTTCTAAATCCCTGGCTCTCATCCCCTATTTTCCTATAACCCCCCCCCCCCAACACCACCACCCAAAAAAAGAAAAAAAAAAAAATCACGCATTAGAAGGATTGCCCTGCTATTGTTGCTTCCCTTTGGGAGCAAATCTATTTCTGCAGAGATGGAAATTGTGGCTCTCCACAAAAGCGGCTGACACACTCTCAATGGAGGTGTCAGTTCTCGGGGCCTCGCCATTGTGGACGGGATAATTTAATTGGAGAGGCACGACGGTGTGTCCCCGCTCGGCCGCATTCAAAACACTGTGTGACCGCCGCCCGTCCCAGCGCTGGCTCCTCTCCTGCTGCAGCCCATCCAACATTTAACTCCCCCACACCTCCTCATCTTCTGCTCCCCCCCTCCCCCCACACCGCCCCCTTCACTTCTCTCGGTGCCCCTCAGAGGAGCCTTTGTTGGGCTGCTGGCGAAGGCCACGTTGAGGCTCCACATACGATGAGAGGTTGCAGGGGAGGAAGCACGCAGGTCCGCCGCTACCTGGAAGTAGAGCAAAAATTAGTCGGCAGGTGATGAAGCTGTCTTTGTTTGCCTGGGGGGGTGGGAGCATGGTTGGGGAGGAGTGGAGGGGGGGGTCAGGGGGAGTCGTTTCCCCCACACGGGGGGCCTCGGCGGGGCATGAGAAGCATGTCTTTGGAGGAGCGGCTGCTGTCAACGGACGCTCTGTTCCTCGGAGATCCTGGCCAAGCTGCGGGTTGAAAGACGCAACAAGGCCTGCAAGCCCACAAAGAAGAAGGAATTCCTCTGTGCGGCTGCTCCAGGTGACTGGCATCCACTGACAACCTCTTGGACTCTGGAAGGAAAAGATGTGAACCCACACGCTGGCATTGTCGTCTCACATATTGCGTATACACGAAGCCATTCCGCCGACGTGCTTTGCGTGGAAAGCGACACACGGGCGGTAAAGAAGAAGAAGATGAAGTCTGAGCTCCGGCAGATGAAGGAACAGCAGCGGCAGCTGTCGAAACTGTGTTCGGCCTGAGATGTTCAGCACATACACTGGTGCACAAAGTTTTCATACCGTTGAATAAACATGAGAATCTAATGAGTGGATACATATGCATGTTCCCTCTCCTGGAGTGTCTCTTCCTTTGCCAAGGTGAGAGAAGAGAAGGATGATGAAGCCCTCTCAAGGGTCTATCCATCCATCCATCCATCCATCCAGACATCCAGACATACACAGACTTGCACTTGCTCTGTAGCCATTGTGCAAGTGCAAGTTCACAGAGGAAAACCTGAGAAACAACATGACTAATAATTTTGAGGTTGATGGTCCGTCCACTACCTCAACCCCCTGCCCTCCGATCATCTTCATCATCATCATCATCGCCGCTGTTGTGAGTTTTGTGTTGTTTTTCCGCCTGGCCAGCACCGTTGTCACGGCGACCCCTCGCATGCCGTCCACCTCGCAGCGCGGACAAAGCTGTGGTCGAGCTGCTCCAGGCTCGTGTCCTCCGGACCTGAGGGGGGCGCCGCCACCCCCAAACAAAACACACACAAAAGACATTCTGGCCACTGGCAGCGGCCCTGCAGCCTGTCCACCAGCCACCTGCTGTTTTGCTTGCCGTTCCAGGAGGAAGAGGAGGAGGAGGAGGAGGAGGAGGAGGAGGAGGAAGTGTCTCCCACATCCTATTTTAAGGGTTCGAACCCTGCCAGCCACAGCAGCCTTCTCACAGACAGCCACCCACTCGCTGAGGTGCCCTGGTTCCTCTGGCTGCTTTGTTTTCCTCCTGAAAGCAGAAGAATATTAATGACAGAAATGGGACAAGCGGATGCCCTGATTGGTCCTCGCTGGTCGAACTCCCTCAGTTTCCCTGAGCAACGACCGCTGGTCACGCTTCTGGAACATTCGGATCTCAGTTGGATCTCAGTCGGGGTATTTGGGAGTATTAAGGGGTATTTGAGGGTAAACCTCTTGTTTACCTCACCTTAAAGTTGAAGATCTCATGCAAGATGGGTTGCATCTTCTGCATGCAACCAATCAACCCCTGAGCATCTTTAGGTGAACTTACCCCCCACCCTTCGCGTCCAACCCTGAATGCTGATTGTCAAGCAGGTAACACTTTTTGGTGGTCTTCCCTCAGTATTCCCTCAGTACCAGATATGGTCTATGGTATGGTATACCATTGTCTATGGCATACCATAGACCAGTGGTTCTCAAACTTTCTCTGTCACGCCCCACCTTGGAGGAACAGAATTTTTCTGGTGCTAGAAGCCCCAAATTTGACTTCGCTGTGTCTTGAGGGATCTCGATGAACCTGCAAGTTGACTTTTGACCCAATAGACTTGCATGGCATTAGATCATGAGTCTATGGTATACCAAAGACCTATGGTATACCAACAGTTTGGTGGCCATTTGGCCTATGTAATCCACATTAAACCCTGAGGATTTTCCATCAATTCTGTTCATTGTGTCTTTGGTTTTTCAAAGGCAGGAGAAAAAAAACAATGTCTGATTAAAAGAAATATATAAACCTTAAAAAGACCGCCCCATTTTTGAAAACTACTGGACTCTGTTTTTCCTAATATGAAGTGACGTGATCGTGGCCCCTTGAGGAAACCCTAAGGAGTTTGGACAGGCAGCGTCAAAGGCGGCGAGCGGTTGCGTTTGTCACAACAAGGAGCCACGTCCGCTCCATGATCACGCCTGTGTTTAAGTGACAATGACAGACGGCGTGAGCGGAGCCATCTACTGTTGTGACTGCTCAGCGGAGCGAGACCAAAAATACACCTGTCGATTGCGGTTCTCTACGACAAAACATCGATTCACTCTTTTCTCCGCAAGTCCACGTTTCTTTAGCGCCTCTCGTCTGAGGAGACACTGTATCAATCTGCTTCCTGTTGATCAGTTTCTTGTCCTGCGATGCGCTCGCTCAGGTGGGAAAACCTCGGGGAGCGTTCCTAATTAATCGGAAAACTTTCTCACTTCTTGTATCAGCAGAACAGACCCTGATGTTGAAACCCGGCCAAAAAAAAAAAAGACAAAAAGAAACCCCTGCTGACTAACGATGTCACGTAGGTGGATGAAAGCAGCAGCAGGAATACAGTTTGGACGGCAAACGAGGCCTCCAACCTCTTAATGAATATGACCTCTGAGTCCTTCCCACAATCCCCTGGGGTCTAATTCGTAAAAAAAAAAAAAACTCCCAGTGTTTAATGATTGCAGGGACTCTGGGGTGAGCTCCAACTCTAATCAATGAGCCCCATCTACGGGGAGCCAGTATCCCTGGTGACACCATGGTGATGAGTTCCCATCCGAACACCACCCCCCCCCACCCCCCCCCCCCCCCCCCCCTCACCCCCTCACCGCCCCGATGTGAAGCGGAAGGTCTCATGTTCCTACCTTCAGCTTTAATTTCTGCTGAGAAAGAACTCGAAATTAGGACTTGGTCTCAAGTCGTGATATTTCACCGGAGTTGAAACGTGAACAAAGCGATGAGGTGAGTTTGGAGAAAAGGAAAACTGTCGGCAAAAGTAGGTTTTCATTGACACGTGTGAGAGGCCGCAGCGTCCTAAAGGGCTCTTCAGCACCAGGGAAAAAGGTTAAACGGCTCCTTTGTTTGCCTTTGTTGGGGACGAGCTCCTCAGAGCATTATTCTCTGGAACAAACTCCCACTCTGAGTTTTCTTCACCCTTTCTTTTATTATCTCTTTTTTTAAGAAAAGCCCCTCACGAAGGGATTTTGAAAAAAAAACAAAACAAGAAAAAAAAAACAAAGGGGAAGAAGAGCTCCTTCCACGGCTCTTCTCATCGATGAAATGTTTCCTCTTCCTGCTCAATTATTTAGGCCGTTTTCATTGGAGAACTCCCAGTGGCACCCGGTGAGATTTGCATCCTGATTTATTTGTCATATATCCTTTATATCTCTAAATTCTTTATACCTCTCCGGTGGCTCCATGCATCTTTCATGGCTTCCTCAGCGGTGTTTGCAGGCCAGATCCAGGCAACATTCTACATGTGGGGCTGCAGCGCTCTCACCCCGGCTGTGCCGCCTCCATGAAAAATTGATTGTCTGATGCTGTTAATTTTTACTCCTCACAACACCAGGATTTTTTTTTTCTTTTTGGCGCAGTCAGTGTCAGGAGTCGCCACGCACCTCGCAGGGTGCCCCCCCCCCAACACACACACACACACACACACACACACACACACATGCACCTCACCGCTTTGTCTTTCTTATGGTTTGTGTCAACTTTTAAAATTGCACTGAGGAGCATCTCTGTGACCTGGAAAAGGTTGTTTTTTTTTCTGTTGAGGACGAGTGACTGACACAATTAGGTGACTGTGGAAACCATGCAAGGACGCAAAGTCAAGGCAAATTTTATTTATGAAGCATTATTCATGACAAAAGGATCACGGCGGGGCAGAGTGTCGAGTAAGCAGGGACTTGATTAGAGGTGCAGTTATACCTGTTTTTTTCTTTTTCCTTTTTTTTTTTTTAGAAAGTCAGTCGAGCAGCTTTGCACGATTAAATAATGAAATAATATAAAAAACAATAAAAGGCAGAATGAAAACCGCATATTTAGCTCTTTATTTTTTAAAAGTGAAGCTAAAACTTAAGCTGAACTATTAAAGGTTCCACAGCACAACTCTATCTATCTATCTATCTATCTATCTATCTATCTATCTATCTATCTATCTATCGGCAGAGCTAGCCCTCTGTTTATGATCTCCTTTTAAAAATGCAGGGTTTTATCATCCTAAAAAGCTGATTGGACCTCCCAACAGGGCGGCGTCTGAAGGGCGGAGCCAACACCTTGTTGTGGCTAACCTGAGACAGGTGTAAGTGCCCACTGTGACATCACTAAGGGGCTGTTTTGGACCGCTGTCCACAGTTACTGTTACCCATGCACGGATCCTGGCGCCCCCCTCGATCTTCCTCTCCCTCCTGTCTGTCCTCCTGTCTGTCGTCCTGTCTGTCTGTCTGCCTGTTGACTCGCTGCCACTCGGCCTCCTATTTCTCAAACGCTGGCACGAGTTGAAGCCGCACATATGCCGTTTCCCACAACGTGTGTGGAAGGACTGCGGGCCTTGTCCCCCCGCCCCCCCACTCCCACTCGCCCACATCCCCCCCCCCCCCCCCACCGGATCGGGGAGCGAGCGGACGGAGACAGATTGCGATGCTGGAATGCGCCACCCAGCCTTACAATCCCCATCTGGCCGGCGCAGGGCCGTGCAGGTGGGGGGGAGTACAGGGGGGGGGGGGGGGCAGAATGATGGAGTGGCTATTAAATATACAGCAGGCAGGCGGCGGAGAGCGAGGCGGCCCGGGTGTTGTTGTTCAGGCTGCATTATGGCGGCGCACCAGAGCCGCTCGTTCACTTTCAGTTTCCTCGCTGTCTGGAAGGAACATCGTCTTTCTTCTTCTTCCTTTTTTTTTTTTTTTATATCTGTCGCTCCTTTCATCATTTATTTCCGACTGGTTAAGGGTCCAGCGTGCCTGGTTTAGCCAACGCACTGTTCACGTGAGTCTCTTCTGGCCCCACATCTTCCTCCTATAGCAGCTGTGACAAGAGCAGATCCACCTGCAGCAGCTGCAGTAGCTGCAACCGTCCTGCAGGTGGAGAATATAAGTTCTTTTTTCTTTTCTCGCAAACAGAACAAACAAGTTATTTAATAATTAACGGATTAACATTTTGATTTCACACCATTAGATCCCACCGAATGTTACACGTTGGCGCCTTGAAATTTTCCTTTTTCTTTTGCATTTTTTAATTTTCATTCTCCAGCAATATAAATTTTCTAAACAAAAATCCCCGTATCCAATCCACGTCTCCTCTCATCCGTTTTAACTTACGATTTTTCCTTCTGAAGCCCCCCCCCCGCCTGGCCTCCCTCCTACCTGCCTTATTTCTCTCCCTAACATGCTGCTCACTTGGATGTGAAGTGTGACATAAATCAGAGGTGAATCCAGCCTGCAGAGGATAAATGGAGCTGTTTTATGCGAGCCAGCGCCGGCAGTGCCGGGCCCGGCTGAGGCTGAAGCTGCTGGATGTGAATTGAGTTGAGTCGCTAAACCTCGATGTTAATTCAACCTTTTATGGAGCGGCTCCGCCGGCGGGGGAGGGAGAAGGGGAGGGCGGGGAGGGGGGTGCGGCGTCTCCCCGGCTCGGTGACAGCTCGCTAACACACTCCGACTCGGCCGAGGTGTCTCCGCCACCTCTCCTCCCCGTTTGCCATCCAATTCACAGGTCCCGGAAGAACACTGGGAAAAAGATTGGATGGTAAAACATTGTGAAAACATCTTTGGATGACAGCGGTGGAGAGAAGGGGGGATGGGGGGGAGGGTAGGGGGGCTATGTGGGTCATGTATCTGTGTCCAGATCGGTTGGCAGATTTCCCCCCGTCCCCCCTCCTCGTCTTTTTATTTTTTTAATTTTTCTTTCCACTCGGGCAGGTTTCCCTCATCAGGTCGGTCGGAAGGCGGCCGTCTGTCACGGAACGCCGCCGCGTGCCGTGTAGCGGCGCAGGGAGACTGTGTTGTGCTATTTCTAATTCATGCCGCAGCACCTGGATGCTAATGGTGTTTCTGGGTTCGGCCCAGAACTGCAGCTTGTTTCTCATAATCACGGCCTCCTCCTCCATCTCCAGAATGCACTGAAATTATTCATGCGGCCGCCTGCATTACCGACGCTTGATCATGATATTGGAATATTAAAGCGGTTTCAGGGTGTGTGTGTGTGTGTGTGTGTGTGTGTGTGTGTGTGTGTGTGTGTGTGTGTGTGTGTGTGTGTGTGTTGGGCGGGAGGGGTGCGGGGGTGGTGTCAGACAGCATAAAGTGGCTGAAGTGGTGAAGACGGTGGTGAATCATTGTTGCTTGATGTGTTCTGGGGAGAAAGAAAGAAAGCAAGAAGAAAAAAAACACTGTGTTGGTCACGTGGGCTGAGGGGGGCGGAGCCAACACCTGGCCCAGGGTGTTTTGCGTCAGATACCATTTTGTGACGTCATGAGGGGCTTGTTTTCCAGAATGTGTGTTTTTGGCCAAAACAAAAAAAACTACAGATAATGTTAAAAATTCGAGGTTTTTTTTTTTAAAGTTGCAGACACTTAAAAAGATGTGAATTCTTCTTCTTCTTCTGTTGCTGCTGCTGCTGCTGCTGGTCCAGAATTCCTCCTGGGTCGGCGGGGGTGGCCGCGACGTTGTGATGTCAACATTACAGGAAACGTGAACATGGTGGTGCTGAACTTACAGTAACCAGCAGGCCGCTGATGTTATCCTGCACATTGATTTCCTCTGTGGCTCCAGATAGCAGCAGACCATAAAAGGCAGATTGACCAAACGCACCATCATATGATTATATGAAATATTGATAAGAGTGGTCTCCGCTCCCATCAGGCCTTATGGACACATAAATGGACAACTGACCGGCCGCGGCTGCAGTTGTGTAATGAACCGAGCGGCCTGAGAGCAAAACACCCGGGGATGAAAAAAAATCACCACATATTTCTTTGTGTGTTTTTTTTTTTCTTTTATATAATATTGTTGTTTTTCCTTGAAATCTTCTACCACAAAAGTATATTAAACTATAAGCATCTTGTTTTTTTCGATCACATTTAAAAAAATATATATATTTTTTTTCCCCCCACGTCTGTCAGCGCAAAATTGAAAATGCACAAAAAAACACATAAAGTGTGACATTAGTTTAATTTGGAGAAAATTGAACTGAAGGATGTGTCTGGCACATGCAGCGGGATTTCCACCGCGGTGGATGATAAGTTAAAGGAATGTGGTAAATTAGCGGCTAAATAATACAAAATCCAGCAGACGGGAAGGAAATTAAGGATCATCTCCTCTGAAGACACGTCGTCGTGTTCAGATTCTGCTCAGAAATGTATATATTTATTTTCCAAGAATTTTTCCAAGCGTTTGTGAGGGAGACGGCAGTCTTTTGTCTTTTTATTTTTATTTATTTATTTATTTTTTTTACGCCTTCCCCCTCAGATTTGAACCGTCTCAGGAATCAGATCGGCAGATCGGCAGATCGCGCCGTCTTATCACAAGATGTTTATCGTGATTCTCGCTGTAAAATCTCCACAAACTTATCGGCCTGAGCGACGTTTTGTCTGTCAAATCGATTATCGCCGCCGTTATCTGCAGCTTCACAGGCCTTTATAGCCCCCCCCACCACCACCACCACCACCCCCAAACCCCCGACAAAAGGAGGCCGGCAAAAAAACTATATACTGTCAACTTTTCCTTCAATGAGCCGAAACGCCAGTAATTCCAAATCAGCAAACCCGAACAGAAAGACAGATGGATGGATGGATGGATGGACGGATGGATGAATGGCGGGAAAACATCCCGTCCGCCGTCAAGACTGGGATTCATTAGCTGCGACTGTGTTTCGGGAAAAAAACTGAAAAGTCTCTCACGGTGGGAAAAACAGGCCCCTGTTTTCCTTTAACAAGCCTTTACTTTGGTGCAGCCAGTCTTCCGGCAGCTGCACTCGCTTCCTCTGATGAGACGTTTTATGCAAAGAGGCGCGGTCAGAACGGACGACAACTTTGATGCCGTATTAGACGTGAAGGCAACACGGAGTTGACACGGCTATTTACCAACAAAGCTGCTGCCGCTCACTGGAGGCGGCGCACAGTAAGAGGATTAGAGGAGGTTTCATTTTTTTCCGTTTTTTTATTGTTTTGTGTTTCTCTCGCCCGGCTCCTCCTCCTCTTGTCTTTTTTCTTTTCGCTCTCTGGGTTTTTCGGGACAACTTTTCCATTTAATTGTTGCACTGTTGACTTCCTCCCACGGCTCAGATATACACCCGTGTGTTTTCTTTCCACCCTTATGAACGAGTTCACACACACACACACACACGCACACACACACACACACACACACACACACACACACACACACACACAGACTCACTCAAAAGTTTACAGAGAATAATTAGTACATATATGTATATATATGTATGTACATATATGTATATATATATATGTAAATATATATATATACATATATGTGTATATATATGTATGTATGTATATGTATTTATGTATATACATATATGTATATATATATATGTATTCATGTATATACATATATGTATATATATATATGAATGTATATATATGTTTATGTATATACATACATAACACATTTTTTTGGTTTTCTGTGAGGAGCTTGTTGCACGTTTTCCTCCCACATTGATAGAAGACGTTTTATGTTTTAGTCTGTGTTTACTAGATATGGACGCCACAAATGAACATTCACGCCGACACATCAGATGCTTTGCTTGGGTAGTTTTAGCGCTCACGCTAATTCTCGTCTCCAGTCTGTAGGCGGCTTCCAAGATGGATTGATAGACGCATGGATGGATGGATGGATAAAAAAAAACCAAGAAGCTAAATGATGTGAGAAAACAAAGCCGGCTTCACTTGTGCAAAAACTTTGCCTTTCTCTGCCATCAGAAGTTCTTCCTCCACGTCGGAACTCCCGGTCGACGTCTCCTCGTGGAGCAGGAAGGCGAGGTTGACAAGGAGGATGAGGAGGATGAGGAGGATGAGGATGTCGGCTGGGTGGGATTTGTGGCAGATTTTTTACCTGAAGGCAAAAGCGGGGATGTGGGTGGGGGGTGTTGGGAAGGGGGGCGGGGAGGAAGCTCCGCCCCACTTCCAGGAAGGCCGTCTCTCTCTCTCTCTCTCTCTCTCTGTCTCTCTCTCTCTCCGCTCTGATCCATTATTCAGCAACAAGCACAATTATCCTCCGTCGGGCTATTTTTACTCCCCCCGATAAGATAGATTCAATGTACAAAAGAATGCGCAGACCCCCCCCCAGCCATCCTCACCCCCGTTCCTACCCCCTCCGCCTCCCCACTCCTCCGTCACATCACCCACTTATTTATTTATTCGCCACGTTAATGCGTTGGAATGGTATCGATGTAGCTTTTATCCCTTCACTTATTCATCGCGGCTCCAAGAGAGTTTGTTTAGAGCTGTTTAGCAGGGGGGGGGCATCGTCGTCATCATCATCTTCATCTTCATCGCCGTTGGCGGTGGGGGTGCGTTGGGTGGGGACTCCCTCGGCGCCCGGATGCGGAACTGGTCGTAACTTGTGTGTTAGAACGGCGGACGGTGATCATGGAGCATCGAGGGGATGGCTTGACCTCCGCGACCTTAACGAGCACTTAGCATCAAGTGCACGCCGCCGCTATTGGGGCGGCGCCGCCGCCCCGCTTTAAGTGCCCATTTGGACCCGTTGGAGGTTGAGTCACGTCGTTAGAAGACGCACTTTTTGCTTGTTTCCCGCCGCCGCCGTGAGGTTTTAAAGCGCTTCTTTCTGCAGCGGAGACGCACCCGCGGCTTCGCTGCTGGGCTTTATTCAAACGCACGCTTTTAAGGAGAAAAAAAACTGCTATTGCGTAAAATATGATACACGATATATATTTTCACCGCAAGGTGTCGTCGTTTCGCCCTTCAGATAAACCACAACTCAATGACTTTGAAGACTGAACCAAGCAAAGAAGGATCAAACAGATACAACGGAAACTTCAGCTTTTTTTTCTCGTCCAGTTTTCTGTCCTGTGATTTGAAATTTGCAAAATCTTACCAGGCTGTCAAAAAAAAAAAAAAAAAAAGACTCCATAAAGATCTAGATGGAGCTTCCTGGTTGGTCCCTGCATACATGCAAATTTATGCAGGTATAACTGAACATTACAAAAAAAAAATGGAGCAAATGTTGCAATACCACCGCAAACCAGAGAGGTCAGAGTTGAGCAGCATGAATGGTAGTAAACAAAATGGGGCCCGCTAAAATACACACTGTTGTGATTTTACGTGTGGGAGAACCTGTTTATTTTATTTTCAATCATTTTATTATTATTTTTTTCCTAGTATGGCAAGAACAGGAAGCGTGAAAGCATTTTTTTTTAAAGGCACATCCTCAATCGTAGACTTTGTGGAAACTGTGGCAGCAATTAAAGGGTTTTAAATCCTTCAAGTCGTCTCTCTCCCTCTGATAAAATGTTTCCCGGCGTGAAGATAATCTCTGGCTCTTCGCCGTGACGCTGTGTGGCGAGCGCACCGTGTCATCGTTTACGAGGCCGCTTTGTAGCGGAGAATCAAAGAGTGATAAGGTCAGTCACACGGCGTCGCACTCCGTAGCTCAAAAACCAAATGGGTTCAAATTGGGTCACCTGACATTTTTCAAATAGAGGGAACAGTTTTTTTTTTTATTTTGATGCAATGAACTCATTTTTTTTATTGTTCCTGCTCCCCTCCTCTCTCGACTAGATTCCTGTCATTCCTTCCAGTCTAAACTTTCTCTGCTTCAGGCTCTTTTCTTTGTACCCAGTGAGACTCTTCTCTTCTCCGACCTTTTTTTTTTTTCCTATCCAAGCATCGTTTTATCTAACCATAATAAATGTTAATTTGATAAGATAGAAGACAGGATTTTTTTTTTTTTGGGCTCCTCTATCTGTAATCTGTTTTCATATACTGGTACTCAAGGGGGAGAAAAAAAGGGAAGGAATTATGGTAAATTTCCAAAAATGAAAGTCATTTGTAGAAGAAACTTTGAGACGCTAAAAGCTAAACCGGCTAAACGTTGTTCCACTTTGCTCCATACGCTCCACCTAACACGCTAGATACTAGTTACACTTGCTATGCATGCCAACCTGTGTGTGTGTGTGTGTGATATACGTTGCATTCAAACCAGCCCAGGTTGCAGGCTTTCGCCCGAGCCTTCCCCTCCCTCCCTCCCTCGCTCGCCGCCGCCGCCGCCGCTACTTTCAAGATGAAACGGGTCCCCCACCCCCACCTCCCCTAACTCCACTCCCCTCCCCCCTTCCCCCTCTTTGCCAGTGATCTTGTGAGATCACATGCTGCCGTGTTAGCGGACGGAGCTAAACAGCGCGGCGTTATTAGCTCTCATTAACGTGAGGTGTTCCTTAACGAGGTTGTTAGCGCGCCGTGGCCGCGCCGACTGACCTCCGCGCTGCTAAGGTGCCGCCGCCGCCGCACATCAGCCAGGTAATTAGGCTGCTTAAGTGTGTGTGTGTGTGTGTGTGTGGGTGGGTGAAGTGGGCCTGGTTCTTGTGGGGGGGGTTCATTAGCCCACCCTCCTCCTATGCACCTCCATCCCTTCAACCCCCCTTCACTCTCTCTCTCTCTCTCTCTCTCTGTCTTATCTCCAGCAGCGTCACCCCTGACCCCGCTGACCCCCCTGCACCCCTCTCTGTTACCCCCCCCTCCCTCCCTCCAGATGGGGTGGGGCTTTCAGTCAGTGCTGGACGGTGGTGGGTGTGTCTATCAGGGCCGGCTGATCAAAGCCCCCCGAGGGTCACGGTGGAGGGGTGAGGGGTGGGGGGGTGGGGGGAGTTTGGGGGAAGGGGTGGGGGGTGATGGAGGTTATTGTGCCCCCGGTAGAAGGGAGGGCAGCGCCGTCTTTAATCCCACTAATGAGGGAGGGGATCTTGGCAGAGCTGCTTTCACCTGTAAAGGGTCCCTAATGTGGTTTGCATGGTGATAACCCTTTAGGTTTTTTTTATTTTTCTTCTTCTTCTTCCGCCCCCACGCCGCCCCCCCCCCCCACCTCCCTCCCTCCTTCCCTCCCTGCCTCCCTTTCTTAAAGGGAGGCTGAAGAAGGAGAAGAAGCAGTGAGAGATGTGAGAAATCTGTGGATTTGTACGAGCAGCGTGAAGCGTATTGAGGATGACAGAAGCTTCAGAAACAACAAAGTGGTCTCTGGAGGCTGACAGCTGGGTGTGTGTGTGTGTGTGTGTGTGTGTGTGTGTGTGTGTGTGTGTGTGTGTATTTCTCTCTGTTTTTTTTTTTTTTTTAAAGTGTTTGGGCACGTCGCAGTCCAAGATGCAGCAGTGCGTGTGTGTGTGAACGCTATATATAATAGATATATATATAAAAGCGTGTGTGTGTGTGTGTGTGTGTTCCAGGATCACACACGCCTGTGTGTGTGTGTGTGTGTGCGTGTGCATGTGTGTGTCTCCTCTCACGTCGGCAGACATGACACGCTGGATGCTGATTGGCTGTGGCGGTGCGGAGTCTCGGAGCGCCGGGGAAGCGACTGGGAGCAAATGATATTCATTGGTCTTAAACGCTGAGCTCGGCCGGCCGGCCGTGTTGCAACCACCGGTGTCATGTTACATTATGACCTGAGGATGACAGCGGACCACACCGCTGCACCCAGACACACGAAAAGAGAGAGAGAGGAGAGAGAGAGAGGAGAGAGGGAGGAGGAGCCAGTCGCTGCCTGACTGAGGTCATTTAAAATATGATTTATTCGATTATTATGTATTTATTTAGTATTCATTATTATCCAGGTTGTATTTGTTCACAAGGCGTCTTCAGCGTTTTCTTCATTTGGACCTTCTTCCTTTTTTATCTGCCGTGTCCTGTTCATTCCTGTGTTCTTGCGGCCTCGACCTCATATATGTACAGTATGTATGTGTACATATATGAATAAATATATGTATATATGTATGGGGCGACAACAAGGTGCCTCCTGTTTGTTCCCGAGCGGCTGCAGCTGTAACTGTGTGTGGCTGTGATTGTGTGATTGCGTGATTGTGTGTGCGGCTGTGGCGCTTCACCAAGAAACCAGACTGGCCATCGACTCCACCGGTGTCTGCAAACATTCCCTCCCGCCGGAGGGCTGCAGTGTGTGTCTGCGCAGACTGTGTGATGGAACTGTGTTTTGGTTTATTTGTTTGTTGTTGTTCTGTCGTCTGCGGGTTGTTGTTTGTGTCTCTGCCAATGTTGACAGGCTGCTGCTGCTGCTGCTGCTGCTGCTGCTGCTGCTGCTGCTGGAGTCCATTACAGTGATGCTCTGCAGGCCCAGACCAGTCAGTCATCTCCGGAACCAGTCTGATAAAATCTTAACTGGTATTTCTGGAAGAAGAAGAGACATTTTTTTTTTCTTCTCACTAATAACAAAACTTATTTTTCAATCGACTTCAATCAAAAGAAATACGGATGTCTGGCTCACGAGAGCTGAACTTTTTGGAAATCACTTATTCAAGGCCCCATATTCCACACTCAACAGTATTTAGCCCTGTGTTTACAGCCGCCCTACCAAAACTGACAACTCTGGGTCGCCCTCCACTGAGGTGAAGCACCACCTCCACCTCCTCCTCCTCCTACACCACCTTAACCACCACTTCCACCACCACCACCTCCACCTCCTCCACCAGTGTCCAGGTGCCCAGATCTCACACGGCTCTGAACTTGAGCGTCTCTCCCGGCTGCTGCAGCTGCGCCAACATCTGCGCCCTGTTTTCCCGCTCCGCTCCGCTCCCTCCGATCACCTCCGTCCCTCTGACGGTTATGAATAAAGGAGGGAACAATCTGGATCCTCTGTTGCTCAACACGCTGCCGGGACCCAACGCCCCTCAATAAAACATGCACTGCAACTCGCTTCCTCTCCATCTTTTTTTTCTTTTCTTTTTTTTAGAATTGTATTTTTTGGTATTTTTAAAGTTTGGAACTGAAACATGAAACTCTTTGAAAAAAGAAGAAACATTTTTTTTTCCCCAAATTTAAACCTGTGCTTGAAATGCCAGCTGGCGTTTTCCTCCTCAAGTGTGTTCAGTTTCCTGAGTCCAGCGAATATTTTGGTTTTGCGCCACTGACCAAAAAAAAAAAAAAACCCCAGAAGATTTAGAACAAATTGACAGAATTTCCCTGGAATATGCAGAAAAAAATATCTATGTAAGAAAAAAAAAAAAAAGAGCTATTCCCTTTTTTTTTTTTAACAGTGTGATCAGTTTTTGATCGTTATTTGTTTCAGGATCAAACACCCAAGTATCAAACCGTGTTTCCTTATGTTGCACACGCTGAAGGGGAAAGAGGAATTTCACGCCCAACCTTCCAGTTGTATCTTGGCACAACCCAAGTTGGCGTGTAGGTGGGACCAAGTTAATATGGTGCGAGGCCGCTAATGGCCTTATGATTGGATAATTAGAGGGAGGCGGGTCATTAGCGGAGCGAGCAGGGAGACTCCCCGCCGGCCGGCCGAGGGTGTTTATGAGTGCGAGCAGCTAACTGTGTGTTTTTGGATGTCGTTGCTAAATTCCTACTGTGCCAGTGGGAGAGTCCAGACTGGTGGAGCCGCTGAGCCGCTGCTGGCCCACCGACCTAAAGATGTTCATGTTTATTTTGTACCCCGTGTACAATGCCAGTCTGTTAAGAGGGCAAAAAAATTAAAGGATGTTGGGTATAATTGTTGCTTTCCTTGGATTTGAAGTGTTTGGGAAACGTGTAATTTCCCAATTTTGCGAGATTCAAAGAGGGCAAAGTAAAAACAAAAAGGGTAGAAAGAAGTTTCTGTGGTCAGTTGTTGCATAAAACCAAGTCGAATAAGTGTGATTTATTTTATGTTTTGGGTGCAAAATAGAAGAAAAAGAAAACCCTCACATCCCACGCAAACAATTTAACTGTGCTTTGGCCGAGCGCAAGACTGGGAAAATTCCCTGAACGGGACGGAGCGCGACGCCTTCCGGTGGCCGTCGGTGGAGCCGTGTGCCCCGCTGCTCCGAGAGCCTGTTTTCATTGCTTGAGAAAATGAGTGCGGAGCCTGACGAGGCCTCGCTGCGGCCATCCGCCGTCTCCAGACATCATTAGAGGCTGTAGCCCCGGGCGGCACATGAACCCCGGCTTCAAACTGTACACTTTATCCATAATTCAGCCGTCTTCCCTGAATTATTCAAGCAAATAGTGGGGAAATAATGGAGTTCACCCAATCTTACTTACACATAAAACTATTTTAATGTTGATTTGAATTTTTGAGGCGCTCCGAGGGGAGGGCGGGGCTGGCAGGGGAGGGGCGGGGCTTGGCGGGGGTGGAGGGACCTGACCTGTTTTTGCTTCGGCCCAGATCGGGGGGGGGCAGAGTGGACGACCTGGCTCCTTAATGCATTAAGCGGTAGCATTTGCATTAATTTTTATTACGACGCAAGTCTGCAGGTGTGCGTCAGCATTTGATTGGATGCCGTTGGAAACCCTGTTTGCTAAATGTGTCGTACGTTTCGCAGCCTCGACGCGGCGGAAATTATGTTTCTGTAAAATGTGCGAGGCGTTGTGGTTTATTTATCTGCATTGCACGCATAAAAAAAAAAAAAAAAAAAAACATTTTTCGATTTTAATCTTTTTCTACTACCCTGTCAGTGCACGTTACATTTTTTCATTTGCCCATATTCACCACTATATTACTTCCCCTCCTGCTCTGAGCCAGCCGTGCCTCCTCTCACGACATCCCCATATAGACCCTCCGCATATTTAAAGGGGACGTGAGGCTAAATGTAAAAAAATGCCTCCACTTGATACCCTATCAGGGGAAAAAAGGGCTGAATTAACATTAGTTGCTTACTTACCGTACTGTACGGCCCCACTGTTAAATCATTCAGTCCCTTTGGAGTGGCTGAGGCCATGCAACTTTTATTGCAGGAAAAGAATCAGAATTCCCCAGATAGAAGAGGGCTGCCTCATGCATTAATAACGTGTACAGTGCATGTTAGCACTATAACCTTGCTCAGGGGTTTTGCTTTGAGCACAGGGCCACATTACTGGGAGCTGCTCTTATAGACGCTATCACATAAAGGCTGTAAGGCTGCCGCCGCCGCTGCTGCCGCTGCTTTAAAGCAGCCACACATCACACACTCACCTGGACATTCATACCTGTGTTTACCATCAGGTGTGCTCAACATCACGCTGTTTGCCTGCCGTGAAACAATTTACGCAATTAAACGCACAGATTCTTAACATTTTTTTTAACCTATTTTGAATGCTATTGGATGATTTCTTTTTTCAATTAAACTTTATTTATCAGTCATTTGCCATCATATTTGACTGATTTGGTTTTGACGCAAGTTGATACAAAAATGCTCTGTTTTGAAGTCAGGTCAGATCAGTTCATTTCAGGTCAGATCAGTTCAGTTCAGA
Source organism: Nelusetta ayraudi (assembly GCF_046127955.1). Taxonomy (NCBI): domain Eukaryota; kingdom Metazoa; phylum Chordata; class Actinopteri; order Tetraodontiformes; family Monacanthidae; genus Nelusetta; species Nelusetta ayraudi. Next base: position 683,345 of record NW_027466215.1, read on the forward strand.
TCAGTTCAGTTCAGTTCAGGTCAGGTCAGTTCAGTTCAGTTCAGTTCAGGTCAGATCAGATCAATATGTGAGTGTTGATTGCTGAAGGTGCTCCTGCTCTGCTGGGCTTTTACCACTAGTTCCCCTCCGAGGCGGTGAAATGCTGGACGTGGCCGCAGGAGGAATGAGTGACGATGACTGGAGCGGCGAGGTGGCGGTGAGGTGGCGGCGAGAGGAAACCAGAACCAGACTTGGAAAAAAAAACTAATTTGACACGTTTGTCCGGATTTCCTGCACTGTCTGCCGCTATCAACACATTGGCCGTGGCCGCCGCCGTGTCATCGGGGGAGACGAGGAGTCGCAGGTCCGAGGAGGTTCAAGAGGGACCTCGAGTGCAGGAGGAGGAGAGATGGGGGAGGGGGGGGGAGCGCAAACAAATGATCTCTCTCTCGGGAGCAGTCGATGTGTGAGCGTCCGTGGATGTGAATGGTGTGTGTGTCCTCCATTGCCCTCTACATAATCACTATATGATTATATAGTATATAGCTTTGCCATGTTGCAGCCGTGTCTGAATCCTTAGCGAACATCAGTTTTCACTATATCTCCCACAATGCATCACTGAAAGCAGTGTATAACCGGCGGTCACTGGCCCGGCAATGTTTCCCATCATGCATTGCGCTCAAGGTGACTAGGTAGAAATGGGTCTAAACTATATGTAAGGTATTTGCTTTTATACTGTCATGTTCTGTTTGTGTGTTTCCTGTTTTATTTTGATAGTCTCGCCTCCTGGTGTTTTTCCGTGCTTTACTTCCTGTTTCTGTTTCCCCCGCCTCTTTTGTCACCCCTTGATTTTTGTCACCTGTGTCTCGTTATCATTCCTGCCCTTGATTGTTCTCACCTGTGATCCCCTGCCCTGGTGTATAAACAGTCCCCGTCTCCCTTTGTCTTGGTTGGATCATTGTTTCCTGTTTGTCTGTCTGTCCAAGGTGTCATTTCAGGTCTGTTGTCTCAAGTTTTTCTTGTGTGTCTAATTATGGTTTTCCTAAATAGCTTTTCTTTCCCGCAAACCTGAGTTGTCTGCATTCTGGGTCCTGCCTCCTCGTCGCCGCCACCACACATTACATATACACACATGCTTGTACTTATTTATTTTTTAATGTCTTATTTTTGCTCTGAATGGGATTGTTCACAACGTCATATTCTGATATCTGATATGTTCTGATTCTTCTGGCCTAAACATCGATGGAAGGCATCGACTCCTGCCCTGTGCGCCTCTAAATCCACCCCCCCCCCCCCCACACCACCCGATTCCCCCCCCCGACTGCCTGATTCTTCATGGCAGAGGTCGTCTCTGTTGGCTCACCCATGAATAACAGGAAGTGTGGATCCCTCTTCCTCCGCCTCTGTGCCGCTGCCAGCTGGCACCTGCCGCCCGCCAACAGCAATATTTGCCATCGAGCCTCCGTACACACACACACACACACACACGCGCACATACACATATGTGTAGCGCTATACATTTGCTACTCACGTGCCCGGCCAGCTGCGTCCGTGCGAGCCGTGGCGTTGGACACCGTACACAAGGGCGTCTGCACACATGCGCACGCACGCAGCGGCGGCAGCTGCTTGCTGGGACGTCCGCTGACTTGTGTTGCCACAGAACAACCTTTTATATAGTTCACTCATGCATGCACACATGCACGCACGCACACACACACACACACACACACTCGTCCTCCAGCCCACCAGTCGGGCATTTTCCAAATGATCTCATCAGATTAGCCCCAGATTGCTACCTATTACAGCCTCACTACTTATTTAGCAATTTAGCGAGGGGGAAAATTGCCGGCCCTCCCCGCTCTCCCCTCCTACCCCCGTCCCTCCCAATCCCCCCCCCTCCCCCACTGCCCTCCCTGCTTGATGGCTAATTTTGTGAGGTGACATTTCTCCACAGTGGGCTGCAGTGGGTGGCTGGATAGACAGCGGGTGGAGGTGGTGGTGGTTGGTTGGTCTGAATGATGCCCTCTGATTGGACGGAGAGCTGAGCTCAGACTGACCAGGGCCTTGGTAATGCATATGTGGGTTTCTTTTTCCGTACGGACCGCGGCCTTCCTTCCACACGCAGACAAGACGGATGAGGAAATGTGAGAAAAATGAGCTTTGGGAGAACTTGGAGCACTGACTGTGCATTTCGCTGTGTTGTCTTTTTTTTTTTTTTTGTATCCAACATTTGTTTTTGCTGCCTTTTTTCTCTTAATGATGATGAGTACATGGTAGAAAGAAGCAAAACCAACACGTTTTTTTTTTTAAGTTTTTTTTTTTTTTTACTTGTCTTGCAACTTTTCAACTGTAACATTGTGGGAAGATTTTCTTGTGCTGGTTACTGAGTTCAAATAACATTTAGTCTAACTTTATTGTCATCCGCAGACACACAGGAGCCTTTTGCTTTTTCCTCAGACTTCTGATTGGGCTATGTGTCCTTGTCTTTTATAAGTTCTAAACCAGGTTTTTGGTAACGGGAAGGTTTTTCTTTCAAATTGAAGAAAAAAAACCTCCGGTGTAAAAAAAAAAGAGGCATACAAGGCATTTTTTTTCAATGTTGAATCTGGGTCGTCCTTATATTTTGTAGTTAACGCAAAATATGTTTTGTTCCCCCCCAAGAGCATCCATTTATTGTCTTTATATACATTTTATTGGGGTGATTAAAAAGGTACAGAGCCTGATTTTTTTTTTTCTTCTTCTTTCTCTCCTTGTTTTCTCAGACCACCACCACCAGCAACAACAGCAGCAGCAGCTACTGAGTGCGGAGGTGCGCGGGCTAATGGCATCTGGCTGTAATGTCACGCTGATGCGGGAGCTCATCAATAATCCCCGGTGAGTTATGAACCGACCGTGATTACGGCCCCTGAAATTCCTTTCAAGGCCGTAAAAAGCTGAAGAGCAGCGGGGACGCGGCCGTTACAAGCAGCCGAGCTGACGTCACCCAAAACAAGCTGAAATATGGGCGCTTACCTCATGGCACACAATTATATTTATATCTCCAAACTCCCAGCGCTCTCGTTGGCTCCGAGTGTCGGGAGTCTGGAAGCGTGTCGCTCGCCGGCTGATGACGTGTTGTGAAAGGAGCTTTTACTGTTTGGCGCTTTCGCCCTTTCAGTCTTTTCGCGTGTCCGCGTGTCGACAGAAGCAACATTTCCACTTTGATTTGTGCGCCAGTTTGAAGCCAAGCAAGTCACTCCAAGGCTGAAAATGATTTGATACAATATTGTTCCGAAGCTGCTGCAGCAGTAGCGGTGCAAGGTCTGAGATAAATCTATCATTGAAATAAAATCCAGGCCTCTGGAACCAAGTGAGGGTGTTTAGCATTGTTCAAAATTGATGCATTTTTACACAATTTTCCTCTCATCTGCATCTATTTCACTGGATATTTCAGTCTAACTCTGGCTGCTTGTTGATGCTCATAACACTGTGATTGTGTCCACTTCCTCCTGCTGGGGATTTTATCCTGCCTGCTTTGAATGTTGGTTAAAAAAATGACAGGTTCTGCTGATTTTGCCAGAAACTTCCACTTTGCAAAGTAAAAAAAAAAAACGCAAAATAAAAATGGGACTGCAGCACAAACAAACAAAGAGCCTCCGCTGTTGCATGCAGGAAATGGAACAATATTTGACTCCTTGCAAAGCGACAAAGACTTCCTCCCTCATTGACATTTGAGTCTCGGAGAGACGGAACGAACCCGGAGCATCGTTCCGCCAAAGGCCAAATAAAACTGAATATCGGCGTTATTGTCTTAATGACGGCCAATCTGAGGGGCGCGCCGGAGCCCAGCTGTGTCCGGAGCCAGACGTGTCGTCCTGTGATGGCCTCAGCCTGCCGCAAACACAATATGCATAATGGAGAAATAATGGAATCTTCCAATAATTTGCTGTGGCCGTCCTGCTGCCTCTCTGACACGCCCTCGCGGCCCCACACCATCAGGGTGTAAATGACGAGGACGGCGAGGAGCCTCTTCTCCTTCTTCACGCTCGCAGATGAAATATTGAAATTGCCTTCTGTTTTTTTTTTTTTCCTGCCCTCTTCCTGGAGCCCGGCGACATTCCCACACTCAGACACTTGTCTGCCAATCAAAGTGATGGACAGCGGACGCGGCCAGGAGGCTGAGCACCGTCGCCGCCGCGCGAGCGAGCGTCAGACTCCATCATAGTGCAGATTCGCAGGCGCCCAGTTTAATAAGATCAAGCTGAAACACTCGCTGTTGTGCATCAATCAGTCGATCCACAGGCTGCACGACCGAGCAGTTTGTTGTTTTGTTTTTTTTAGATCAAGGAGGAGGTGGCGGGATTTTCATCTTGTGTTTATGCGTTGTTGTTTTTTTCATGGTGTGTGTGATGTAATGCACTACATCACACACTATGGGCAATTAATGTTGCATGTTTGTTCTCAGTCTCAGTGGACCAACTGAATGGATGCAAAGTTAATTTCAGACCTGTCTCACAAAATAACGTATCATCCATCTATCCAGACTGTGTTTGTGTGCTTGCCAGCAGACATGTGAGCCCAGAGTCTGATGGTCTTTGTCTAAACGCTGCCAAACAAGAAGACATTTTCAATCCCAACGGCTCAGAAAGTGGCACAATTTTCCGCTCTCCTAATTAATTTCACTTTATTTCTGCATTATTTACAAAGGCTTCCACAAAGCGCTATTATATCAGGCGGAGGAGGGGAATAAATGCTGGTCATAATTTCTCCTCCTCCCTCCCTCTCATGTCGCAGTTGAACCGCAGAGAGTGTTTGGCGCAGGAGCTCATAATTATTTGAATATTTTCTCCCTCATGAATAATAAAAAATATTGCTCGCTGAAATGGGTGCAACGTGTGCGAGTGTGTGCGCGGGCGCATGTGAGAGGGAGAGCGGGCATGTGCACCTGTGCCTAAGCCTGTTTAAGCATGAATGAGACACCTATAGTGTGTTTGTGGATGCACGTTGATCTCTCAGCCTGGTGTGTGTGTGTGTGTGTGTGGAGAGGTCAGAAGGTCGCTGGTCCCAGTGAACATATGTTTGTCCCTGTGATCTGTGGGCCCTGCACACTCGGCTGCTCCCCGCAGACTCGGCCGCTGCCAGGAGAGCAAGCAGAGTGAAGACCGGAGAAGCTGCAGCAGCAGAGCTTCAACCCTCCGAGAGCCATCGGTGATATTGAGGAGGCACCTCAACGTCTTTGTGTTCTAACTTCTTCCATCCAGAACGAGGCCATCGCTCCGAGAGAGCAACGTTCACAGCCACACCTGTTGGCACCTGTGCACGTTTCTACACCGCTGGTGGCAAGGAACTTAACGTGTGAACTGCATGTTCACCAAAACCAACAGACATTTTTGCTATTTTTCACCGTTCCCAGACCAAAATGATTGATGGACTGGTGAAAAATTCCATCTCGCCGAGCCAGTAGCTTCACATAAAACACCTGACAGCCGTTGGAAAAGTGTTGCCTTTCACATTTGTATCTTAAGAATCAACCCTGACAGTCATCTGACAGCGACCAGCATTGAAAAAGCAGATTTTCCACCATCTTCAACCACCAATTCTTCTCTCACACTCAGTGATTCAGAAATATCACAACAGCATAAACTTTAACAGAACTGTAACGCCTGTTGGAAGCCCACGGCCACCAGAGGGAGCTATGATGGTTGAACTGTTCCTCGACTCACTGATCACAAAGTGTCCGAAACCCTATATTTTTTTTTCTTTGCTCTTGGCGTGACCCAGTTTCACGCTCGGTTTATGTAATCATGGCAGCGCGGAGTTTTATTGCTCTCACAGGAACTCCAGACAAGAGTTCCTCGTCTGGGGCCAGAACCAAAACCATGCTACTCATCCACTTCACAGGGCTTCAGCGCAGCCGTGCGCAGACATCCATCCCGCTCTCAGCGAGTGTCATGTCACATTTGGGCAAACTTGTGGTCAACACGAGAGGAGGAGGAGAGAGAGATGGAAAACCAGGAGCCTCAGCAGGCAGCGGGAGGGAGGGAGGAAAAACCACTGGAGGAGGTCCCGAGGCAGCGGAGCAGCAGCGCTGCACCAATCCAGATGCATCCAGAAACATCCAGACACATCAGACACGTGGATGCATCCAAATATCATCTAGATACATCCAGATATCATCCACATTCATTCAGATACAACCAAATATCATCAAGATACATCCAGACATCGTCCAGATACATCCAAATATCATCCACATTCATTCAGATATCCAGATATGTCCAGATACATCCAGATGTCATTCAGACACATCCAGATATCATCCGCATTCATTCAGATACATCCAAATATCATCCAGACATCGTCCAGATACATCCAGATCCACCAGACACATGTGGATACATCCAAATATCATCCAGATACATTCAGACACATCCAAATTTCATCCACATTTATTCAAATATATCCAGATATGATCCAGATATCATCCAGATATATTCAGATACATCCAGATATCGTCCAGATATCATTCAGATCCATCCAGATATCATCCAGATATCATCCAAATGTCATCCAGATACGACTTTGGATGTGTTTCTGCTGCTTCCATGGTCACAATGAGGGCAAATCTTTTGATGTTTCAATTGGGCTGGTATCATGTAGGCCAGTGTTTCCAGATCCATACTGTCCTCACACATGGCTGGACTGGAATAATAAGACAAAACACATCTATTTCCCATTTTTTAAAAAAAATGAAAGTCCCCTATTGTACTTTTTTATATAATCATTGATGATATTTTCAGATCTACACGGTGGTCCTGGACTCCTTTTCTCGTGATCGACCTATGGAGAAAAAAAAGAACCCCCGCCGAGGTTTTGGCACTAGCCTTGGAGAAGTGTCAGTGCCTGTTATGACATCACAAAAGGCTGATTGGTCGAGTGTCTTGTGAGGTAAAGGCTGAACTTTTCTCATTTCTGGGCTTCACTGACTGACAGAGACGCATAGATTAGAAAATGTGAATTCTGAAGCGTGTTCTCGTTTTCTGGAACTGTCCTGGCCCCGCAACAACACATCTGCTGATACTTTAAGACTGACTGCCGTCCGCAAATCACAATCATCTGCTCAGACATGAAAAAGAAACCAGAAAAAAAAAATACAAAACAAAAGAAAACTCCAAGCTGACGTCTAAGTTTCTCAAATGTTGCGGCTGAGTGGGATGCTGCCACATTCCTCCGTCCCTCTTTGATGATGTCAGCGGTGGGGTGGTGTGGTGGTGGTGGTGGTGGGGGGGGGGTGTGAGCAGCGTATGGTTAAGTGGCTGTGAGAGCACCCCCCCCCCCGCCTCCCCCCTCAGTAATCCCTCTGTTCAGAATGGGGCCCGCTGGGGCCCAATGAAAGATGTAATGGGATCCCTGTGTCAGGCTGCTTCCCCCTGCAGGCCTGCAGATTAACACCGTGTCATATGTGGCAGTGTGTGCCAGAGCTGGAGCTCTCTGTCACACTCTCTAACAAGCCCCAGCGACTCACAGACACACACACACACACCAAACATCCACATCCATCACCGTCGCACCTTCTTCTTCTTTCATCCCCCCCATCTCGGACTGCAGTGTTCTTGATGGGGGTAAACATCTGCAGAAGAACGAAAAAAAAAATTGTGTTTTTTTTGGTTTTCAACGTCAACCAGCCAGCTTCCCTCCTCTTGCTCTCCTGAGCCATTTTTCCAGAGATCCCAGGGCCTCCTCCGTTCACTTCCTCAAGGCCGATGACGTCGGTGGAAAAAAACAAAAAAACAAGACAACAGGCGGCGGTCGACGACAGAGCGTGCACGAGAAAAAGTCTGAATCGCTGAAAAAAATATTGACTTTCCCCAGGCAGGTTGCGCAGCGCCCTGTATTAGAAGTCACTTGATTGAGCAAATGCACACACACACACACACACACACACACACACACACATGATAAGTGGCATAAGAAATAAGAAGAAAATGTGTGTCTGCCAACACTTGGTGCCAATGATCATAAAACAGCAGCAGCAGCAGCAGCGACAGAGCTGCTGAGCTGCAGTTTGGCAAAGTCCTGGAGCTTTACCTTGTGTGTGTGTGTGTGTGTGTGTGTGTGTGTGTGTGTGTGTGTGTGTGCGTGTGTGCGCGCGCGCGTGCGTGCGCGCGCACTGGGCCTCCCGGTGCTGGAGAGGCTTCAGAGGAAAGAGCAAACGTGTGTGTGTGTGTGCGTGCGTGTGCGTGTGCGCCAGTGTGCCAGTGCATGGCTGCAGTCGTCTGGCAAAGCCGACAAGCATGCGTGTGCGTATTGACTTAGCGGTGGGAAAACTCACACACACACACACACACACACAGCCAGGAGTCAGCTGTCGACCGCTGCTTCTCAGCCCATTAAAGTAAATCCCAGGGACTGACTGGACGGAACAGTTTCAACGAGCTGGAGCCACTTTTGAAGTTTTTTTTTTTTTTGCGCCTTTCTTCACGACTGCTGCAGTTTTTTTTCTTACACGAGCGAAAACGACCGAACGCGACCATCTTTCGATTTTTCACCTTTATCGACTGCCGTCGTCCCACCTGCGCTGCCTCTGAAGCCGCTGATGGACCGTTTTTTTTTTTTAAAAAACAAACAAACAAAAAAATTCTTCCCCCTCCGGCCTGGCCTGTGACCTCTGGCAGGCTGAGCGTAGCTTTCAACCCTGAAATCGTATATACGTGTAAATCCCTCCCGAAAATCCCCCCCAACACCCCTCCCCCCTCCCCCGCACGTTAGATTGTGTCTTGTGGCCGCACGTCCCTATAGAAACTGGATAACAGCAGCGTTTAGAGGACGCCTTGAGGGGGAGGTAGTGGGGGAGGGGGTGGGGGGATACCAGGGAGGGGCGGCCGTCCCTACGGGGAGCTGCAGGGGGAGCCGGCGATCACGGCACGCGTTTTGAACGGGACGAGTGGGGGGTGTTTGGAAAGAGACATCCTCTTGTTTACCTCTGCGCCACCAGTAACACACACACACACACACACACACACACACACACACACTCGCACGCACGTCTCCTTAGGTTCCATGTGAGGCAAATTTTCAGACCCCCCCAGGTTAAAAGAAACCTGTTACACTTTTTCTTCAGCCCACAAAACCTTTCTGTTTAATTCATAAGAATCAGAAGCCTTTATTGTCATTGCAAGACAGCATGCAACAAAATTGGTGCTACCCCTACTTGGTGTGATAAGAATGTTAAAATATAGTAAGATAAAAAAAAAAGTATATTTGAAATAGATTTTAAAAAAAAAATAGTGCAAGACTAAGAGTGGTTTGGTGCAAAAAAATAACAAAAACCTGCATCTTTTTGCTGAATGTCTCCTTCCATGTCCAGAATCGCAGATCCAGGTTTGTTTGCTCACATTTGATTCAAGGTATTGAAAATTTGCCTTGAAAAACTCATGGAAGCGACAGCCATTTCAATAAAACCTCCTCTGATTGTTTTTATATATATATATATATACATATATATGTATATATATATATATGTATATATATATATATATATATATATATATATATATATATATATATATATATGTGTATATATATATATACATATATATATATATATATATATATATATATATATATATATATGTGTATATATATATATATACATATATATATATATATATATATATATATATATATATATATATATGTGTATATATATATATACATATATATATATATGTATATATATATATTTTTAGCTGGATGCAAATCCCAGCTGATGGAAGCAACCTCATTGATCTACGTCTTTTATTTTTTCCGCAAATGATGTTTCGTAACTGCTGCGCCAACTTGTAGCTGCAGCTTCAGTCTGCTGGCCAACAGCACAATCATTAGCCTGATTTCCACTTTGTCCATAATTTTCTTTTAATCCAATGGAAAGACATCTAATCGTTACATTATGCTGTGCGTCATCTTGACTTTTGGCGTCAGCATCGCACGCCTCCAACTCCCTCAAAACCACCCTGCACACCCCCCCCCCCCCTCCTCCTCCACAGATGTCCTCAGACTCAACCTCTCCGACTCTTCTTCTCGTCCGTTTCAGCCAACAAGTTTTTGGAAGAGCCCACCTCCCAACCAGCAGAGAGCCAGGCGTCATCCAGCGGCCTTCCCTCCTTCCTTCCTTCCCTCTCTCCATTAGCCTCCCCGCCTCCCACCTCCACCCCTCCGCCCCCATCTTTGACTCTATGGGATTTGCCTCCTCAATCCCACAAATCAACAGAGGATAGATGCCTATTGTGCCTAATCAAAGCACTTCCTCCTGGGGTAATCCCTCAATTTGAGCAGGAAGAAAAGCCCAGTGAAGGGGTTGGAGGGGGGGTTTGGGGGGGGAAGGGGGGGTGGGGGTGTTCTGGATCAATCCCATATTATACACTCTCATTTAGATTTGAGCAAAGAGACCCAGCCAGCCCCTCAGACACCTCCGACTGCTCCCCCTTTCTGTTTGTGTTTATCTTTATTTCACTCCCTCTTTCTCTCTTTATTATCCTGCCCCCCCCCAACCCCCGCAGCACCCCCACTCCCCCCAGCACCCCGCCTCCCCTCCTCCCCTGTCCTTTTAGTTGCAGTTGTCAGCGAGTGTCCTGGCGTGCCGGCTGGGAAGCGCGTGGCAGCCTCTCCTCCGAGCGCCGCCTGTTTACCGGCAGCAGGTAGAGGATGATTGACAGGTGGCCGCTGAAAGCCGCCTGCTGCCGCTGCCGCCGCTGCCACCGCTGACAGGAGCACAAACCCAGATGTTGGCGTCGGCCTCGGCGCACAAAGGTTCAGTCGCTTCTCATCCTGGAGGTGGAGATCCAAAGACAATGGCCACCGGTTGGCTCTTTGATGGGGGGGCGGGGGAGACCTGTCACTGTCAGTGGGCTTGTTCGTTGCCCCAGATTGTGTTGTTGACGTTGTCGACGTTGTTGACGATGGTTTTTCCAATTTTCCACCCCGTGTTTGCGCCTCTGGGTGATGGCTTTTAGACAAATGTGAGCTGAAATCGTTCGATTAATGAGGCCTTTTCACCGCCGCTGATCTCAGCGGCGGCGGCGAGACAACTGGGACGAGGGTGGAGGATTTTAACCCGACTGGATGTGTCAGTCAGGAGAGGCTGGATTGTCTCGGTTGTGGTTGGATGGATGGATGTGTGAAAGGCTGATGAAGATCATCTCTCTGATTGTGTGAAAGGCTGGAGAAGATCCTGAAAGCAATGTGGCCCATTTCTGAATGTTTGTTTGTTGTTGTTGGTTTTCTTGATTGACTGCTCCTGTTGTGTCTCTGATGAGAAATTCACACAGTCTCGCCGTTAAAAGTGGGAAAATGAGGCGCTGCACTTTCTTGGCTGGAAGAACGAATGTTGAAATTTTTACGGCAGCATTTACACCCGCGGGAGTGAATTTAGAACATTACGCTATGTGCAAAAAAAACAACACAATTTCTTTCTCGTTTCTTGACAGAAACGCTTTCAAACTCGCTGGAGCTGCACCTTTGTTGCATCTACCAGATGTGCTCTGATACGCCTCGACCCTGCCGATGGCATGATGCCTCCCGAGTGTCCCACAGAAAGTCTTTTCCCTCCTCAGTGTGTCCGACTGTCTGGACTCCTAATGTGTTGCTTTGTCTAGACGCCAACAGATGTTCCTGTGATGTGCGTTAGATCTCGAAGTAGTTGTTGTGTTAAGACTTAAAGACAGCTGCTGTTGCTGCTGTTGCCGCTGCTGCTGGTGCTGGACGCTCCACTCAAACTCTGGTGAAGTCAAAGTTTCACTCCGACACTCCGGACTTTTCCTTCCTTGTTGCGGAACGTCGTTATGTTTTCCTCTCCGACGTCGACCAGAAACGTCTCTGTCCTCCGCCGGCTCCTTGATGTCGTGGAACCAAAACCGCCTCAATGGACGTCGCCGAACAAAAGCTGACGGAACGTGACCTTTGGTGGACTTCTGAGGTTACTGTTCTCAAGCGCAGGAAGTCAAAATAGACGAGTGGATTAAGAGCGAGCGGCCGTCCCAGGAGACTCATTAGAGAGAGAGAGAGAGAGAGAGAGAGAGAGAGAGAGAGAGAGAGAGAGAGAGAGAGAGAGAGAGAGAGAGAGAGAGAGAGAGAGAGAGAGAGAGAGAGAGAGAGAGAGAGAGAGAGAGAGAGAGAGAGAGAGAGAGAGAGAGAGAGAGAGAACTGGACCAATCCCAGCTGGACCGCTGAGACTTCACATGCTCAGGTAGCCAGAGGATGGCGCTAGTTCAAGAATAATTGCTGCTCATTTAGTTTTTATTGATTATGACTTTGGTTTTATTTGTCCGGTGAAATAATGCAAACTTTGCAAAGCGTTTTAAAAGCTTTGCCATCATGTCCAAGCTCCCGCTCTTTAGTTTTCATCCCAAACTCCCAACTGGACTTCACAACTTCCCCAAATGAATCAACCCCAAAAATAACCGTATACCTCTGGAAGGCTGGAGGCACACAGAACCAGCAGCTGGCTGGGGCTGTTCTCACTGACCTCTGGGCTCCGTGACATCACAAAGGGTGGATTTGTGATTAATGGCACAGGCCTTCAGAATGAAGAAAATGGATGAAGTCAAGGCTGGACCAGTTTTCACTGACAGACCCGAGTAACTTTATTTGTTATGAAACAATCGTGATGGGTTTTTTCCTTCCAGACATATTTGGAAGACACTTCAATGTCTGTTTATTTATTTATTTTTGTTTGTGGTCCCAAGTAGTCTGAGATGCGGGTGAGAACTTTCCCACAAGGGAATTTCCCATTAAATCATTGCAACATTCGCCGTTCGCAGCTTTTTTTTCACATCCTAAAGTCTCGAAATGTTGCTGCTGATCTCAATCGTCGCAGATTAGCGCCAACACACTGTGCAATTCCAACCCGTGACCTCTGACCTTAAAGACCGTTTCCTCTCTGGCCGACTTGCGCCGACTCCGCCTGCAGCCGTGTGTCTGTGGGCGGCGGGCAGCAGGCCCGGCGCGGTGATGATGTGATGGATGATGTGAGTAATTCTCATTAACTGGGAAATGGCACATTAACGTTTAACGACTTTTCAAAAAGGCGGCGCGATCACCTGCGTGTTGCGGCGCTCCAACGCCTCAATTCCCAAATTACGCTACATCTCGTGAAACGGAACACACGGCCGCTTTATTTCCAGCTGGCAACCTCCGCAGCGAGAAGCTGCTGTAAAACATTTCAACTGCGGCTCCACCTCTTCCTGAAACTCTTTTTTTTTTTGTAACCCAGAAACCAGAGTTACAGTCTACTTTTCGTCGGCGTTCGTCCTCTTCTTATAATCGCGATGAGCTTGCCGGGGCCCACAAGTGTCCCCCCCCTCCCACCTCACCCCCCAACCCCCGTCCCTTCTCGCGGCCTCGCTCTCTAACCCGAGATCAAATGTTGAGGCTTTAAAAAGCTAAAGTGTGATGTGGATGAGCAACTGCCTATGGAACACTTTAATCCCAAATGCTGTAATGTATTTAATTTCACACCCTCTGATGGTGTTGCCCCTTTTCTTAGGATTACCCGGGGGAGGGTGGGGAGAGAGGGGGGCGCGAGGGCATGGCAGGAGAGAGGGGTGGGGAGGGATGGGAGTGTGAGGGGGTGGGGGTGGGGGGGGTCAGTGGAGCTCGTCCTCTTGCAGAAAGAGAGGACTTAAGAGAGGAAGAGAGTGAAAGTTAACAGCAGGAGAGACTGTACATATGTGTATGTATGTATGTATATATATATATATATATATATATATATATATATATATATATATATATATATATATATATATATATATATATAAATATACATACATACATACATGCATACATACGCGTGCGTGTGTGTGTGTGTGTGTGTGTGTGTGTGTATATATATATATATATATATATATATATATATATATATATATATATATATATATATATATATATATTTACATATAAACATCTATTTTTTAAAAAGCATCATATGAGGGCAGAGGAGGAAGTGAAAGGCAGATACGTGAAAAGTGGCAGAGAAAAAGCATTTTTTCAAAGCGTAAAGAAACGGAGGCTTCACAGAGGGCAGGAAAAAAGAAATGGAAGAAGAAGAGGAAGAAGGAGAAGAATGCCACTTTACAATTTGGAATGCTTGTATTCAAATAGAAGGTGGGAGCTTTGCGCCGCGAAGAATGCGGCTCTATCTGCATTGTCACCCCCCCCCCCCCCACCCACACTCCGCTTGGATAACGGGAAAAGACACCCTGGCAAATCCCATTGTGGAGCCGCGGAGCTCCATAAAAGTTCCGGAGCGATGGATATAGTGGCCAGATGAGGATCTATGTGGCCCGGCTCGACGCTGCAGGGATATTGGAGGCAATAATTCCCCGGGACGGGAGCACACACTGCCTCCTTTATATCGGCCCCTAATATCCAATTTACGGGCTCAGGCCCTCCGCCAGCGCCGCCCCCGAGAACTTAGAATGCACAAACGCCAGTGTGAGATGGAATTAGGGCCAAGTTCTCTTTTCTTCTGTTTGCCAAAAGTTTGAGGCTTACAGAAATATGAAACTGTGTTTTTTTCCCCTCCTCCTCCTCCTTCTCCCTCTTCTTCTTCTTCTTCTTCCTCTCCTCCACCCCCCTTTTCTGTCCGTTAGCCCATTTCATCCGTTGCATGGACAAGGGAAGTGAAGAGCAATAAATCATTTGGGCCCCGCTTTAAAAAATGACGTTGACGCTCGACGTTTCACATCGAGACAAGTCGACCCTGCCGGCTTCTTTTTTCTTCCTCTCGAGCGGTTTCGAGGTTTTGTTTGTTTCGTTCTTGTTTTGTCCCCCCCCCCCCCGTCCTTTGTTAGCATTTTTCCAAATGCAGTCATTTCGGTGGGAGAAGAAGGGTGGTGGAGGCAGAGAGGGGTGGGGGTGTGGGTTTGGGGGTGGGGTTCTATCATGCTCAGATAAGTGGGGATTTATTTAGGTTTTGGGTGGAAAAAGTAAAAGTTAGAAAGTGTATACATGCTTAAGAGGCATGATATTCCCCCTCTGCTGATCTCCTGATCCTCTCCTTAGCCTCCCTAAGCGCTGTGAGGCAGACACACACACACACACACACACACACACACACACACACACACACACACGCGCGCACGCTGAGTGGCTCCCCCTCTGATTTCGCTGGATGAGTCTCCCATGAACCCTGCCAGCTCGCCTGCTTTGCCTGTGGATGTATTTACTCATAACAAGGGCTTAGGCCAATCAGAATGTATGCTGATTTATACTGTGACCAGCAGGGG
Organism: Nelusetta ayraudi; assembly: GCF_046127955.1. Lineage (NCBI taxonomy): Eukaryota > Metazoa > Chordata > Actinopteri > Tetraodontiformes > Monacanthidae > Nelusetta > Nelusetta ayraudi. The sequence goes on from NW_027466215.1 coordinate 698,590, forward strand.
GGATTGTGTTGCACTGATGCTTTAAGTATTTTACACTTTGCTAAACTCCCTGACACCTCCGTGGATAAAAATCAGCCACTTGCACCAGCCGGCCGCCTTTTCTTTTCTTTTCTTTTCTTTTCTTTTCCTTTCTTTGCTTTTTATTTATTTATTAATCCATTTATTTGAAATGTCTTTTCTTCCTCTCCTGCTGGCTGCGGACGTGCGGGCAGGACGACCACGTGCCTTGCCAGACTTGGAACATTGTGTGAATTTTAAGAAGTTTAAAAGACGATTTAGGAGATTCAATTTCGTTCCCCTGATTAAGAACTTTGATTTTCGCCCTCAACAAAACCAAACTAACACAATTGGCAAAGTTGGGACCATAAGTTTATTTATTTAACTTTTTTCTTTACACACTCACCCTGTTTATCTCCACCGCCAGCCGCCTCCGTCTTCATCTCGCCAGTCGATTGGGGCCGAACTCTCTGAACAGCACCGGGACGGCGATATCGGCCTTCGACCTTCCAGCCAAAGGTCAGGCAGAGTTTCCTCCACTCATAAGCCCCCCCCCCCACCCAATCTCATTATATGAGCATTTCTCCGGCCAGGCCTGGCTGGAAATGGAGTGATGTATCGGAGGAGGTCGATGGTCGATCTGTAACGACTGTGTTGTTGGACTTTCACTTTTGGAATAATTTATAATGGCGCTGATCAATAACTAATCTCGGGCCCGTAGTCAGCGCGGAAATAAAGAGGAGAGTTATGATGGCACTGGGGGGCGAGGGGTGGGGGGAGGGGGTCTCTCACTCTCCCTCACTCTCCCTCGCTTTGTCTCTCGCTCACACACACACACACGCACACACACTGTACACGCGCACTCGCAAAAGTTTGGATTGTGTTTCTGAAGGCAACTTATCGATTTGCGCGACACCGTAATGGTTCCTGTTTAATTCGGTCAATGAAAATGGATTCCTCGTTATTCACTTTGTGTGTGTGTGTGTGCGCACGTGCACGTGCACGTGCACGTGCACGTGTCCACACGTCCACATCTGCACGTGTGCGCGTGAAAAAAGTGGATGGACAAGCGGTCGTTGGAGGATTTTCTTTGCCTCTTTTTTTTATCGTGCGTCATCGGGAGTCTTTTACCTTTTACACCTGCTTGTGCGCGCGCTTGTGTTTGTGTGTGTGGGTGTGCTAGCCGGTGAATGTGAAGGCGGTGGTGGCGGGCAGGGAGAGGGGATGGGGGGTGCGGGGCGGGGGGGGGCTGAACCCTCTGCCCTCAGATTAGCCCCTGGTTGATAGGATTAGGCTCTAATGACTGGGACTTGGAAGACAAAGGGAGTTTCTGCAAAGAGGCTTAGATATGGAAGAATTAGCAGCAACCTTCCTTCGCTCCTTCTCCTCTTTTCTCTCCTCCTCCTCCTCCTCCTCCTGCCTTCTTCACCCCTTTCTGTCCCTCTCCCGCTTCCCTCGCGACCTTTCCTCTCATTGTCTCTCGCCAAGCATCTCGTAACACTCTGCTGCCCGCCGCTGCGACGGCGGCGCCTCTCGCCGGCGTCGGCAACGAAATGAATCTCACTGGGTTTTTTTTTTTGTTTTGTTTTTTGCATGCATCTCCTGCGACGAGGAGCGTTTTTCTTCCTCTGCGTTTTAAGTTTTGGGTGTTTTTTTTTTTAATGCCCACTCGTTAAAAAGAGAGGCCTGCCTTGCCTGCCCCGTGCTGGATTTGATTTTGAGCAGAATTTAAATCAAGCGGCCGCGTCCCAATTTGTTTTGCTCCGCTGCTGCTCCTCCACTTCCATAAAAGTGCGGCGCTCCAAGAGTTTGCGTGCGGTTCTGCAGCTGTTCCCTTGTTCTCCTGCTCCGCTCCGACATTCCTCCTCTTCCCAACACGGGCTTGAACATTGTTCTTTTTTTTTTTTCCATAATATTCCAAAGATGGAAAAAAAAAACAAAAAAAAACAAAATGAAAGCAAGAACAGATGACTTGTTCAAGGCTGAGGAGATTCCTGACATTCACTGCGGAGAATCCATCCAAACATCTTGAAGCTCTTTGATTCCACTCGGCGCTCGAAGCTCCTCCAACGCCGAACCGCGCTGATCTGTCAACCTTGTTTTTTCTTTCCTTCTTTTCTTTTTTTCTGATCGGCAGCCTTATTAGCGTCTATGCTAAATGGTCTGATGCGCAGAGGCCCCGCTCAGGTTCTAATTGCCCCCCGGGTGTCAGATGCTGTGCGAGGGCTGTGGCTTGAGCAGCAACACAACAAAACGAGGCGGATTTAGGAGATTTTCTGCCAGCTTGAGGAGGAGAGACGGCAGAGCAGCTCCGATTTGTTGCTTGAAGAAGAGTTTGTGTTGGAGCCTCGGCGGATTTTGAAGTTTTACGGCGACGCCGTTTATACCTCATGGCCAGCAGGTGTCCCGCTCACAGCCTCGCACCACTTCTTCTACGATCTGGGACAGCTTCAAGTTTTTACAGCCACAGAGGGACAATTATTTTGTGACATTTATTAGAGAATTTAGATCATTTTTTCCTCTGAGCTTCATCTTTATGGAACGTGTTTTGCAACTCTGTCGCTGGACTGTAGCAACTTCAGCTCCTGAGCTTCTAGAGGAGGTGGAGGAGGAGGAGGAGGAGGAGGAGGAGGAGATTTTTGATTTTGAAAAATAACATTTAATTGCGCTATTATTTACATTCATCAATCAAACTAAATAAATAAGTAGAAGAAGAAGAAGAAGACTTTATTGATCCCACATTGGGAAAAATTGCATAATTATTGCAACAATACATTGCAAAAGAAGGAAAATTATGTTAGCAAAAAAGGAAATAAATAAAAAGAGTACAACTTTTTATTGACTAAGAAAAGAAAACAAGATATTTACATTATATTGACAATTTGATATTTATTATTATTTTTTCGCTATTGGCTCAGAGGCTCTCAGTGGTTTGTCAGCCAAAAATTCGGACAAAACAATTCCACAACTGCCATATTGTTTCCTCTGGGATCGATGGAGGTTCTGTGCAGATGTGCAGCTCGTTGTTTGCACTACTTTGAAATAAGCCTTTGTTTGTACTTTTTGACTTTGCGCCGATGTTGAGTAGAGCAGGAGGAGGAGGAGGAGGAGGAGGAGGGTGACCAAAGTCTAGGCCACTCTTTCTTTCTTCCGTCCTTTGGGGCGGCGTGTGAGTGTGAAGCCCAGTGTTGGTGCTGCTGAGCCCCAGCTGCTGGCCTCTAATCCACCGACTTTATAAACCTGACTGGGCAGAAGCAGCAGCAGCAGCATTAGCATGACGGGAGCCAATCGGCTGTCAGGCCTCATCCAGTTTACGGAGCTTTATTTATTTTCTTGCCAAAATCATTGCCTTGAATTACCCTTAAAAACTCCGACGCGCACACACACACAAACACACACACACACGCACACACACGCACACACACACTAATAGCTCAATAAGGGGGCTTTTTTTCCTGGTCCGCTGACGAGAATAAAAGTGACATTTTCTGCATTTTAAAAACAACATGGGATGTTTCTCGTTTTTACAGTTTCAAACCAACGGAGGATTTTTCAGGTGAAACTCTCTGGTTTGTCCTCGTGCTCACTGAGTCCCGCTGCCGCGATGCCGCCACTGCTGCTGCTGCTGCTGCTGCTGCTGGAAAATAGTCATAAAATGCACAATAAGTGACTAATTAGTGGACTAATGTAGGCTTGATGTGTTAATACCCCGCTTTGATACTCAGGCAAGTAAGAAAAAAAAGAAAAAAGAGGGAACAGTTGAAAGCCTGGATGTGGTGTGTGTGTGTGTGTGGTGTGTGTGTGTGTGTGTGTGTGTGTGTGTGTGTGTGTGTGTGTGTGTGTGTGAAGCGGCGGCGAGCACATGCCTGCAGGAAACCTCAAAGGCTGGGCGGCCGCGTTTACGGCGTAATAACGGTGACATCATGGCGTTTTCCTGACCGAGCCCTCTGCCGCGCTGAGTCCAATTTACCCTGAAATGCCGACACACACACAAACACACACACACACACACACACATACACTGGCAGCCTGTTGGCTTTTATCTTCCGCTGGGCAGCAGATTGGGACCAGATGTAGCCCCGCCCCCTCCCCCCCTAGCGGGCCAATGAGTCTGCGTTGGACCGGTGGAGGAACCAGGGGGCGCTCTAACTGGAAACGGAGAAGTGGGTGCTGCATGGTGAGGGTCTGGTCCACCGGTCCAGGACCAGGTTCTGGGTTCAGGTCCTGCCGTGGACAGATGGACAGACAATACAAACCGGAGGAAGACCTGCGTCGTGGTCGCCCTCCATCCATTCCATCCATCTTCCCACTGCTGCTCTCTGATGGTTCTGAACTCGTCTGGCCGCCTGCGCCGCCGCCGCCACTGGGTCAAAGGTCAATTGCTAAAAATGTTCAGGCGTCATCCTGCGACTGTGACCTCATGCAAACCAGCACAGCGCAAACTTTCTTTCTTTCTTTTGCACTAAATTTAATTTCAAGAACACAAAAATTGAGTCCTTGTGCAAAAATTGCCTCTTTGAAAAACACAACTTCAGTGATATTTATCTGCAATTTTTTTTTGTTTTTGTTCGCCGACTAATGTAAGAATCAATACACTTTGCTGTATCGGTAGCAATCTCTCATCTTTATATGGCCAATAGTTATTATATGATCCTGTATATATAATCTAAGTTCTATTGTTCTTGCATAACTATTAAACTATTAAAAAAAAAACCCACGCGGACATAAACACCGTGAGGACGTCTGTCTTGTCAGAATCATCAGTGATGACTTCATGGAGCAGAAGAGGAGGAAGAAATGAACGAGTGAGTGATGTCTCGCAGACTCCTGCTGTTTCCGTTGTGGCTGCTGCAGCTCCGCCGACACCGCGGCCGTCTGAGGAGGAGGAGGAGGGGGGGAGGCGTTACAGAGTATTTACGGCTCCGTGAAGTGAGAGTGTTTCACTCTGAGCGTAAAGTTTATTGTGAAGGTTGAGGTTTGATTTTCCCCGCTGGGTTTCACGTCGAGCTCTGCTGGTTTTAACAGCGAGGAGCAGCGAGCGGCTGGACGGAGCCGCGGCAGTCATTCGCTGCTGCTTCTGACGCTCTTGTCAAACTGAAAATCTCTGCTGTTGGGATTTATTCTTATTATTTTTTTCCGCGCAAAGTTGCTGTGCGGTTGTTCAACCAGGGAAGATCCTGATCTGCATGATTGAAATCGGTTTTCGGTGTTGGAAACTATCAGCTTTAATTGACCAAAAAAATTACTCGGAGAAGAATTTAGTCTGGACAAAATATGACAAATAAAAATGTGCTTTTTGATAGATGTTTTTTTTTTTTTTTTTCCCCAGCCAACGTGTTTCTCATACAGAACCAGGACTGCCTGTTCCGCTTGAGGTCAGAGGTCAAAGACTCTGGGCCTCTCCGCCGCTGCAAACTCACCACTTTTTTTACTCTTCAAGGACGACGCAGAAAGAAAAGAAAAAAAAAAACGAAAGAAAGAAAACAAGTGAGAGTGATTACGCGCGGCAGGTGTGGCACAACGTGCGATAAACAGAGATGGGGGGGGGCAGGGTGAGTGAGGTGGGGTGGGTGGGAGGGGGGCGGAGACAACAAAGGGTTTAAAGATAGACGCGTCAAGCGTTAGCGCGCCGCCGACTCCTCTCTTGTCTTGTGACGGCGATGACACTCGCGATAATTAACAAGAAGCAAAGTGGAAATAAATTGACGTCAGGCGTCGCCGACGGTGATTCTGCTCAGAGTTTTGCGCCCGCAAACTTTTTCACGGAAACACTCGTTGTGTGCTGATTTATGTTCTCTCCTGAGTGCAACAGCAGCAGCAGAATCATTTTTATTATCATTAATGTTCCAGCGCTGCTGCCGTTCCCAGTTCTGCTCCTCATCCTCCTCTTCCTCCTCCTCCTTCTCCTCCTATTCTTCCTCCTCCTCCACGTCTTCTTCTTCTTCTTCCTCCTCCTCCTCCATGTCTTCTTCTTCCTCCTCCTCCTCCTCCACGTCTTCATCCTCTTCTTCCACCTCCTCCTCTTCCATGTCTTCTTCTTCCTCCTCCGCCTCCTCCTCTTCTTCCTCTTCTTCCTCCTCCACGTCTTCTTCCTCCTCCTCCTTCTCCTCCTATTCTTCCTCCTCTTCCTCCTCCACCTCCTCCTTCTAACTGTTTCTCGTTACGACAGATCTTTGCCCCCCCCCCCAGCCCCCCACCCCAATGCTACAGTGGGACGAGGGAATGTGACCTTTGACCCCTTGATGAACTGCGGGGGCTGCTAAGTGTGTTTGGGGGGCTGCTGGCTGCAGGTTGACTGGCTGCGGCTGCAGTCAATCAGAGTGGTTGCTAATCCGATTCCCTATGCTGATGGATGGACGGCCGCTCCCTGAACTGCCCTCCCTCTCGCCCACCTGACATTTAGCCAGAAATATA